>NC_092521.1:103660397-103995904 GCF_037038585.1 Patagioenas fasciata
TTTAGATTTAGGGTGTAGGGGTTGGGATTAGGTTTAGATTTGGTGTTAGGTTTAGATTTGGGGTTAGGGGTTGGGGTTAGGTTTAGATTTGGGGTTAGGTTTAGATTTGGGGCTAGGGGTTGGGGTTAGATTTAGATTTGGGTTTAGGTTTGTATTTGGGGTTAGGGGTTGGGGTTAGGTTTAGATTTGGGGTTAGGTTTAGATTTGGGGTTAGGGGTTGGGGTTAGGTTTAGATTTCGGGTTAGGTTTAGATTTGGGCTTAGGTTTATATATGGGGTTAGGGGTTGGGGTTAGGTTTAGATTTGGGGTTAGGGGTTGGGGTTAGGGGTTGGGGTTAGGGGTTGTGGTTAGGTTTAGATTTGGGGTTAGGTTTAGATTTGGGGTTAGGGGTTGGGTTTAGGTTTAGATGTGGGTTTAGGTTTAAATTTGGGCTTAGGGGTTGGGGTTAGGTTTAGATTTAGGGTTAGGTTTAGATCTGGGGTTAGGGGTTGGGGTTAGGAACTGGGGTTAGGTTTAGATTTGGGGTTAGTGGTTGGGGTTAGGGGTTGGGGTTAGGTTTAGATTTGGGGTTAGGGGTTGGGTTTAGGTTTAGATGTGGGTTTAGGTTTAAATTTGGGCTTAGGGGTTGGGGTTAGGTTTAGATTTAGGGTTAGGTTTAGATCTGGGGTTAGGGGTTGGGGTTAGGAACTGGGGTTAGGTTTAGATTTGGGGTTAGTGGTTGGGGTTAGGGGTTGGGGTTAGGTTTAGATTTGGGGTTTAGATTTGGGGTTAGGTTTAGATTTGGGGTTGACTTTAGATTTGGGGTTAGGTTTAGATTTGGGTTGAGGGGTTGGGGTTAGGTTTAGATTTGGTGTTAGGATTAGATTTGGGGTTAGGGGTTGGGGTTAGGTTTAGATTTGGGGTTAGGTTTAGATTTGGTGTTAGTATTAGATTTGGGGTTAGGGGTTGGGGTTAGGTTTAGATTTGGGGTTAGGTTTAGATTTGGGGCTAGGGGTTGGGGTTAGATTTAGATTTGGGGTTAGGTTTGTATTTGGGGTTAGGGGTTGGGGTTAGGTTTAGATTTGGGGTTAGGTTTAGATTTGGGGTTAGGGGTTGGGGTTAGGTTTAGATTTGGGGTTAGGTTTAGATTTGGGCTTAGGTTCAGATTTGGGGTTAGGGGTTGGGGTTAGGTTTAGATTTGGGGTTAGGGGTTGGGGTTAGGAGTTGGGGTTAGGGTTTGGGGTTAGGTTTAGATTTGGGGTTAGGTTTAGATTTGGGGTTAAGGCTTGTGGTTAGGTTTAGATTTGGGGTTAGGTTTAGATTTGGGGTTAGGTGTTGGGTTTAGGTTTAGATTTGGGTTTAGGTTTAAATTTGGGCTTAGGGGTTGGGGTTAGGTTTAGATTTGGGGTTAGGTTTAGATTTAGGGTTAGGTTTAGATCTGGGGTTATGGGTTGGGGTTAGGAACTGGGGTTAGGTTTAGATTTGGGGTTAGTGGTTGGGGTTAGGGGTTGGGGTTAGGTTTAGATTTGGGGTTAGGGGTTGGGGTTAGGTTTAGATTTGGGGTTAGGTTTAGATTTGGGGTTTAGATTTGGGGTTAGGTTTAGATTTGGGGTTGACTTTAGATTTGGGGTTAGGTTTAGATTTTGTTGAGGGGTTGGGGTTAGGTTTAGATTTGGGGTTAGGTTTAGATTTGGGGTTAGGGGTTGGGGTTAGGTTTAGATTTGGGGTTTAGATTTGGGGTTAGGTTTAGATTTGGGGTTGACTTTAGATTTGGGGTTAGGTTTAGATCTGGGTTGAGGGGTTGGGGTTAGGTTTAGATTTGGGGTGAAGTTTAGATTTGGGGTTAGGGGTTGGGGTTAGGTTTAGATTTGGGGTTAGGTTTAGATTTGGGCTTTAGATTTGGGGTTAGGTTTAGATTTGGGGTTAGGTTTAGATTTGGGGTTAGGGGTTGGAGTTAGGTTTAGATTTGGGGTTAGGTTTAGATTTGGGGTTTAGATTTGGGGTTAGGTTTAGATTTGGGGTTATGTTTAGATTTGGGGCCAGGGGTTGGGGTTAGGTTTAGATTTGGGGTTAGGGGTTGGGGTTAGGTTTAGATTTGGGGTTATGTTTAGATTTGGGGCCAGGGGTTGGGGTTAGGTTTAGATTTGGGGTTAGGGGTTGGGGTTAGGTTTAGATTTGGGTTTAGGTTTAGATTTAGGGTTAGGGGTTGGGGTTAGGGGTTGGGGTTAGGTTTAGATTTGGGGTTAGGGGTTGGGGTTAGGGGTTCGGTTTGGTTTAGATTTCGGGTTAGGGCTTGGGGTTAGGGGTTGGGGTTAGCTTTAGTTTTGTGGTTAGGGGTTGGGGTTAGGTTTAGATTTGGGCTTAGGTTTAGATTTGGGGTTTAGATTTGGGGTTAGGTTTAGATTTGGGTTTAGGGGTTGGGGTTCGGGGTTTGGGTTAGGTTTAGATTTGGGGTTAGGGGTTGGGGTTAGGGGTTGGGCTTAGGTTTAGATTTGGGGTTAGGGTTGGGGTTAGGGTTTGGAGTTACGTTTAGATTTGGGATTAGGGGTTGGGGTTCGGTTTAGATTTGGGGTTAGGTTTAGATTTAGGGTGTAGTGGTTGGGATTAGGTTTAGATTTGGTGTTAGGTTTAGATTTGGGGTTAGGGGTTGAGGTTAGGTTTAGATTTGGGGTTAGGTTTAGATTTGTGGTTAGGGGTTGGGGTTAGGTTTAGATTTGGGGTTAGGTTTAGATTTGGGGTTAGGGGTTGGAGTTAGGTTTAGATTTGGGGTTAGGTTTAGATTTGGGGTTAGGGGTTGGAGTTAGGTTTAGATTTGGGGTTAGGTTTAGATTTGGGGTTAGGTTTACATTTGGGGTTGACTTTAGATTTGGGGTTAGGTTTAGATTTGGGTTGAGAGGTTGTGGTTAGGTTTAGATTTGGGGTTAGGTTTAGATTTGGGGTTAGGTTTAGATTTGGGGTTTAGATTTGGGGTTAGGTTTAGATTTGAGGTTGACTTTAGATTTGGGGTTAGGTTTAGATTTGGGTTGAGGGGTTGGGGTTAGGTTTAGATTTGGGGTTAGGTTTAGATTTGGGGTTAGGAGTTGCGGTTAGGATTAGATTTGGTGTTAGGTTTAGATTTGGGGTTAGGGGTTGAGGTTAGGTTTAGATTTGGGGTTAGGTTTAGATTTGGGGTTTAGATTTGGGGTTAGGTT
Source organism: Patagioenas fasciata (assembly GCF_037038585.1). Taxonomy (NCBI): domain Eukaryota; kingdom Metazoa; phylum Chordata; class Aves; order Columbiformes; family Columbidae; genus Patagioenas; species Patagioenas fasciata. Next base: position 103,663,568 of record NC_092521.1, read on the forward strand.
TAGATTTGGGATTAGGTTTAGATTTGGGGTTAGGGGTTGGAGTTAGGTTTAGATTAGATTTTAGGTTTAGATTTGGGGTTTAGATTTGGGGTTAGGTTTAGATTTGGGTTTAGGGGTTGGGGTTAGGGGTTGGGGTTAGGTTTAGATTTGGGGTTCGGTTTAGATTTGGGGTTAGGTTTAGATTTGGGGTTGACTTTAGATTTCGGGTTAGGTTTAGATTTGGGTTGAGGGGTTGTGGTTAGGTTTAGATTTGGGGTTAGGTTTAGATTTGGGGTTAGGTTTAGATTTGGGGTTTAGATTTGGGGTTAGGTTTAGATTTGAGGTTGACTTTAGATTTGGGGTTAGGTTTAGATTTGGGTTGAGGGGTTGGAGTTAGGTTTAGATTTGGGGTTAGGTTTAGATTTGGGGTTAGGAGTTGCGGTTAGGATTAGATTTGGGGTTAGGTTTAGATTTGGGGTTAGGGGTTGAGGTTAGGTTTAGATTTGGGGTTAGGTTTAGATTTGGGGTTTAGATTTGGGGTTAGGTTTAGATTTGGGATTAGGTTTAGATTTGGGGTTAGGGGTTGGAGTTAGGTTTAGATTAGATTTTAGGTTTAGATTTGGGGTTTAGATTTGGGGTTAGGTTTAGATTTGGGGTTATGTTTAGATTTGGGGCCAGGGGTTGGGGTTAGGTTTAGATTTGGGGTTAGGGGTTGGGGTTAGGTTTAGATTTGGGGTTTAGGGGTTGGGGTTAGGTTTAGATTTGGGGTTAGGTTTAAATTTGGGGTTAGGGGTTGAGGTTAGGGGTTGGGGTTAGGTTTAGATTTGGGGTTATGTTTAGATTTGGGGCCAGGGGTTGGGGTTAGGTTTAGATTTGGGGTTAGGGGTTAGGGTTAGGTTTAGATTTGGGGTTTAGGGGTTGGGGTTAGGTTTAGATTTGGGGTTAGGTTTAGATTTAGGGTTAGGGGTTGGGGTTAGGGGTTGGGGTTAGGTTTATATTTGGGGTTAGGGGTTGGGGTTAGGGGTTCGTTTTGGTTTAGATTTCGGGTTAGGGCTTGGGGTTAAGGGTTGGGGTTAGCTTTAGATTTGTGGTTAGGGGTTGGTTTTAGGTTTAGATTTGGGGTTAGGTTTAGATTTGGGGTTTAGATTTGGGGTTAGGTTTAGATTTGGGTTTAGGGGTTGGGGTTAGGGGTTGGGCTTAGGTTTAGATTTGGGGTTAGGGGTTGGGGTTAGGGTTTGGAGTTACGTTTAGATTTGGGATTAGGGGTTGGGGTTCGGTTTAGATTTGGGGTTAGGTTTAGATTTAGGGTTAGGGGTTGAGGTTAGGTTTAGATTTGGTGTTAGGTTTAGATTTGGGGTTAGGGGTTGGGGTTAGGTTTAGATTTGGGGTTAGGTTTAGATTTGGGGCTAGGGGTTGGGGTTAGATTTAGATTTGGGGTTAGGTTTTTATTTGGGGTTAGGGGTTGGGGTTAGGTTTAGATTTGGGGTTAGGTTTAGATTTGGGGTTAGGGTTTGGGGTTAGGTTTAGATTTGGGTTTAGGTTTAGATTTGGGCTTAGGTTTAGATTTGGGGTTAGTGGTTGGGGTTAGGTTTAGATTTGGGTTAGGTTTAGATTTGGGGTTAGGGGTTGAGGTTAGGTTTAGATTTGGGGTTAGGGGTTGAGGTTAGGTTTAGATTTGGGCTTAGGGGTTGGGGTTAGGTTTAGATTTGGGGTTAGGTTTAGATTTGGGGTTAGGGGTTGGGGTTAGGTTTAGATTTGGGGTTAGGTTTAGATTTGGGGTTAGGTGTTGAGGTTAGGTTTAGATTTGGGGTTAGGTTTAGATTTGTGGTTAGGGGTTGGGGTTAGGTTTAGATTTGGGGTTAGGTTTGGATTTGGGGTTGGGGTTGGAGTTAGGTTTAGATTTGGGGTTAGGGGTTGGGGTTAGGTTTAGATTTGGGTTTAGGTTTAGATTTAGGGTTAGGGGTTGGGGTTAGGGGTTGGGGTTAGGTTTAGATTTGGGGTTAGGGGTTGGGGTTAGGGGTTCGGTTTGGTTTAGATTTCGGGTTAGGGCTTGGGGTTAGGGGTTGGGGTTAGCTTTAGTTTTGTGGTTAGGGGTTGGGGTTAGGTTTAGATTTGGGCTTAGGTTTAGATTTGGGGTTTAGATTTGGGGTTAGGTTTAGATTTGGGTTTAGGGGTTGGGGTTCGGGGTTTGGGTTAGGTTTAGATTTGGGGTTAGGGGTTGGGGTTAGGGGTTGGGCTTAGGTTTAGATTTGGGGTTAGGGTTGGGGTTAGGGTTTGGAGTTACGTTTAGATTTGGGATTAGGGGTTGGGGTTCGGTTTAGATTTGGGGTTAGGTTTAGATTTAGGGTGTAGGGGTTGGGATTAGGTTTAGATTTGGTGTTAGGTTTAGATTTGGGGTTAGGGGTTGGGGTTAGGTTTAGATTTGGGGTTAGGTTTAGATTTGGGGCTAGGGGTTGGGGTTAGATTTAGATTTGGGTTTAGGTTTGTATTTGGGGTTAGGGGTTGGGGTTAGGTTTAGATTTGGGGTTAGGTTTAGATTTGGGGTTAGGGGTTGGGGTTAGGTTTAGATTTCGGGTTAGGTTTAGATTTGGGCTTAGGTTTATATATGGGGTTAGGGGTTGGGGTTAGGTTTAGATTTGGGGTTAGGGGTTGGGGTTAGGGGTTGGGGTTAGGGGTTGTGGTTAGGTTTAGATTTGGGGTTAGGTTTAGATTTGGGGTTAGGGGTTGGGTTTAGGTTTAGATGTGGGTTTAGGTTTAAATTTGGGCTTAGGGGTTGGGGTTAGGTTTAGATTTAGGGTTAGGTTTAGATCTGGGGTTAGGGGTTGGGGTTAGGAACTGGGGTTAGGTTTAGATTTGGGGTTAGTGGTTGGGGTTAGGGGTTGGGGTTAGGTTTAGATTTGGGGTTAGGGGTTGGGTTTAGGTTTAGATGTGGGTTTAGGTTTAAATTTGGGCTTAGGGGTTGGGGTTAGGTTTAGATTTAGGGTTAGGTTTAGATCTGGGGTTAGGGGTTGGGGTTAGGAACTGGGGTTAGGTTTAGATTTGGGGTTAGTGGTTGGGGTTAGGGGTTGGGGTTAGGTTTAGATTTGGGGTTTAGATTTGGGGTTAGGTTTAGATTTGGGGTTGACTTTAGATTTGGGGTTAGGTTTAGATTTGGGTTGAGGGGTTGGGGTTAGGTTTAGATTTGGTGTTAGGATTAGATTTGGGGTTAGGGGTTGGGGTTAGGTTTAGATTTGGGGTTAGGTTTAGATTTGGTGTTAGTATTAGATTTGGGGTTAGGGGTTGGGGTTAGGTTTAGATTTGGGGTTAGGTTTAGATTTGGGGCTAGGGGTTGGGGTTAGATTTAGATTTGGGGTTAGGTTTGTATTTGGGGTTAGGGGTTGGGGTTAGGTTTAGATTTGGGGTTAGGTTTAGATTTGGGGTTAGGGGTTGGGGTTAGGTTTAGATTTGGGGTTAGGTTTAGATTTGGGCTTAGGTTCAGATTTGGGGTTAGGGGTTGGGGTTAGGTTTAGATTTGGGGTTAGGGGTTGGGGTTAGGAGTTGGGGTTAGGGTTTGGGGTTAGGTTTAGATTTGGGGTTAGGTTTAGATTTGGGGTTAAGGCTTGTGGTTAGGTTTAGATTTGGGGTTAGGTTTAGATTTGGGGTTAGGTGTTGGGTTTAGGTTTAGATTTGGGTTTAGGTTTAAATTTGGGCTTAGGGGTTGGGGTTAGGTTTAGATTTGGGGTTAGGTTTAGATTTAGGGTTAGGTTTAGATCTGGGGTTATGGGTTGGGGTTAGGAACTGGGGTTAGGTTTAGATTTGGGGTTAGTGGTTGGGGTTAGGGGTTGGGGTTAGGTTTAGATTTGGGGTTAGGGGTTGGGGTTAGGTTTAGATTTGGGGTTAGGTTTAGATTTGGGGTTTAGATTTGGGGTTAGGTTTAGATTTGGGGTTGACTTTAGATTTGGGGTTAGGTTTAGATTTTGTTGAGGGGTTGGGGTTAGGTTTAGATTTGGGGTTAGGTTTAGATTTGGGGTTAGGGGTTGGGGTTAGGTTTAGATTTGGGGTTTAGATTTGGGGTTAGGTTTAGATTTGGGGTTGACTTTAGATTTGGGGTTAGGTTTAGATCTGGGTTGAGGGGTTGGGGTTAGGTTTAGATTTGGGGTGAAGTTTAGATTTGGGGTTAGGGGTTGGGGTTAGGTTTAGATTTGGGGTTAGGTTTAGATTTGGGCTTTAGATTTGGGGTTAGGTTTAGATTTGGGGTTAGGTTTAGATTTGGGGTTAGGGGTTGGAGTTAGGTTTAGATTTGGGGTTAGGTTTAGATTTGGGGTTTAGATTTGGGGTTAGGTTTAGATTTGGGGTTATGTTTAGATTTGGGGCCAGGGGTTGGGGTTAGGTTTAGATTTGGGGTTAGGGGTTGGGGTTAGGTTTAGATTTGGGGTTATGTTTAGATTTGGGGCCAGGGGTTGGGGTTAGGTTTAGATTTGGGGTTAGGGGTTGGGGTTAGGTTTAGATTTGGGTTTAGGTTTAGATTTAGGGTTAGGGGTTGGGGTTAGGGGTTGGGGTTAGGTTTAGATTTGGGGTTAGGGGTTGGGGTTAGGGGTTCGGTTTGGTTTAGATTTCGGGTTAGGGCTTGGGGTTAGGGGTTGGGGTTAGCTTTAGTTTTGTGGTTAGGGGTTGGGGTTAGGTTTAGATTTGGGCTTAGGTTTAGATTTGGGGTTTAGATTTGGGGTTAGGTTTAGATTTGGGTTTAGGGGTTGGGGTTCGGGGTTTGGGTTAGGTTTAGATTTGGGGTTAGGGGTTGGGGTTAGGGGTTGGGCTTAGGTTTAGATTTGGGGTTAGGGTTGGGGTTAGGGTTTGGAGTTACGTTTAGATTTGGGATTAGGGGTTGGGGTTCGGTTTAGATTTGGGGTTAGGTTTAGATTTAGGGTGTAGTGGTTGGGATTAGGTTTAGATTTGGTGTTAGGTTTAGATTTGGGGTTAGGGGTTGGGGTTAGGTTTAGATTTGGGGTTAGGTTTAGATTTGGGGCTAGGGGTTGGGGTTAGATTTAGATTTGGGTTTAGGTTTGTATTTGGGGTTAGGGGTTGGGGTTAGGTTTAGATTTGGGGTTAGGTTTAGATTTGGGGTTAGGGGTTGGGGTTAGGTTTAGATTTGGGGTTAGGTTTAGATTTGGGCTTAGGTTTATATATGGGGTTAGGGGTTGGGGTTAGGTTTAGATTTGGGGTTAGGGGTTGGGGTTAGGGGTTGGGGTTAGGGTTTGGGGTTAGGTTTAGATTTGGGGTTAGGTTTAGATTTGGGGTTAGGGGTTGTGGTTAGGTTTAGATTTGGGGTTAGGTTTAGATTTGGGGTTAGGGGTTGGGTTTAGGTTTAGATGTGGGTTTAGGTTTAAATTTGGGCTTAGGGGTTGGGGTTAGGTTTAGATTTAGGGTTAGGTTTAGATCTGGGGTTAGGGGTTGGGGTTAGGAACTGGGGTTAGGTTTAGATTTGGGGTTAGTGGTTGGGGTTAGGGGTTGGGGTTAGGTTTAGATTTGGGGTTAGGGGTTGGGGTTAGGGGTTGGGGTTAGGGGTTGGGGTTAGGGTTTGGGGTTAGGTTTAGATTTGGGGTTAGGTTTAGATTTGGGGTTAGGGGTTGTGGTTAGGTTTAGATTTGGGGTTAGGTTTAGATTTGGGGTTAGGGGTTGGGTTTAGGTTTAGATGTGGGTTTAGGTTTAAATTTGGGCTTAGGGGTTGGGGTTAGGTTTAGATTTAGGGTTAGGTTTAGATCTGGGGCTAGGGGTTGGGGTTAGGAACTGGGGTTAGGTTTAGATTTGGGGTTAGTGGTTGGGGTTAGGGGTTGGGGTTAGGTTTAGATTTGGGGTTAGGGGTTGGGTTTAGGTTTAGATGTGGGTTTAGGTTTAAATTTGGGCTTAGGGGTTGGGGTTAGGTTTAGATTTAGGGTTAGGTTTAGATCTGGGGTTAGGGGTTGGGGTTAGGAACTGGGGTTAGGTTTAGATTTGGGGTTAGTGGTTGGGGTTAGGGGTTGGGGTTAGGTTTAGATTTGGGGTTTAGATTTGGGGTTAGGTTTAGATTTGGGGTTGACTTTAGATTTGGGGTTAGGTTTAGATTTGGGTTGAGGGGTTGGGGTTAGGTTTAGATTTGGTGTTAGGATTAGATTTGGGGTTAGGGGTTGGGGTTAGGTTTAGATTTGGGGTTAGGTTTAGATTTGGTGTTAGTATTAGATTTGGGGTTAGGGGTTGGGGTTAGGTTTAGATTTGGGGTTAGGTTTAGATTTGGGGCTAGGGGTTGGGGTTAGATTTAGATTTGGGGTTAGGTTTGTATTTGGGGTTAGGGGTTGGGGTTAGGTTTAGATTTGGGGTTAGGTTTAGATTTGGGGTTAGGGGTTGGGGTTAGGTTTAGATTTGGGGTTAGGTTTAGATTTGGGCTTAGGTTCAAATTTGGGGTTAGGGGTTGGGGTTAGGTTTAGATTTGGGGTTAGGGGTTGGGGTTAGGGGTTGGGGTTAGGGTTTGGGGTTAGGTTTAGATTTGGGGTTAGGTTTAGATTTGGGGTTAAGGCTTGTGGTTAGGTTTAGATTTGGGGTTAGGTTTAGATTTGGGGTTAGGTGTTGGGTTTAGGTTTAGATTTGGGTTTAGGTTTAAATTTGGGCTTAGGGGTTGGGGTTAGGTTTAGATTTGGGGTTAGGTTTAGATTTAGGGTTAGGTTTAGATCTGGGGTTAGGGGTTGGGGTTAGGAACTGGGGTTAGGTTTAGATTTGGGGTTAGTGGTTGGGGTTAGGGGTTGGGGTTAGGTTTAGATTTGGGGTTAGGGGTTGGGGTTAGGGGTTGGGGTTAGGGGTTGGGGTTAGGTTTAGATTTGGGGTTAGGTTTAGATTTGGGGTTTAGATTTGGGGTTAGGTTTAGATTTGGGGTTGACTTTAGATTTGGGGTTAGGTTTAGATTTTGTTGAGGGGTTGGGGTTAGGTTTAGATTTGGGGTTAGGTTTAGATTTGGGGTTAGGGGTTGGGGTTAGGTTTAGATTTGGGGTTTAGATTTGGGGTTAGGTTTAGATTTGGGGTTGACTTTAGATTTGGGGTTAGGTTTAGATCTGAGTTGAGGGGTTGGGGTTAGGTTTAGATTTGGGGTGAAGTTTAGATTTGGGGTTAGGGGTTGGGGTTAGGTTTAGATTTGGGGTTAGGTTTAGATTTGGGCTTTAGATTTGGGGTTAGGTTTAGATTTGGGGTTAGGTTTAGATTTGGGGTTAGGGGTTGGAGTTAGGTTTAGATTTGGGGTTAGGTTTAGATTTGGGGTTTAGATTTGGGGTTAGGTTTAGATTTGGGGTTATGTTTAGATTTGGGGCCAGGGGTTGGGGTTAGGTTTAGATTTGGGGTTAGGGGTTGGGGTTAGGTTTAGATTTGGGGTTATGTTTAGATTTGGGGCCAGGGGTTGGGGTTAGGTTTAGATTTGGGGTTAGGGGTTGGGGTTAGGTTTAGATTTGGGTTTAGGTTTAGATTTAGGGTTAGGGGTTGGGGTTAGGGGTTGGGGTTAGGTTTAGATTTGGGGTTAGGGGTTGGGGTTAGGGGTTCGGTTTGGTTTAGATTTCGGGTTAGGGCTTGGGGTTAGGGGTTGGGGTTAGCTTTAGTTTTGTGGTTAGGGGTTGGGGTTAGGTTTAGATTTGGGCTTAGGTTTAGATTTGGGGTTTAGATTTGGGGTTAGGTTTAGATTTGGGTTTAGGGGTTGGGGTTCGGGGTTTGGGTTAGGTTTAGATTTGGGGTTAGGGGTTGGGGTTAGGGGTTGGGCTTAGGTTTAGATTTGGGGTTAGGGTTGGGGTTAGGGTTTGGAGTTACGTTTAGATTTGGGATTAGGGGTTGGGGTTCGGTTTAGATTTGGGGTTAGGTTTAGATTTAGGGTGTAGGGGTTGGGATTAGGTTTAGATTTGGTGTTAGGTTTAGATTTGGGGTTAGGGGTTGGGGTTAGGTTTAGATTTGGGGTTAGGTTTAGATTTGGGGCTAGGGGTTGGGGTTAGATTTAGATTTGGGTTTAGGTTTGTATTGGGGGTTAGGGGTTGGGGTTAGGTTTAGATTTGGGGTTAGGTTTAGATTTGGGGTTAGGGGTTGGGGTTAGGTTTAGATTTGGGGTTAGGTTTAGATTTGGGCTTAGGTTTATATATGGGGTTAGGGGTTGGGGTTAGGTTTAGATTTGGGGTTAGGGGTTGGGGTTAGGGGTTGGGGTTAGGGTTTGGGGTTAGGTTTAGATTTGGGGTTAGGTTTAGATTTGGGGTTAGGGGTTGTGGTTAGGTTTAGATTTGGGGTTAGGTTTAGATTTGGGGTTAGGGGTTGGGTTTAGGTTTAGATGTGCGTTTTGGTTTAAATTTGGGCTTAGGGGTTGGGGTTAGGTTTAGATTTAGGGTTAGGTTTAGATCTGGGGTTAGGGGTTGGGGTTAGGAACTGGGGTTAGGTTTAGATTTGGGGTTAGTGGTTGGGGTTAGGGGTTGGGGTTAGGTTTAGATTTGGGGTTAGGGGTTGGGGTTAGGGGTTGGGGTTAGGGGTTGGGGTTAGGGTTTGGGGTTAGGTTTAGATTTGGGGTTAGGTTTAGATTTGGGGTTAGGGGTTGTGGTTAGGTTTAGATTTGGGGTTAGGTTTAGATTTGGGGTTAGGGGTTGGGTTTAGGTTTAGATTTGGGTTTAGGTTTAAATTTGGGCTTAGGGGTTGGGGTTAGGTTTAGATTTAGGGTTAGGTTTAGATCTGGGGTTAGGGGTTGGGGTTAGGAACTGGGGTTAGGTTTAGATTTGGGGTTAGTGGTTGGGGTTAGGGGTTGGGGTTAGGTTTAGATTTGGGGTTTAGATTTGGGGTTAGGTTTAGATTTGGGGTTGACTTTAGATTTGGGGTTAGGTTTAGATTTGGGTTGAGGGGTTGGGGTTAGGTTTAGATTTGGTGTTAGGATTAGATTTGGGGTTAGGGGTTGGGGTTAGGTTTAGATTTGGGGTTAGGTTTAGATTTGGTGTTAGTATTAGATTTGGGGTTAGGGGTTGGGGTTAGGTTTAGATTTGGGGTTAGGTTTAGATTTGGGGCTAGGGGTTGGGGTTAGATTTAGATTTGGGGTTAGGTTTGTATTTGGGGTTAGGGGTTGGGGTTAGGTTTAGATTTGGGGTTAGGTTTAGATTTGGGGTTAGGGGTTGGGGTTAGGTTTAGATTTGGGGTTAGGTTTAGATTTGGGCTTAGGTTCAGATTTGGGGTTAGGGGTTGGGGTTAGGTTTAGATTTGGGGTTAGGGGTTGGGGTTAGGGGTTGGGGTTAGGGTTTGGGGTTAGGTTTAGATTTGGGGTTAGGTTTAGATTTGGGGTTAAGGCTTGTGGTTAGGTTTAGATTTGGGGTTAGGTTTAGATTTGGGGTTAGGTGTTGGGTTTAGGTTTAGATTTGGGTTTAGGTTTAAATTTGGGCTTAGGGGTTGGGGTTAGGTTTAGATTTAGGGTTAGGTTTAGATCTGGGGTTAGGGGTTGGGGTTAGGAACTGGGGTTAGGTTTAGATTTGGGGTTAGTGGTTGGGGTTAGGGGTTGGGGTTAGGTTTAGATTTGGGGTTAGGGGTTGGGGTTAGGGGTTGGGGTTAGGGGTTGGGGTTAGGTTTAGATTTGGGGTTAGGTTTAGATTTGGGGTTTAGATTTGGGGTTAGGTTTAGATTTGGGGTTGACTTTAGATTTGGGGTTAGGTTTAGATTTTGTTGAGGGGTTGGGCTTAGGTTTAGATTTGGGGTTAGGTTTAGATTTGGGGTTATGGGTTGGGGTTAGGTTTAGATTTGGGGTTTAGATTTGGGGTTAGGTTTAGATTTGGGGTTGACTTTAGATTTGGGGTTAGGTTTAGATCTGGGTTGAGGGGTTGGGGTTAGGTTTAGATTTGGGGTGAAGTTTAGATTTCGGGTTAGGGGTTGGGGTTAGGTTTAGATTTGGGGTTAGGTTTAGATTTGGGGTTAGGGGTTGAGGTTAGGTTTAGATTTAGCGTTAGGGGTTGGGGTTAGGTTTAGATTTGGGGTTAGGTTTAGATTTGGGGTTAGGGATTGGGGTTAGGTTTAGATTTGGGGTTAGGGGTTGGGGTTAGGGGTTGGGGTTAGGGGTTGGGGTTAGGTTTAGATTTGGGGTTAGGTTTAGATTTGGGGTTAGGGGTTGGGGTTAGGTTTAGATTTGGGGTTAGGTTTACATTTGGGGTTAGGGGTTGGAGTTAGGTTTAGATTTGGGGTTAGGTTTAGATTTGGGGTTCGGGGTTGGGGTTAGGGGTTGGGGTTAGGTTTAGATTTGGGGTTAGGTTTAGATTTGGGGTTTAGATTTGGGGTTAGGTTTAGATTTGGGGTTGACTTTAGATTTGGGGTTAGGTTTAGATTTGGGTTGAGGGTTTGGGGTTAGGTTTAGATTTGGGGTTAGGTTTAGATTTGGGGTTAGGGGTTGGGGTTAGGTTTAGATTTGGGGTTAGGTTTAGATTTGGGGTTAGGGGTTGAGGTTAGGTTTAGATTTGGGGTGAGGTTTAGATTTGGGCTTTAGATTTGGGGTTAGGTTTAGATTTGGGGTTAGGTTTAGATTTGAGGTTAGGGGTTGGAGTTAGGTTTAGATTAGGGTTTAGGTTTAGATTTGGGGTTTAGATTTGGGGTTAGGTTTAGATTTGGGGTTATGTTTAGATTTGGGGCCAGGGGTTGGGGTTAGGTTTAGATTTGGGGTTAGGGGTTGGGGTTAGGTTTAGATTTGGGGTTATGTTTAGATTTGGGGCCAGGGGTTGGGGTTAGGTTTAGATTTGGGGTTAGGGGTTGGGGTTAGTGGTTGGGGTTAGGTTTAGATTTGGGGTTAAGGGTTGGGGTTAGGGGTTCGGTTTGGTTTAGATTTTGGGTTAGGGCTTGGGGTTAGGGCTTGGGGTTAGCTTTAGTTTTGTGGTTAGGGGTTGGGGTTAGGTTTAGATTTGGGCTTAGGTTTAGATTTGGGGTTTAGATTTGGGGTTAGGTTTAGATTTGGGTTTAGGGGTTGGGGTTCGGGGTTTGGGTTAGGTTTAGATTTGGGGTTAGGGGTTGGGGTTAGGGGTTGGGCTTAGGTTTAGATTTGGGGTTAGGGTTGGGGTTAGGGTTTGGAGTTACGTTTAGATTTGGGATTAGGGGTTGGGGTTCGGTTTAGATTTGGGGTTAGGTTTAGATTTAGGGTGTAGGGGTTGGGGTTAGGTTTAGATTTGGTGTTAGGTTTAGATTTGGGGTTAGGGGTTGGGGTTAGGTTTAGATTTGGGGTTAGGTTTAGATTTGGGGCTAGGGGTTGGGGTTAGATTTAGATTTGGGTTTAGGTTTAGATTTGGGGTTTAGATTTGGGGTTAGGTTTAGATTTGGGGTTAGGTTTACATTTGGGGTTAGGGGTTGGGGTTAGGTTTAGATTTGGGGTTAGGTTTAGATTTGGGCTTAGGTTTATATATGGGGTTAGGGGTTGGGGTTAGGTTTAGATTTGGGTTTAGGGGTTGGGGTTAGGGGTTGGGGTTAGGTTTAGATTTGGGGTTAGGGGTTGGGGTTAGGGGTTGGGGTTAGGGGTTGGGGTTAGGTTTAGATTTGGGGTTAGGTTTAGATTTGGGGTTTAGATTTGGGGTTAGGTTTAGATTTGGGGTTGACTTTAGATTTGGGGTTAGGTTTAGATTTGGGTTGAGGAGTTGGGGTTAGGTTTAGATTTGGGGTTAGGTTTAGATTTGGGGTTAGGGGTTGGGGTTAGCTTTAGAATTGGGGTTTAGATTTGGGGTTAGGTTTAGATTTGGGGTTGACTTTAGATTTGGGGTGAGGTTTAGATTTGGGGTTAGGGGTTGGGGTTAGGTTTAGATTTGGGGTTAGGTTTAGATTTGGGGTTAGGGGTTGAGGTTAGGTTTAGATTTGGGGTTAGGGGTTGGGGTTAGGTTTAGATTTGGGGTTAGGTTTAGATTTGGGGTTAGGGGTTGGGGTTAGGTTTCGATTCGGGGTTAGGTTTAGATTTGGGGTTAGGTGTTGAGGTTAGGTTTAGATTTGGGGTTAGGTTTAGATTTGTGGTTAGGAGTTGGGGTTAGGTTTAGATTTGGGGTTAGGTTTAGATTTGGGGTTAGGGGTTGGAGTTAGGTTTAGATTTGGCGTTCGGGGTTGGGGTTAGGGGTTGGGGTTAGGTTTAGATTTGGGGTTAGGTTTAGATTTGGGGTTAGGTTTAGATTTGGGGTTGACTTTAGATTTGGGGTTAGGATTAGATTTGTGTTGAGGGGTTGTGGTTAGGTTTAGATTTGGGGTTTAGGGGTTGGGATTAGGTTTAGATTTGGGGTTAGGTTTAGATTTGGGGTTAGGGGTTGGAGTTAGGTTTAGATTTGGGTTTAGGTTTAGATTTAGGGTTAGGGGTTGGGGTTAGGGGTTGGGGTTAGGTTTAGATTTGGGGTTAGGGGTTGGGGTTAGGGGTTCGGTTTGGTTTAGATTTCGGGTTAGGGCTTGGGGTTAGGGGTTGGGGTTAGCTTTAGATTTGTGGTTAGGGGTTGGGCTTAGGTTTAGATTTGGGGTTAGGTTTAGATTTGGGGTTTAGATTTGGGGTTAGGTTTAGATTTGGGTTTAGGCGTTGGGGTTAGGGGTTTGGGTTAGGCTTAGATTTGGGGTTAGGAGTTGGGGTTAGGGGTTGGGCTTAGGTTTAGATTTGGGGTTAGGTTTAGATTTGGGGTTAGGGGTTGGGGTTAGGTTTAGATTTGGGGTTTAGATTTGGGGTTAGGTTTAGATTTGGGGTTGACTTTAGATTTGGGGTTAGGTTTAGATTTGGGTTGAGGGGTTGGGGTTAGGTTTAGATTTGGGGTGAGGTTTAGATTTGAGGTTAGGGGTTGGGGTTAGGTTTAGAATTGGGGTTTAGATTTGGGGTTAGGTTTAGATTTGGGGTTGACTTTAGATTTGGGGTGAGGTTTAGATTTGGGGTTAGGGGTTGGGGTTAGGTTTAGATTTGGGGTTAGGTTTAGATTTGGGGTTAGGGGTTGAGGTTAGGTTTAGATTTGGGGTTAGGGGTTGGGGTTAGGTTTAGATTTGGGGTTAGGTTTAGATTTGGGGTTAGGGTTTGGGGTTAGGTTTCGATTCGGGGTTAGGTTTAGATTTGGGGTTAGGTGTTGAGGTTAGGTTTAGATTTGGGGTTAGGTTTAGATTTGTGGTTACGAGTTGGGGTTAGGTTTAGATTTGGGGTTAGGTTTAGATTTGGGGTTAGGGGTTGGAGTTAGGTTTAGATTTGGGGTTAGGTTTAGATTTGGCGTTCGGGGTTGGGGTTAGGGGTTGGGGTTAGGTTTAGATTTGGGGTTAGGTTTAGATTTGGGGTTAGGTTTAGATTTGGGGTTGACTTTAGATTTAGGGTTAGGATTAGATTTGGGTTGAGGGGTTGTGGTTAGGTTTAGATTTGGGGTTAGGGGTTGGGGTTAGGTTTAGATTTGGGGTTTAGGGGTTGGGATTAGGTTTAGATTTGGGGTTAGGTTTAGATTTGGGGTTAGGGGTTGGAGTTAGGTTTAGATTTGGGTTTAGGTTTAGATTTAGGGTTAGGTGTTGGGGTTAGGGGTTGGGGTTAGGTTTAGATTTGGGGTTAGGGGTTGGGGTTAGGGGTTCGGTTTGGTTTAGATTTCGGGTTAGGGCTTGGGGTTAGGGGTTGGGGTTAGCTTTAGATTTGTGGTTAGGGGTTGGGCTTAGGTTTAGATTTGGGGTTAGGTTTAGATTTGGGGTTTAGATTTGGGGTTAGGTTTAGATTTGGGTTTAGGCGTTGGGGTTAGGGGTTTGGGTTAGGCTTAGATTTGGGGTTAGGAGTTGGGGTTAGGGGTTGGGCTTAGGTTTAGATTTGGGGTTAGGTTTAGATTTGGGGTTAGGGGTTGGGGTTAGGTTTAGATTTGGGGTTTAGATTTGGGGTTAGGTTTAGATTTGGGGTTCACTTTAGATTTGGGGTTAGGTTTAGATTTGGGTTGAGGGGTTGGGGTTAGGTTTAAATTTGGGGTGAGTTTTAGATTTGGGGTTAGGGGTTGGGGTTAGGTTTAGATTTGGGGTTAGGTTTAGATTTGGGGTTCGGGGTTGGGGTTAGGGGTTGGGGTTAGGTTTAGATTTGGGGTTAGGTTTAGATTTGGGGTTAGGTTTAGATTTGGGGTTGACTTTAGATTTGGGGTTAGGTTTAGATTTGGGTTGAGGGGTTGTGGTTAGGTTTAGATTTGGGGTTAGGTTTAGATTTGGGGTTAGGGGTTGGGGTTAGGTTTAGATTTGGGGTTAGGTTTAGATTTGGGGTTTAGATTTGGGGTTAGGTTTAGATTTGGGGTTGACTTTAGATTTGGGGTTAGGTTTAGATTTGGGTTGAGGGGTTGGGGTTAGGTTTAGATTTGGGGTTAGGTTTAGATTTGGGGTTAGGGGTTGGGGTTAGGTTTAGATTTGGGGTTAGGTTTAGATTTGGGGTTAGGGGTTGAGGTTACGTTTAGATTTGGGGTTAGGTTTAGATTTCGGGTTTAGATTTGGGGTTAGGTTTAGATTTGGGGTTAGGTTTAGATTTGAGGTTAGGGGTTGGAGTTAGGTTTAGATTAGGGTTTACGTTTAGATTTGGGGTTTAGATTTGGGGTTAGGTTTAGATTTGGGGTTATGTTTAGATTTGGGGCCAGGGGTTGGGGTTAGGTTAAGATTTGGGGTTAGGGGTTGGGGTTAGGTTTAGATTTGGGGTTTAGGGGTTGGGGTTAGGTTTAGATTTGGGGTTAGGTTTAGATTTGGGGTTAGGGGTTGGAGTTAGGTTTAGATTTGGGTTTAGGTTTAGATTTAGGGTTAGGGGTTGGGGTTAGGGGTTGGGGTTAGGTTTAGATTTGGGGTTAGGGGTTGGGGTTAGGGGTTCGGTTTGGTTTAGATTTCGGGTTAGGGCTTGGGGTTAGGGGTTGGGGTTAGCTTTAGATTTGTGGTTAGGGGTTGGGGTTAGGTTTAGATTTGGGGTTAGGTTTAGATTTGGGGTTTAGATTTGGGGTTAGGTTTAGATTTGGGTTTAGGGGTTGGGGTTAGGGGTTTGGGTTAGGCTTAGATTTGGGGTGAGGGGTTGGGGTTAGGGCTTGGGCTTAGGTTTAGATTTGGGGTTAGGGGTTGGGGTTAGGGTTTGGAGTTACGTTTAGATTTGGGATTAGGGGTTGGGGTTCGGTTTAAATTTGGGGTTCGGTTTAGATTTAGGGTTAGGGGTTGGGGTTAGGTTTAGATTTGGTCTTAGGTTTAGATTTGGAGTTAGGGGTTGGGGTTAGGTTTAGATTTGGGGTTAGGTTTAGATTTTGGGCTAGGGGTTGGGGTTAGATTTAAATTTGGGGTTAGGTTTGTATTTGGGGTTAGGGGTTGGGGTTAGGTTTAGATTTGGGTTTAGGTTTAGATTTGTGGTTAGGGGTTGGGGTTAGGTTTAGATTTGGGGTTAGGGGTTGGGGTTAGGGGTTGGGGTTAGGGTTTGGGGTTAGGTTTAGATTTGGGGTTAGGTTTAGATTTGGGGTTAGGGGTTGGGTTTAGGTTTAGATTTGGGTTTACGTTTAAATTTGGGCTTAGGGGTTGGGGTTAGGTTTAGATTTGGGGTTAGGTTTAGATTTGGGGTTAGGTTTAGATTTAGGGTTAGGTTTAGATCTGGGGTTAGGGGTTGGGGTTAGGAACTGGGGTTAGGTTTAGATTTGGGGTTAGTGGTTGGGGTTAGGGGTTGGGGATAGGTTTAGATTTGGGGTTAGGGGTTGGGGTTAGGCGTTGGGGTTAGGGGTTGGGGTTAGGTTTAGATTTGGGGTTAGGTTTAGATTTGGGGTTTAGATTTGGGGTTAGGTTTAGATTTGGGGTTGACTTTAGATTTGGGGTTAGGTTTAGATTTGGGTTGAGGGGTTGGGGTTAGGTTTAGATTTGGGGTTTAGATTTGGGGTTAGGTTTAGATTTGGGGTTGACTTTAGATTTGGGGTTAGGTTTAGATTTGGGTTGAGGGGTAGGGGTTAGGTTTAGATTTGGGGTGAGGTTTAGATTTGGGGTTAGGGGTTGGGGTTAGGTTTAGATTTGGGGTTTAGATTTGGGGTTAGGTTTAGATTTGGGGTTGACTTTAGATTTGGGGTTAGGTTTAGATTTGGGTTGAGGGGTAGGGGTTAGGTTTAGATTTGGGGTGAGGTTTAGATTTGGGGTTAGGGGTTGGGGTTAGGTTTAGATTTGGGGTTAGGTTTAGATTTGGGGTTTAGATTTGGGGTTAGGTTTAGATTTGGGGTTAGGTTTAGATTTGGGGTTAGGGGTTGGAGTTAGGTTTAGATTAGGGTTTAGGTTTAGATTTGGGGTTTAGATTTGGGGTTAGGTTTATATTTGGGGTTATATTTAGATTTGGGGCCAGGGGTTGGCTTAGGTTTAGATTTGGGGTTAGGGGTTGGGGTTAGGTTTAGATTTGGGGTTTAGGGGTTGGGGTTAGGTTTAGATTTGGGTTTAGGTTTAGATTTAGGTTTAGGTTTAGATTTGGGGTTAGGGGTTGGGGTTAGGTTTAGATTTGGGGTTAGGGGTTGGGGTTAGGGGTTGGGGTTAGGGTTTGGGGTTAGGTTTAGATTTGGGGTTAGGTTTAGATTTGGGGTTATGGGTTGGGGTTAGGTTTAGATTTGGGTTTAGGTTTAAATTTGGGCTTAGGTGTTGGGGTTAGGTTTAGATTTGGGTTTAGGTTTAGATTTGGGGTTAGGGGTTGGGGTTAGGTTTAGATTTGGGGTTAGGTTTAGATTTGGGGTTAGGTTTAGATTTAGGGTTAGGTTTAGATCTGGGGTTAGAGGTTGGGGTTAGGAACTGGGGTTAGGTTTAGATTTGGGGTTAGTGGTTGGGGTTACCGGTTGGGGTTAGGTTTAGATTTGGGGTTAGGGGTTGGTGTTAGGGGTTGGGGTTAGGTTTAGATTTGGGGTTAGGTTTAGATTTGGGGTTAGGGGTTGGTGTTAGGTTTAGATTTGGGGTTAGGTTTAGATTTGGGGTTAGGTTTACATTTGGGGTTAGGAGTTGGGTTTAGGTTTAGATTTGGGTTTAGGGGTTGGGGTTAGGTTTACATTTGGGGTTAGGTTTAGATTTGGGGTTTACATTTGGGGTTAGGTTTAGATTTGGTGTTAGGGATGGGGTTAGGTTTAGATTTGGGGTTAGGTTTAGATTTGGTGTTAGGGGTTGAGGTTAGGTTTTGATTTGGGGTTAGGTTTAGATTTGGTGTTAGGGGTTGGGGTTAGGTTTAGATTTGGGGTTAGGTTTAGATTTAGGGTTAGGTTTTGGGGTAAGGTTTAGATTTGGGGTTAGGTTTAGATTTCGGTTTAGGCGTTGGGGTTAGGTTTAGATTTGGGGTTAGGTTTAGATTTGGGGTTAGGGGTTGGGGTTAGGTTTAGATTTGGGGTTAGGTTTAGATTTGGGGTTAGGGGTTGGGGTTAGGTTTAGATTTGAGGTTAGGGGTTGGGGTTAGGTTTAGATTTGGGGTTAGGTTTAGATTTGGGGTTAGGAATTGGGGATAGGTTTAGATTTGGGGTTAGGTTTAGATTTGGGGTTAGGTTTAGATTTGGGGTTTAGATTTGGGGTTAGGTTTAGATTTGGGGTTAGAAGTTGGGGTTAGGGGTTTGGGTTGGGTGTTGGGGTTAGTTTTAGATTTGGGGTTAGGGTTTGGGGATAGGGGTTGGGGTCAGGGGTTGGGGTTAGCTTTAGATTTGGGTCTAGGTTTACATTTGGGGTTAGGTTTAGATTTGGGTTTAGGGGTTGGGGTTAGGGGTTGGGGTTAGGGGTTGGGGTTAGGTTTAGATTTGGGGTTAGGTTTAGATTTGGGGTTAGGGGTTGGGGTTTGTTTTAGATTTGGGGTTATGTTTAAATTCAGGGTTAGGGGTTGGGGTTAGGTTTAGATTTGGTGTTAGGTTTAAATTTGGGGTTAGGGGTTGGCGTTAGGTTTAGATTTGGGGTTAGGTTTAGATTTGGGGCTAGGGGTTGGGGTTAGATTTAGATTTGGGGTTAGGTTTATATTTGGGGTTCGGGGTTGGGGTTAGGTTTAGATTTGGGGTTAGGTTTAGATTTGGGGTTAGGGGTTGGGGTTAGGTTTAGATTTGGGGTTAGGTTTAGATTTGGGGTTAGGTGTAGGGGTTAGGTTTAGATTTCGGTTTAGGTTTAAATTTGGGCTTAGGGGTTGGGGTTAGGTTTAGATTTGGGTTTAGGTTTAGATTTGGGGTTAGGGGTTGGGGTTAGGTTTAGATTTGGGGTTAGGCTTAGGTTTAGGGTTAGGTTTAGATTTGGGGTTAGGGGTTGGGGTTAGGGGTTGGGGTTAGGTTTAGATCTGGGGTTAGGGGTTGGGGTTAGGAACTGGGGTTAGATTTAGATTTGGGCTTAGTGGTTGGGGTTAGTGGTTGGGGTTAGGTTTAGATTTGGGGTTAGGGGTTGGGGTTAGGGGTTGGGGTTAGGGGTTGGGGTTAGGTTTAGATTTGGGGTTAGGTTTAGATTTGGGGTAAGGGGTTGGGGTTAGGTTTAGATTTGGGGTTAGGTTTGTATTTGGGGTTAGGGGTTGGGGTTAGGTTTAGATTTGGGTTTAGGGGTTGGGGTTAGGTTTAGATTTGGGGTTAGGTTTAGATTTGGGGTTTGGGGTTGGGGTTAGGTTTAGATTCGGTGTTAGGTATGGGGTTAGGTTTAGATTTGGGGTTAGGTTTAGATTTGGTGTTAGGGGTTGAGGTTAGGTTTAGATTTGGGGTTAGGTTTAGATTTGGGGTTAGGGGTTGGGATTAGGTTTATATTTGGGGTTAAGGGTTGGGGTTAGGTTTAGATTTGGAGTTTAGATTTGGGGTTAGGTTTAGATTTGGGTTTAGGGGTTGTGGTTAGGGGATGGGGTTCGGTTTAGATTTGGGGTTAGGGGTTGGGATTAGGGGTTGGGGTTCGGGGTTGGGGTTAGGGGTTGGGGTTAGGTTTAGATTTGGGGTTAGGGGTTGGGATTAGGTTTAGATTTGGGGTTAGGTTTAGATTTGGAGTTTAGATTTGGGGTTAGGTTTAGATTTGGGTTTAGGGGTTGTGGTTAGGGGATGGGGTTCGGTTTAGATTTGGGGTTAGGGGTTGGGATTAGGGGTTGGGGTTAGGGGTTGGGGTTAGAGGTTGGGGTTAGGTTTAGATTTGGGGTTAGGTTTCGATTTGGGGTTAAGGGTTGGGGTTAGGTTTAGATTTGGGGTTAGGTTTAGATTTGGGGTTAGGGATTGGGGTTAGGTTTAGATTTGGGGTTAGGGTTAGATTTGAGGTTAGGTTTAGAATTGGGTTTAGGTGTTGGGGTTAGGTTTAGAATTGGGTTTAGGTGTTGCGGTTAGGTTTAGATTTGGGGTTAGGTTTAGATTTGGGGTTAGGGGTTGGGGTTGGGTTTAGATTTGGGGTTAAGTTTAGATTTGGGGTTTAGATTTGGGGTTAGGTTTAGATTTGGGGTTAGGGGTTTGAGTTAGGTTTAGATTAGGGTTTAGGTTTAGATTTGGGGTTTAGATTTGGGGTTAGGTTTAGATTTGGGGTTATGTTTAGATTTGGGGCCAGGGGTTGGGGTTAGGTTTAGATTTGGGGTTAGGGGTTGGGGTTAGGTATAGATTTGGGGTTTAGGGTTTGGGGTTAGGTTTAGATTTGGGGTTAGGTTTAGATTTGGGGTTAGGGGTTGAGGTTAGGTTTAGATTTGGGTTTAGGTTTAGATTTAGGGTTAGGAGTTGGGGTTAGGGGTTGGGGTTAGGTTTAGATTTGGGGTTAGGGGTTGGGGTTAGGGGTTCGGTTTGGTTTAGATTTCGGGTTAGGGCTTGGAGTTAGGGGTTGGGGTTAGCTTTAGATTTGTGGTTAGGGGTTGGGGTTAGGTTTAGATTTGGGCTTAGGTTTAGATTTGGGGTTTAGATTTGGGGTTAGGTTTAGATTTGGGTTTAGGGGTTGGGGTTAGAGGTTTGGGTTAGGTTTAGATTTGGGGTTAGGGGTTGGGGTTAGGGGTTGGGCTTAGGTTTAGATTTGGGGTTAGGGGTTGGGGTTAGGGGTTGGAGTTACATTTAGATTTGGGATTAGGGGTTGGGGTTAGGTTTAGATTTGGGGTTAGGATTAGATTTAGGGTTAGGGGTTGGGTTTAGGTTTAGATTTGGTGTTAGGTTTAGATTTGGGGTTAGGGGTTGGGGTTAGGTTTAGATTTGGGGTTAGGTTTAGATTTGGGGCTAGGGGTTGGGGTTAGATTTAGATTTGGGGTTAGGATTATATTTGGGGTTAGGGGTTGGGGTTAGGTTTAGATTTGGGGTTAGGTTTAGATTTGGTGTTAGGGGTTGGGGTTAGGTTTAGATTTGGGGTTAGGTTTAGATTTGGGGTTAGGTTTGCATTTGGGGTTAGGGGTTAGGTTTAGGTTTAGATTTGGGTTTAGGGGTTGGGGTTAGGTTTAGATTTGGGGTTAGGTTTAGATTTGTGGTTAGGGGTTGGGTTTAGGTTTAGATTTGGGGTTAGGGGTTGGGGTTAGGGGTTGGGGTTAGGGTTTGGGGTTAGGTTTAGATTTGGGGTTAGGTTTAGATTTGGGGTTAGGGGTTGGGTTTAGGTTTAGATTTGGGTTTACGTTTAAATTTGGGCTTAGGGGTTGGGGTTAGGTTTAGATTTGGGGTTAGGTTTAGATTTGGGGTTAGGTTTAGATTTAGGGTTAGGTTTAGATCTGGGGTTAGGGGTTGGGGTTAGGAACTGGGGTTAGGTTTAGATTTGGGGTTAGTGGTTGGGGTTAGGGGTTGGGGTTAGGTTTAGATTTGGGGTTAGGGGTTGGGGTTAGGCGTTGGGGTTAGGGGTTGGGGTTAGGTTTAGATTTGGGGTTACGTTTAGATTTGGGGTTTAGATTTGGGGTTAGGTTTAGATTTGGGGTTGACTTTAGATTTAGGGTTAGGTTTAGATTTGGGTTGAGGGGTTGGGGTTAGGTTTAGATTTGGGGTTAGGTTTAGATTTGGGGTTAGGGGTTGGGGTTAGGTTTAGATTTGGGGTTTAGATTTGGGGTTAGGTTTAGATTTGGGGTTGACTTTAGATTTGGGGTTAGGTTTAGATTTGGGTTGAGGGGTAGGGGTTAGGTTTAGATTTGGGGTGACGTTTAGATTTGGGGTTAGGGGTTGGGGTTAGGTTTAGATTTGGGGTTAGGTTTAGATTTGGGGTTAGGGGTTGAGGTTAGGTTTAGATTTGGGGTTAGGTTTAGATTTGGGGTTTAGATTTGGGGTTAGGTTTAGATTTGGGGTTAGGTTTAGATTTGGGGTTAGGGGTTGGAGTTAGGTTTAGATTAGGGTTTAGGTTTAGATTTGGGGTTTAGATTTGGGGTTAGGTTTAGATTTGGGGTTATATTTAGATTTGGGGCCAGGGGTTGGCTTAGGTTTAGATTTGGGGTTAGGGGTTGGGGTTAGGTTTAGATTTGGGGTTTAGGGGTTGGGGTTAGGTTTAGATTTGGGGTTAGGTTTAGATTTGGGGTTAGGGGTTGAGGTTAGGTTTAGATTTGGGTTTAGGTTTAGATTTAGGTTTAGGTTTAGATTTGGGGTTAGGGGTTGGGGTTAGGTTTAGATTTGGGGTTAGGGGTTGGGGTTAGGGGTTGGGGTTAGGGTTTGGGGTTAGGTTTAGATTTGGGGTTAGGTTTAGATTTGGGGTTATGGGTTGGGGTTAGGTTTAGATTTGGGGTTAGGTTTAGATATGGGGTTAGGGGTTGGGTTTAGGTTTAGATTTGGGTTTAGGTTTAAATTTGGGCTTAGGTGTTGGGGTTAGGTTTAGATTTGGGGTTAGGTTTAGATTTGGGGTTAGGGGTTGGGGTTAGGTTTAGATTTGGGGTTAGGTTTAGATTTAGGGTTAGGTTTAGATCTGGGGTTAGGGGTTGGGGTTAGGAACTGGGGTTAGGTTTAGATTTAGGGTTAGGTTTAGATCTGGGGTTAGGGGTTGGGGTTAGGAACTGGGGTTAGGTTTAGATTTGGGGTTAGTGGTTGGGGTTACCGGTTGGGGTTAGGTTTAGATTTGGGGTTAGGGGTTGGGGTTAGGGGTTGGGGTTAGGGGTTGGGGTTAGGTTTAGATTTGGGGTTAGGTTTAGATTTGGGGTTAGGGGTTGGTGTTAGGTTTAGATTTGGGGTTAGGTTTAGATTTGGGGTTAGGTTTACATTTGGGGTTAGGGGTTGGGTTTAGGTTTAGATTTGGGTTTAGGGGTTGGGGTTAGGTTTAGATTTGGGGTTAGGTTTAGATTTGGGGTTTAGATTTGGGGTTAGATTTAGATTTGGTGTTAGGGATGGGGTTAGGTTTAGATTTGGGGTTAGGTTTAGATTTGGTGTTAGGGGTTGAGGTTAGGTTTTGATTTGGGGTTAGGTTTAGATTTGGTGTTAGGGGTTGGGGTTAGGTTTAGATTTGGGGTTAGGTTTAGATTTAGGGTTAGGTTTTGGGGTAAGGTTTAGATTTGGGGTTAGGTTTAGATTTCGGTTTAGGTGTTGGGGTTAGGTTTAGATTTGGGGTTAGGTTTAGATTTGGGGTTAGGGGTTGGGGTTAGCTTTAGATTTGGGGTTAGGTTTAGATTTGGGGTTAGGGGTTGGGGTTAGGTTTAGATTTGAGGTTAGGGGTTGGGGTTAGGTTTAGATTTGGGGTTAGGTTTAGATTTGGGGTTAGGAATTGGGGATAGGTTTAGATTTGGGGTTAGGTTTAGATTTGGGGTTAGGTTTAGATTTGGGGTTTAGATTTGGGGTTAGGTTTACATTTGGGGTTAGGTTTAGATTTGGGGTTAGGGGTTGGGGTTAGGTTTAGATTTGGGGTTAGGTTTAGATTTGGGGTTTAGATTTGGGGTTAGGTTTAGATTTGGGGTTGACTTTAGATTTGGGGTTAGGTTTAGATTTGGGTTGAGGGGTTGGGGTTAGGTTTAGATTTGGGGTTAGGTTTAGATTTGGGGTTAGGGGTTGGGGTTAGGTTTAGATTTGGGGTTAGGTTTAGATTTGGGGTTAGGGGTTGAGGTTACGTTTAGATTTGGGGTTAGGTTTAGATTTCGGGTTTAGATTTGGGGTTAGGTTTAGATTTGGGGTTAGGTTTAGATTTGAGGTTAGGGGTTGGAGTTAGGTTTAGATTAGGGTTTACGTTTAGATTTGGGGTTTAGATTTGGGGTTAGGTTTAGATTTGGGGTTATGTTTAGATTTGGGGCCAGGGGTTGGGGTTAGGTTTAGATTTGGGGTTAGGGGTTGGGGTTAGGTTTAGATTTGGGGTTTAGGGGTTGGGGTTAGGTTTAGATTTGGGGTTAGGTTTAGATTTGGGGTTAGGGGTTGGAGTTAGGTTTAGATTTGGGTTTAGGTTTAGATTTAGGGTTAGGGGTTGGGGTTAGGGGTTGGGGTTAGGTTTAGATTTGGGGTTAGGGGTTGGGGTTAGGGGTTCGGTTTGGTTTAGATTTCGGGTTAGGGCTTGGGGTTAGGGGTTGGGGTTAGCTTTAGATTTGTGGTTAGGGGTTGGGGTTAGGTTTAGATTTGGGGTTAGGTTTAGATTTGGGGCTTAGATTTGGGGTTAGGTTTAGATTTGGGTTTAGGGGTTGGGGTTAGGGGTTTGGGTTAGGCTTAGATTTGGGGTGAGGGGTTGGGGTTAGGGCTTGGGCTTAGGTTTAGATTTGGGGTTAGGGGTTGGGGTTAGGGTTTGGAGTTACGTTTAGATTTGGGATTAGGGGTTGGGGTTCGGTTTAAATTTGGGGTTCGGTTTAGATTTAGGGTTAGGGGTTGGGGTTAGGTTTAGATTTGGTCTTAGGTTTAGATTTGGAGTTAGGGGTTGGGGTTAGGTTTAGATTTGGGGTTAGGTTTAGATTTTGGGCTAGGGGTTGGGGTTAGATTTAAATTTGGGGTTAGGTTTGTATTTGGGGTTAGGGGTTGGGGTTAGGTTTAGATTTGGGTTTAGGTTTAGATTTGTGGTTAGGGGTTGGGGTTAGGTTTAGATTTGGGGTTAGGGGTTGGGGTTAGGGGTTGGGGTTAGGGTTTGGGGTTAGGTTTAGATTTGGGGTTAGGTTTAGATTTGGGGTTAGGGGTTGGGTTTAGGTTTAGATTTGGGTTTACGTTTAAATTTGGGCTTAGGGGTTGGGGTTAGGTTTAGATTTGGGGTTAGGTTTAGATTTGGGGTTAGGTTTAGATTTAGGGTTAGGTTTAGATCTGGGGTTAGGGGTTGGGGTTAGGAACTGGGGTTAGGTTTAGATTTGGGGTTAGTGGTTGGGGTTAGGGGTTGGGGATAGGTTTAGATTTGGGGTTAGGGGTTGGGGTTAGGCGTTGGGGTTAGGGGTTGGGGTTAGGTTTAGATTTGGGGTTAGGTTTAGATTTGGGGTTTAGATTTGGGGTTAGGTTTAGATTTGGGGTTGACTTTAGATTTGGGGTTAGGTTTAGATTTGGGTTGAGGGGTTGGGGTTAGGTTTAGATTTGGGGTTAGGTTTAGATTTGGGGTTAGGGGTTGGGGTTAGGTTTAGATTTGGGGTTTAGATTTGGGGTTAGGTTTAGATTTGGGGTTGACTTTAGATTTGGGGTTAGGTTTAGATTTGGGTTGAGGGGTAGGGGTTAGGTTTAGATTTGGGGTGAGGTTTAGATTTGGGGTTAGGGGTTGGGGTTAGGTTTAGATTTGGGGTTTAGATTTGGGGTTAGGTTTAGATTTGGGGTTGACTTTAGATTTGGGGTTAGGTTTAGATTTGGGTTGAGGGGTAGGGGTTAGGTTTAGATTTGGGGTGAGGTTTAGATTTGGGGTTAGGGGTTGGGGTTAGGTTTAGATTTGGGGTTAGGTTTAGATTTGGGGTTTAGATTTGGGGTTAGGTTTAGATTTGGGGTTAGGTTTAGATTTGGGGTTAGGTTTGCATTTGGGGTTAGGGGTTAGGTTTAGGTTTAGATTTGGGTTTAGGGGTTGGGGTTAGGTTTAGATTTGGGGTTAGGTTTAGATTTGTGGTTAGGGGTTGGGTTTAGGTTTAGATTTGGGGTTAGGGGTTGGGGTTAGGGGTTGGGGTTAGGGTTTGGGGTTAGGTTTAGATTTGGGGTTAGGTTTAGATTTGGGGTTAGGGGTTGGGTTTAGGTTTAGATTTGGGTTTACGTTTAAATTTGGGCTTAGGGGTTGGGGTTAGGTTTAGATTTGGGGTTAGGTTTAGATTTGGGGTTAGGTTTAGATTTAGGGTTAGGTTTAGATCTGGGGTTAGGGGTTGGGGTTAGGAACTGGGGTTAGGTTTAGATTTGGGGTTAGTGGTTGGGGTTAGGGGTTGGGGTTAGGTTTAGATTTGGGGTTAGGGGTTGGGGTTAGGCGTTGGGGTTAGGGGTTGGGGTTAGGTTTAGATTTGGGGTTACGTTTAGATTTGGGGTTTAGATTTGGGGTTAGGTTTAGATTTGGGGTTGACTTTAGATTTAGGGTTAGGTTTAGATTTGGGTTGAGGGGTTGGGGTTAGGTTTAGATTTGGGGTTAGGTTTAGATTTGGGGTTAGGGGTTGGGGTTAGGTTTAGATTTGGGGTTTAGATTTGGGGTTAGGTTTAGATTTGGGGTTGACTTTAGATTTGGGGTTAGGTTTAGATTTGGGTTGAGGGGTAGGGGTTAGGTTTAGATTTGGGGTGACGTTTAGATTTGGGGTTAGGGGTTGGGGTTAGGTTTAGATTTGGGGTTAGGTTTAGATTTGGGGTTAGGGGTTGAGGTTAGGTTTAGATTTGGGGTTAGGTTTAGATTTGGGGTTTAGATTTGGGGTTAGGTTTAGATTTGGGGTTAGGTTTAGATTTGGGGTTAGGGGTTGGAGTTAGGTTTAGATTAGGGTTTAGGTTTAGATTTGGGGTTTAGATTTGGGGTTAGGTTTAGATTTGGGGTTATATTTAGATTTGGGGCCAGGGGTTGGCTTAGGTTTAGATTTGGGGTTAGGGGTTGGGGTTAGGTTTAGATTTGGGGTTTAGGGGTTGGGGTTAGGTTTAGATTTGGGGTTAGGTTTAGATTTGGGGTTAGGGGTTGAGGTTAGGTTTAGATTTGGGTTTAGGTTTAGATTTAGGTTTAGGTTTAGATTTGGGGTTAGGGGTTGGGGTTAGGTTTAGATTTGGGGTTAGGGGTTGGGGTTAGGGGTTGGGGTTAGGGTTTGGGGTTAGGTTTAGATTTGGGGTTAGGTTTAGATTTGGGGTTATGGGTTGGGGTTAGGTTTAGATTTGGGGTTAGGTTTAGATATGGGGTTAGGGGTTGGGTTTAGGTTTAGATTTGGGTTTAGGTTTAAATTTGGGCTTAGGTGTTGGGGTTAGGTTTAGATTTGGGGTTAGGTTTAGATTTGGGGTTAGGGGTTGGGGTTAGGTTTAGATTTGGGGTTAGGTTTAGATTTAGGGTTAGGTTTAGATCTGGGGTTAGGGGTTGGGGTTAGGAACTGGGGTTAGGTTTAGATTTAGGGTTAGGTTTAGATCTGGGGTTAGGGGTTGGGGTTAGGAACTGGGGTTAGGTTTAGATTTGGGGTTAGTGGTTGGGGTTACCGGTTGGGGTTAGGTTTAGATTTGGGGTTAGGGGTTGGGGTTAGGGGTTGGGGTTAGGGGTTGGGGTTAGGTTTAGATTTGGGGTTAGGTTTAGATTTGGGGTTAGGGGTTGGTGTTAGGTTTAGATTTGGGGTTAGGTTTAGATTTGGGGTTAGGTTTACATTTGGGGTTAGGGGTTGGGTTTAGGTTTAGATTTGGGTTTAGGGGTTGGGGTTAGGTTTAGATTTGGGGTTAGGTTTAGATTTGGGGTTTAGATTTGGGGTTAGATTTAGATTTGGTGTTAGGGATGGGGTTAGGTTTAGATTTGGGGTTAGGTTTAGATTTGGTGTTAGGGGTTGAGGTTAGGTTTTGATTTGGGGTTAGGTTTAGATTTGGTGTTAGGGGTTGGGGTTAGGTTTAGATTTGGGGTTAGGTTTAGATTTAGGGTTAGGTTTTGGGGTAAGGTTTAGATTTGGGGTTAGGTTTAGATTTCGGTTTAGGTGTTGGGGTTAGGTTTAGATTTGGGGTTAGGTTTAGATTTGGGGTTAGGGGTTGGGGTTAGCTTTAGATTTGGGGTTAGGTTTAGATTTGGGGTTAGGGGTTGGGGTTAGGTTTAGATTTGAGGTTAGGGGTTGGGGTTAGGTTTAGATTTGGGGTTAGGTTTAGATTTGGGGTTAGGAATTGGGGATAGGTTTAGATTTGGGGTTAGGTTTAGATTTGGGGTTAGGTTTAGATTTGGGGTTTAGATTTGGGGTTAGGTTTAGATTTGGGGTTAGGTTTAGATTTGGGGTTAGGGGTTGGGGTTAGGTTTAGATTTGGGGTTAGGTTTAGATTTGGGGTTTAGATTTGGGGTTAGGTTTAGATTTGGGGTTGACTTTAGATTTGGGGTTAGGTTTAGATTTGGGTTGAGGGGTTGGGGTTAGGTTTAGATTTGGGGTTAGGTTTAGATTTGGGGTTAGGGGTTGGGGTTAGGTTTAGATTTGGGGTTAGGTTTAGATTTGGGGTTAGGGGTTGAGGTTACGTTTAGATTTGGGGTTAGGTTTAGATTTCGGGTTTAGATTTGGGGTTAGGTTTAGATTTGGGGTTAGGTTTAGATTTGAGGTTAGGGGTTGGAGTTAGGTTTAGATTAGGGTTTACGTTTAGATTTGGGGTTTAGATTTGGGGTTAGGTTTAGATTTGGGGTTATGTTTAGATTTGGGGCCAGGGGTTGGGGTTAGGTTTAGATTTGGGGTTAGGGGTTGGGGTTAGGTTTAGATTTGGGGTTTAGGGGTTGGGGTTAGGTTTAGATTTGGGGTTAGGTTTAGATTTGGGGTTAGGGGTTGGAGTTAGGTTTAGATTTGGGTTTAGGTTTAGATTTAGGGTTAGGGGTTGGGGTTAGGGGTTGGGGTTAGGTTTAGATTTGGGGTTAGGGGTTGGGGTTAGGGGTTCGGTTTGGTTTAGATTTCGGGTTAGGGCTTGGGGTTAGGGGTTGGGGTTAGCTTTAGATTTGTGGTTAGGGGTTGGGGTTAGGTTTAGATTTGGGGTTAGGTTTAGATTTGGGGCTTAGATTTGGGGTTAGGTTTAGATTTGGGTTTAGGGGTTGGGGTTAGGGGTTTGGGTTAGGCTTAGATTTGGGGTGAGGGGTTGGGGTTAGGGCTTGGGCTTAGGTTTAGATTTGGGGTTAGGGGTTGGGGTTAGGGTTTGGAGTTACGTTTAGATTTGGGATTAGGGGTTGGGGTTCGGTTTAAATTTGGGGTTCGGTTTAGATTTTGGGTTAGGGGTTGGGGTTAGGTTTAGATTTGGTCTTAGGTTTAGATTTGGAGTTAGGGGTTGGGGTTAGGTTTAGATTTGGGGTTAGGTTTAGATTTTGGGCTAGGGGTTGGGGTTAGATTTAAATTTGGGGTTAGGTTTGTATTTGGGGTTAGGGGTTGGGGTTAGGTTTAGATTTGGGTTTAGGTTTAGATTTGTGGTTAGGGGTTGGGGTTAGGTTTAGATTTGGGGTTAGGGGTTGGGGTTAGGGGTTGGGGTTAGGGTTTGGGGTTAGGTTTAGATTTGGGGTTAGGTTTAGATTTGGGGTTAGGGGTTGGGTTTAGGTTTAGATTTGGGTTTACGTTTAAATTTGGGCTTAGGGGTTGGGGTTAGGTTTAGATTTGGGGTTAGGTTTAGATTTGGGGTTAGGTTTAGATTTAGGGTTAGGTTTAGATCTGGGGTTAGGGGTTGGGGTTAGGAACTGGGGTTAGGTTTAGATTTGGGGTTAGTGGTTGGGGTTAGGGGTTGGGGATAGGTTTAGATTTGGGGTTAGGGGTTGGGGTTAGGCGTTGGGGTTAGGGGTTGGGGTTAGGTTTAGATTTGGGGTTAGGTTTAGATTTGGGGTTTAGATTTGGGGTTAGGTTTAGATTTGGGGTTGACTTTAGATTTGGGGTTAGGTTTAGATTTGGGTTGAGGGGTTGGGGTTAGGTTTAGATTTGGGGTTAGGTTTAGATTTGGGGTTAGGGGTTGGGGTTAGGTTTAGATTTGGGGTTTAGATTTGGGGTTAGGTTTAGATTTGGGGTTGACTTTAGATTTGGGGTTAGGTTTAGATTTGGGTTGAGGGGTAGGGGTTAGGTTTAGATTTGGGGTGAGGTTTAGATTTGGGGTTAGGGGTTGGGGTTAGGTTTAGATTTGGGGTTTAGATTTGGGGTTAGGTTTAGATTTGGGGTTGACTTTAGATTTGGGGTTAGGTTTAGATTTGGGTTGAGGGGTAGGGGTTAGGTTTAGATTTGGGGTGAGGTTTAGATTTGGGGTTAGGGGTTGGGGTTAGGTTTAGATTTGGGGTTAGGTTTAGATTTGGGGTTTAGATTTGGGGTTAGGTTTAGATTTGGGGTTAGGTTTAGATTTGGGGTTAGGGGTTGGAGTTAGGTTTAGATTAGGGTTTAGGTTTAGATTTGGGGTTTAGATTTGGGGTTAGGTTTATATTTGGGGTTATATTTAGATTTGGGGCCAGGGGTTGGCTTAGGTTTAGATTTGGGGTTAGGGGTTGGGGTTAGGTTTAGATTTGGGGTTTAGGGGTTGGGGTTAGGTTTAGATTTGGGGTTATGTTTAGATTAGGGGTTAGGGGTTGAGGTTAGGTTTAGATTTGGGTTTAGGTTTAGATTTAGGTTTAGGTTTAGATTTGGGGTTAGGGGTTGGGGTTAGGTTTAGATTTGGGGTTAGGGGTTGGGGTTAGGGGTTGGGGTTAGGGTTTGGGGTTAGGTTTAGATTTGGGGTTAGGTTTAGATTTGGGGTTATGGGTTGGGGTTAGGTTTAGATTTGGGTTTAGGTTTAAATTTGGGCTTAGGTGTTGGGGTTAGGTTTAGATTTGGGTTTAGGTTTAGATTTGGGTTAGGGGTTGGGGTTAGGTTTAGATTTGGGGTTAGGTTTAGATTTGGGGTTAGGTTTAGATTTAGGGTTAGGTTTAGATCTGGGGTTAGGGGTTGGGGTTAGGAACTGGGGTTAGGTTTAGATTTGGGGTTAGTGGTTGGGGTTACCGGTTGGGGTTAGGTTTAGATTTGGGGTTAGGGGTTGGTGTTAGGGGTTGGGGTTAGGTTTAGATTTGGGGTTAGGTTTAGATTTGGGGTTAGGGGTTGGTGTTAGGTTTAGATTTGGGGTTAGGTTTAGATTTGGGGTTAGGTTTACATTTGGGGTTAGGAGTTGGGTTTAGGTTTAGATTTGGGTTTAGGGGTTGGGGTTAGGTTTACATTTGGGGTTAGGTTTAGATTTGGGGTTTACATTTGGGGTTAGGTTTAGATTTGGTGTTAGGGATGGGGTTAGGTTTAGATTTGGGGTTAGGTTTAGATTTGGTGTTAGGGGTTGAGGTTAGGTTTTGATTTGGGGTTAGGTTTAGATTTGGTGTTAGGGGTTGGGGTTAGGTTTAGATTTGGGGTTAGGTTTAGATTTAGGGTTAGGTTTTGGGGTAAGGTTTAGATTTGGGGTTAGGTTTAGATTTCGGTTTAGGCGTTGGGGTTAGGTTTAGATTTGGGGTTAGGTTTAGATTTGGGGTTAGGGGTTGGGGTTAGGTTTAGATTTGGGGTTAGGTTTAGATTTGGGGTTAGGGTTTGGGGTTAGGTTTAGATTTGAGGTTAGGGGTTGGGGTTAGGTTTAGATTTGGGGTTAGGTTTAGATTTGGGGTTAGGAATTGGGGATAGGTTTAGATTTGGGGTTAGGTTTAGATTTGGGGTTAGGTTTAGATTTGGGGTTTAGATTTGGGGTTAGGTTTAGATTTGGGGTTAGAAGTTGGGGTTAGGGGTTTGGGTTGGGTGTTGGGGTTAGTTTTAGATTTGGGGTTAGGGTTTGGGGATAGGGGTTGGGGTCAGGGGTTGGGGTTAGCTTTAGATTTGGGTCTAGGTTTACATTTGGGGTTAGGTTTAGATTTGGGTTTAGGGGTTGGGGTTAGGGGTTGGGGTTAGGTTTAGATTTGGGGTTAGGTTTAGATTTGGGGTTAGGGGTTGGGGTTTGTTTTAGATTTGGGGTTATGTTTAAATTCAGGGTTAGGGGTTGGGGTTAGGTTTAGATTTGGTGTTAGGTTTAAATTTGGGGTTAGGGGTTGGCGTTAGGTTTAGATTTGGGGTTAGGTTTAGATTTGGGGCTAGGGGTTGGGGTTAGATTTAGATTTGGGGTTAGGTTTATATTTGGGGTTCGGGGTTGGGTTTAGGTTTAGATTTGGGGTTAGGTTTAGATTTGGGGTTAGGGGTTGGGGTTAGGTTTAGATTTGGGGTTAGGTTTAGATTTGGGGTTAGGTGTAGGGGTTAGGTTTAGATTTCGGTTTAGGTTTAAATTTGGGCTTAGGGGTTGGGGTTAGGTTTAGATTTGGGTTTAGGTTTAGATTTGGGGTTAGGGGTTGGGGTTAGGTTTAGATTTGGGGTTAGGCTTAGGTTTAGGGTTAGGTTTAGATTTGGGGTTAGGGGTTGGGGTTAGGGGTTGGGGTTAGGTTTAGATCTGGGGTTAGGGGTTGGGGTTAGGAACTGGGGTTAGATTTAGATTTGGGCTTAGTGGTTGGGGTTAGTGGTTGGGGTTAGGTTTAGATTTGGGGTTAGGGGTTGGGGTTAGGGGTTGGGGTTAGGGGTTGGGGTTAGGTTTAGATTTGGGGTTAGGTTTAGATTTGGGGTAAGGGGTTGGGGTTAGGTTTAGATTTGGGGTTAGGTTTGTATTTGGGGTTAGGGGTTGGGGTTAGGTTTAGATTTGGGTTTAGGGGTTGGGGTTAGGTTTAGATTTGGGGTTAGGTTTAGATTTGGGGTTTGGGGTTGGGGTTAGGTTTAGATTCGGTGTTAGGTATGGGGTTAGGTTTAGATTTGGGGTTAGGTTTAGATTTGGTGTTAGGGGTTGAGGTTAGGTTTAGATTTGGGGTTAGGTTTAGATTTGGGGTTAGGGGTTGGGATTAGGTTTATATTTGGGGTTAAGGGTTGGGGTTAGGTTTAGATTTGGAGTTTAGATTTGGGGTTAGGTTTAGATTTGGGTTTAGGGGTTGTGGTTAGGGGATGGGGTTCGGTTTAGATTTGGGGTTAGGGGTTGGGATTAGGGGTTGGGGTTCGGGGTTGGGGTTAGGGGTTGGGGTTAGGTTTAGATTTGGGGTTAGGGGTTGGGATTAGGTTTAGATTTGGGGTTAGGTTTAGATTTGGAGTTTAGATTTGGGGTTAGGTTTAGATTTGGGTTTAGGGGTTGTGGTTAGGGGATGGGGTTCGGTTTAGATTTGGGGTTAGGGGTTGGGATTAGGGGTTGGGGTTAGGGGTTGGGGTTAGAGGTTGGGGTTAGGTTTAGATTTGGGGTTAGGTTTCGATTTGGGGTTAAGGGTTGGGGTTAGGTTTAGATTTGGGGTTAGGTTTAGATTTGGGGTTAGGGATTGGGGTTAGGTTTAGATTTGGGGTTAGGGTTAGATTTGAGGTTAGGTTTAGAATTGGGTTTAGGTGTTGGGGTTAGGTTTAGAATTGGGTTTAGGTGTTGCGGTTAGGTTTAGATTTGGGGTTAGGTTTAGATTTGGGGTTAGGGGTTGGGGTTGGGTTTAGATTTGGGGTTAAGTTTAGATTTGGGGTTTAGATTTGGGGTTAGGTTTAGATTTGGGGTTAGGGGTTTGAGTTAGGTTTAGATTAGGGTTTAGGTTTAGATTTGGGGTTTAGATTTGGGGTTAGGTTTAGATTTGGGTTTATGTTTAGATTTGGGGCCAGGGGTTGGGGTTAGGTTTAGATTTGGGGTTAGGGGTTGGGGTTAGGTATAGATTTGGGGTTTAGGGTTTGGGGTTAGGTTTAGATTTGGGGTTAGGTTTAGATTTGGGGTTAGGGGTTGAGGTTAGGTTTAGATTTGGGTTTAGGTTTAGATTTAGGGTTAGGAGTTGGGGTTAGGGGTTGGGGTTAGGTTTAGATTTGGGGTTAGGGGTTGGGGTTAGGGGTTCGGTTTGGTTTAGATTTCGGGTTAGGGCTTGGAGTTAGGGGTTGGGGTTAGCTTTAGATTTGTGGTTAGGGGTTGGGGTTAGGTTTAGATTTGGGCTTAGGTTTAGATTTGGGGTTTAGATTTGGGGTTAGGTTTAGATTTGGGTTTAGGGGTTGGGGTTAGAGGTTTGGGTTAGGTTTAGATTTGGGGTTAGGGGTTGGGGTTAGGGGTTGGGCTTAGGTTTAGATTTGGGGTTAGGGGTTGGGGTTAGGGGTTGGAGTTACATTTAGATTTGGGATTAGGGGTTGGGGTTAGGTTTAGATTTGGGGTTAGGATTAGATTTAGGGTTAGGGGTTGGGTTTAGGTTTAGATTTGGTGTTAGGTTTAGATTTGGGGTTAGGGGTTGGGGTTAGGTTTAGATTTGGGGTTAGGTTTAGATTTGGGGCTAGGGCTTGGGGTTAGATTTAGATTTGGGGTTAGGATTATATTTGGGGTTAGGGGTTGGGGTTAGGTTTAGATTTGGGGTTAGGTTTAGATTTGGTGTTAGGGGTTGGGGTTAGGTTTAGATTTGGGGTTAGGTTTAGATTTGGGGTTAGGTTTGCATTTGGGGTTAGGGGTTAGGTTTAGGTTTAGATTTGGGTTTAGGGGTTGGGGTTAGGTTTAGATTTGGGGTTAGGTTTAGATTTGTGGTTAGGGGTTGGGGTTAGGTTTAGATTTGGGGTTAGGGGTTGGGGTTAGGGGTTGGGGTTAGGGTTTGGGGTTAGGTTTAGATTTGGGGTTAGGTTTAGATTTGGGGTTAGGGGTTGGGTTTAGGTTTAGATTTGGGTTTACGTTTAAATTTGGGCTTAGGGGTTGGGGTTAGGTTTAGATTTGGGGTTAGGTTTAGATTTGGGGTTAGGTTTAGATTTAGGGTTAGGTTTAGATCTGGGGTTAGGGGTTGGGGTTAGGAACTGGGGTTAGGTTTAGATTTGGGGTTAGTGGTTGGGGTTAGGGGTTGGGGTTAGGTTTAGATTTGGGGTTAGGGGTTGGGGTTAGGCGTTGGGGTTAGGGGTTGGGGTTAGGTTTAGATTTGGGGTTACGTTTAGATTTGGGGTTTAGATTTGGGGTTAGGTTTAGATTTGGGGTTGACTTTAGATTTAGGGTTAGGTTTAGATTTGGGTTGAGGGGTTGGGGTTAGGTTTAGATTTGGGGTTAGGTTTAGATTTGGGGTTAGGGGTTGGGGTTAGGTTTAGATTTGGGGTTTAGATTTGGGGTTAGGTTTAGATTTGGGGTTGACTTTGGATTTGGGGTTAGGTTTAGATTTGGGTTGAGGGGTAGGGGTTAGGTTTAGATTTGGGGTGACGTTTAGATTTGGGGTTAGGGGTTGGGGTTAGGTTTAGATTTGGGGTTAGGTTTAGATTTGGGGTTAGGGGTTGAGGTTAGGTTTAGATTTGGGGTTAGGTTTAGATTTGGGGTTTAGATTTGGGGTTAGGTTTAGATTTGGGGTTAGGTTTAGATTTGGGGTTAGGGGTTGGAGTTAGGTTTAGATTAGGGTTTAGGTTTAGATTTGGGGTTTAGATTTGGGGTTAGGTTTAGATTTGGGGTTATATTTAGATTTGGGGCCAGGGGTTGGCTTAGGTTTAGATTTGGGGTTAGGGGTTGGGGTTAGGTTTAGATTTGGGGTTTAGGGGTTGGGGTTAGGTTTAGATTTGGGGTTAGGTTTAGATTTGGGGTTAGGGGTTGAGGTTAGGTTTAGATTTGGGTTTAGGTTTAGATTTAGGTTTAGGTTTAGATTTGGGGTTAGGGGTTGGGGTTAGGTTTAGATTTGGGGTTAGGGGTTGGGGTTAGGGGTTGGGGTTAGGGTTTGGGGTTAGGTTTAGATTTGGGGTTAGGTTTAGATTTGGGGTTATGGGTTGGGGTTAGGTTTAGATTTGGGGTTAGGTTTAGATATGGGGTTAGGGGTTGGGTTTAGGTTTAGATTTGGGTTTAGGTTTAAATTTGGGCTTAGGTGTTGGGGTTAGGTTTAGATTTGGGGTTAGGTTTAGATTTGGGGTTAGGGGTTGGGGTTAGGTTTAGATTTGGGGTTAGGTTTAGATTTAGGGTTAGGTTTAGATCTGGGGTTAGGGGTTGGGGTTAGGAACTGGGGTTAGGTTTAGATTTAGGGTTAGGTTTAGATCTGGGGTTAGGGGTTGGGGTTAGGAACTGGGGTTAGGTTTAGATTTGGGGTTAGTGGTTGGGGTTACCGGTTGGGGTTAGGTTTAGATTTGGGGTTAGGGGTTGGGGTTAGGGGTTGGGGTTAGGGGTTGGGGTTAGGTTTAGATTTGGGGTTAGGTTTAGATTTGGGGTTAGGGGTTGGTGTTAGGTTTAGATTTGGGGTTAGGTTTAGATTTGGGGTTAGGTTTACATTTGGGGTTAGGGGTTGGGTTTAGGTTTAGATTTGGGTTTAGGGGTTGGGGTTAGGTTTAGATTTGGGGTTAGGTTTAGATTTGGGGTTTAGATTTGGGGTTAGATTTAGATTTGGTGTTAGGGATGGGGTTAGGTTTAGATTTGGGGTTAGGTTTAGATTTGGTGTTAGGGGTTGAGGTTAGGTTTTGATTTGGGGTTAGGTTTAGATTTGGTGTTAGGGGTTGGGGTTAGGTTTAGATTTGGGGTTAGGTTTAGATTTAGGGTTAGGTTTTGGGGTAAGGTTTAGATTTGGGGTTAGGTTTAGATTTCGGTTTAGGTGTTGGGGTTAGGTTTAGATTTGGGGTTAGGTTTAGATTTGGGGTTAGGGGTTGGGGTTAGCTTTAGATTTGGGGTTAGGTTTAGATTTGGGGTTAGGGGTTGGGGTTAGGTTTAGATTTGAGGTTAGGGGTTGGGGTTAGGTTTAGATTTGGGGTTAGGTTTAGATTTGGGGTTAGGAATTGGGGATAGGTTTAGATTTGGGGTTAGGTTTAGATTTGGGGTTAGGTTTAGATTTGGGGTTTAGATTTGGGGTTAGGTTTAGATTTGGGGTTAGGTTTAGATTTGGGGTTAGAAGTTGGGGTTAGGGGTTTGGGTTGGGTGTTGGGGTTACTTTTAGATTTGGGGTTAGGTTTTGGGGTTAGGGGTTGGGGTCAGGGGTTGGGGTTAGCTTTAGATTTGGGTCTAGGTTTACATTTGGGGTTAGGTTTAGATTTGGGTTTAGGGGTTGGGGTTAGGGGTTGGGGTTAGGGGTTGGGGTTAGGTTTAGATTTGGGGTTAGGTTTAGATTTGGGGTTAGGGGTTGGGGTTTGTTTTAGATTTGGGGTTATGTTTAAATTCAGGGTTAGGGGTTGGGGTTAGGTTTAGATTTGGTGTTAGGTTTAAATTTGGGGTTAGGGGTTGGGGTTAGGTTTAGATTTGGGGTTAGGTTTAGATTTGGGGCTAGGGGTTGGGGTTAGATTTAGATTTGGGGTTAGGTTTATATTTGGGGTTCGGGGTTGGGGTTAGGTTTAGATTTGGGGTTAGGTTTAGATTTGGGGTTAGGGGTTGGGGTTAGGTTTAGATTTGGGGTTAGGTTTAGATTTGGGGTTAGGGGTTGGGTTTAGGTTTAGATTTCGGTTTAGGTTTAAATTTGGGCTTAGGGGTTGGGGTTAGGTTTAGATTTGGGTTTAGGTTTAGATTTGGGGTTAGGGGTTGGGGTTAGGTTTAGATTTGGGGTTAGGCTTAGGTTTAGGGTTAGGTTTAGATTTGGGGTTAGGGGTTGGGGTTAGGGGTTGGGGTTAGGTTTAGATCTGGGGTTAGGGGTTGGGGTTAGGAACTGGGGTTAGATTTAGATTTGGGGTTAGTGGTTGGGGTTAGTGGTTGGGGTTAGGTTTAGATTTGGGGTTAGGTGTTGGGGTTAGGGGTTGGGGTTAGGGGTTGGGGTTAGGTTTAGATTTGGGGTTAGGTTTAGATTTGGGGTTAGGGGTTGGGGTTAGGTTTAGATTTGGGGTTAGGTTTAGATTTGGGGTTAGGTTTGCATTTGGGGTTAGGGGTTGGGTTTAGGTTTTGATTTGGGTTTAGGGGTTGGGGTTAGGTTTAGATTTGGGGTTAGGTTTAGATTTGGGGTTTGGGGTTGGGGTTAGGTTTAGATTCGGTGTTAGGTATGGGGTTAGGTTTAGATTTGGGGTTAGGTTTAGATTTGGTGTTAGGGGTTGAGGTTAGGTTTAGATTTGGGGTTAGGTTTAGATTTGGGGTTAGGGGTTGGGATTAGGTTTATATTTGGGGTTAAGGGTTGGGGTTAGGTTTAGATTTGGGGTGAGGTTTAGAATTAGGGTTAGGGGTTGGGGTTAGGTTTAGATTTGGGGTTAGGTTTAGATTTGGGTTTAGGTGTTGGGGTTAGGTTTAGATTTGGGGTAGGTTTAGATTTGGGGTTAGGGTTTGGGGTTAGGTTTAGATTTGGGGTTAGGTTTAGATTTGGGGTTAGGGGTTGGGGTTAGGTTTAGATTTGGGGTTAGGTTTAGATTTGGGATTAGGGGTTGGGGTTAGGTTTAGATTTGGGGTTAGGTTTCGATTTGGGGTTAGGTTTAGATTTGGGGTTTAGATTTAGGGTTAGGTTGAGATTTGGGGTTAGGTTTAGATTTGGGGTTAGAAGTTGGGGTTAGGGGTTTGGGTTGAGTGTTGGGGTTAGGTTTAGATTTGGGGTTAGGGTTTAGGGTTAGGGGTTGGGGTCAGGGGTTGGGGTTAGCTTTAGATTTGGGGTTAGGTTCACATTTGGGGTTAGGTTTAGATTTGGGGTTAGGGGTTGGGGTTAGGGGTTGGGGTTAGGTTTAGATTTGGGGTTAAGTTTAGATTTGGGATTAGGGGTTGGGGTTTGTTTTAGTATTGGGGTTATGTTTAAATTCAGGGTTAGGGCTTGGGGTTAGGTTTAGATTTGGGATTAGGTTTAGATTCGGGGTTAGGGGTTGGGGTTAGGTTTAGATTTGGGGTAGGGTTTAGATTTGGGGTTAGGAGTCGGGGTTAGGTTTAGATTTGGGGTTAGGTTTAGATTTGGGGTTAGGGGTTGAGGTTAGGTTTAGATTTAGCTTTATGTTTAGATTTGGGGTTAGGGGTTGGGGTTAGGGGTTGGGGTTAGATTTAGATTTGGGGTTAGGGCTTGGGGTTAGGTTTAGATTTGGGGTTAGGTTTAGATTTGGGGTTAGGGGTTGGAGTTAGGTTTAGATTTGGGTTTAGGTTTAGATTTGGGGTTAGGGGTTGGGGTTAGGGGTTGGGGTTAGGTTTACATTTGGGGTTAGGGTTGGGGTTCGGGGTTGGGGTTAGGGGTTGGGGTTAGGTTTAGATTTGGGGTTAGGGGTTGGGATTAGGTTTAGATTCGGGGTTAGGTTTAGATTTGGAGTTTAGATTTGGGGATAGGTTTAGATTTGGGTTTAGGGGTTGTGGTTAGGGGATGGGGTTCGGTTTAGATTTGGGGTTAGGGGTTGGGATTAGGGGTTGGGGTTAGGGGTTGGGGTTAGAGGTTGGGGTTAGGTTTAGATTTGGGGTTAGGTTTCGATTTGGGGTTAAGGGTTGGGGTTAGGTTTAGATTTGGGGTTAGGTTTAGATTTGGGGTTAGGGATTGGGGTTAGGTTTAGATTTGGGGTTAGGGTTAGATTTGAGGTTAGGTTTAGAATTGGGTTTAGGTGCTGGGGTTAGGTTTAGAATTGGGTTTAGGTGTTGCGGTTAGGTTTAGATTTGGGGTTAGGTTTAGATTTGGGGTTAGGGGTTGGGGTTAGGTTTAGATTTGGGGTTAGGTTTAGATTTGGGGTTAGGGGTTGAGGTTAGGTTTAGATTTGGGGTTAAGTTTAGATTTGGGGTTTAGATATGGGGTTAGGTTTAGATTTGGGGTTTAGATTTGGGGTTAGGTTTAGATTTGGGGTTAGGGGTTGGAGTTAGGTTTAGATTAGGGTTTAGGTTTAGATTTGGGGATTAGATTTGGGGTTAGGTTTAGATTTGGGGTTATGTTTAGATTTGGGGCCAGGGGTTGGGGTTAGGTTTAGATTTGGGGTTAGGGGTTGGGGTTAGGTATAGATTTGGGGTTTAGGGTTTGGGGTTAGGTTTAGATTTGGGGTTAGGTTTAGATTTGGGGTTAGGGGTTGAGGTTAGGTTTAGATTTGGGTTTAGGTTTAGATTTAAGGTTAGGAGTTGGGGTTAGGGGTTGGGGTTAGGTTTAGATTTGGGGTTAGGGGTTGGGGTTAGGGGTTCGGTTTGGTTTAGATTTCGGGTTAGGGCTTGGGGTTAGGGGTTGGGGTTAGCTTTAGATTTGGGCTTAGGTTTAGATTTGGGGTTTAGATTTGGGGTTAGGTTTAGATTTGGGTTTAGGGGTTAGGGTTAGAGGTTTGGGTTAGGTTTAGATTTGGGGTTAGGGGTTGGGGTTAGGGGTTGGGCTTAGGTTTAGATTTGGGGTTAGGGGTCGGGGTTAGGGGTTGGAGTTACATTTAGATTTGGGATTAGGGGTTGGGGTTAGGTTTAGATTTGGGGTTAGGATTAGATTTAGGGTTAGGGGTTGGGGTTAGGTTTAGATTTGGTGTTAGGTATAGATTTGGGGTTATGGGTTGGGGTTAGGTTTAGATTTGGGGTTAGGTTTAGATTTGGGGCTAGGGCTTGGGGTTAGATTTAGATTTGGGGTTAGGATTATATTTGGGGTTAGGGTTTGGGGTTAGGTTTAGATTTGGGGTTAGGTTTAGATTTGGTGTTAGGGGTTGGGGTTAGGTTTAGATTTGGGATTAGGTTTAGATTTGGGGTTAGGGGTTGGGGTTTGTTTTAGATTTGGGGTTATGTTTAAATTCAGGGTTAGGGGTTGGGGTTAGGTTTAGATTTGGTGTTAGGTTTAAATTTGGGGTTAGGGGTTGGGGTTAGGTTTAGATTTGGGGTTAGGTTTAGATTTGGGGCTAGGGGTTGGGGTTAGATTTAGATTTGGGGTTAGGTTTATATTTGGGGTTCGGGGTTGGGGTTAGGTTTAGATTTGGGGTTAGGTTTAGATTTGGGGTTAGGGGTTGGGGTTAGGTTTAGATTTGGGGTTAGGTTTAGATTTGGGGTTAGGGGTTGGGTTTAGGTTTAGATTTCGGTTTAGGTTTAAATTTGGGCTTAGGGGTTGGGGTTAGGTTTAGATTTGGGTTTAGGTTTAGATTTGGGGTTAGGGGTTGGGGTTAGGTTTAGATTTGGGGTTAGGCTTAGGTTTAGGGTTAGGTTTAGATTTGGGGTTAGGGGTTGGGGTTAGGGGTTGGGGTTAGGTTTAGATCTGGGGTTAGGGGTTGGGGTTAGGAACTGGGGTTAGATTTAGATTTGGGGTTAGTGGTTGGGGTTAGTGGTTGGGGTTAGGTTTAGATTTGGGGTTAGGTGTTGGGGTTAGGGGTTGGGGTTAGGGGTTGGGGTTAGGTTTAGATTTGGGGTTAGGTTTAGATTTGGGGTTAGGGGTTGGGGTTAGGTTTAGATTTGGGGTTAGGTTTAGATTTGGGGTTAGGTTTGCATTTGGGGTTAGGGGTTGGGTTTAGGTTTAGATTTGGGTTTAGGGGTTGGGGTTAGGTTTAGATTTGGGGTTAGGTTTAGATTTGGGGTTTGGGGTTGGGGTTAGGTTTAGATTCGGTGTTAGGTATGGGGTTAGGTTTAGATTTGGGGTTAGGTTTAGATTTGGTGTTAGGGGTTGAGGTTAGGTTTAGATTTGGGGTTAGGTTTACATTTGGGGTTAGGGGTTGGGATTAGGTTTATATTTGGGGTTAAGGGTTGGGGTTAGGTTTAGATTTGGGGTGAGGTTTAGAATTAGGGTTAGGGGTTGGGGTTAGGTTATATTTGGGGTTAGGTTTAGATTTGGGTTTAGGTGTTGGGGTTAGTTTTAGATTTGGGGTTAGGTTTAGATTTGGGGTTAGGGTTTGGGGTTAGGTTTAGATTTGGGGTTAGGTTTAGATTTGGGGTTAGGGGTTGGGGTTAGGTTTAGATTTGGGGTTAGGTTTAGATTTGGGATTAGGGGTTGGGGTTAGGTTTAGATTTGGGGTTAGGTTTCGATTTGGGGTTAGGTTTAGATTTGGGGTTTAGATTTGGGGTTAGGTTTAGATTTGGGGTTAGGTTTAGATTTGGGGTTAGAAGTTGGGGTTAGGGGTTTGGGTTGAGTGTTGGGGTTAGGTTTAGATTTGGGGTTAGGGTTTAGGGTTAGGGGTTGGGGTCAGGGGTTAGGGTTAGCTTTAGATTTGGGGTTAGGTTCACATTTGGGGTTAGGTTTAGATTTGGGGTTAGGGGTTGGGGTTAGGGGTTGGGGTTAGGTTTAGATTTGGGGTTAAGTTTAGATTTGGGATTAGGGGTTACGGTTTGTTTTAGTATTGGGGTTATGTTTAAATTCAGGGTTAGGGCTTGGGGTTAGGTTTAGATTTGGGATTAGGTTTAGATTCGGGGTTAGGGGTTGGGGTTAGGTTTAGATTTGGGGTAGGGTTTAGATTTGGGGTTAGGAGTCGGGGTTAGGTTTAGATTTGGGGTTAGGTTTAGATTTGGGGTTAGGGGTTGAGGTTAGGTTTAGATTTAGCTTTATGTTTAGATTTGGGGTTAGGGGTTGGGGTTAGGGGTTGGGGTTAGCTTTAGATTTGGGGTTAGGGCTTGGGGTTAGGTTTAGATTTGGGGTTAGGTTTAGATTTGGGGTTAGGGGTTGGAGTTAGGTTTAGATTTGGGTTTAGGTTTAGATTTGGGGTTAGGGGTTGGGGTTAGGGGTTGGGGTTAGGTTTACATTTGGGGTTAGGTTTAGATTTGGGTTTAGGGGTTGGGGTTAGGGGTTGGGGTTAGGTTTAGATTTGGGGTTAGGGGTTGGGATTAGGTTTAGATTCGGGGTTAGGTTTAGATTTGGAGTTTAGATTTGGGGTTAGGTTTAGATTTGGGTTTAGGGGTTGTGGTTAGGGGATGGGGTTCGGTTTAGATTTGGGGTTAGGGGTTGGGATTAGGGGTTGGGGTTAGGGGTTGGGGTTAGAGGTTGGGGTTAGGTTTAGATTTGGGGTTAGGTTTCGATTTGGGGTTAAGGGTTGGGGTTAGGTTTAGATTTGGGGTTAGGTTTAGATTTGGGGTTAGGGATTGGGGTTAGGTTTAGATTTGGGGTTAGGGTTAGATTTGAGGTTAGGTTTAGAATTGGGTTTAGGTGTTGGGGTTAGGTTTAGAATTGGATTTAGGTGTTGCGGTTAGGTTTAGATTTGGGGTTAGGTTTAGATTTGGGGTTAGGGGTTGGGGTTAGGTTTAGATTTGGGGTTAGGTTTAGATTTAAGGTTAGGAGTTGGGGTTAGGGGTTGGGGTTAGGTTTAGATTTGGGGTTAGGGGTTGGGGTTAGGGGTTCGGTTTGGTTTAGATTTCGGGTTAGGGCTTGGGGTTAGGGGTTGGGGTTAGCTTTAGATTTGTGGTTAGGGGTTGGGGTTAGGTTTAGATTTGGGCTTAGGTTTAGATTTGGGGTTTAGATTTGGGGTTAGGTTTAGATTTGGGTTTAGGGGTTAGGGTTAGAGGTTTGGGTTAGGTTTAGATTTGGGGTTAGGGGTTGGGGTTAGGGGTTGGGCTTAGGTTTAGATTTGGGGTTAGGGGTCGGGGTTAGGGGTTGGAGTTACATTTAGATTTGGGATTAGGGGTTGGGGTTAGGTTTAGATTTGGGGTTAGGATTAGATTTAGGGTTAGGGGTTGGGGTTAGGTTTAGATTTGGTGTTAGGTATAGATTTGGGGTTATGGGTTGGGGTTAGGTTTAGATTTGGGGTTAGGTTTAGATTTGGGGCTAGGGCTTGGGGTTAGATTTAGATTTGGGGTTAGGATTATATTTGGGGTTAGGGGTTGGGGTTAGGTTTAGATTTGGGGTTAGGTTTAGATTTGGTGTTAGGGGTTGGGGTTAGGTTTAGATTTGGGATTAGGTTTAGATTTGGGGTTAGGGGTTGGGGTTTGTTTTAGATTTGGGGTTATGTTTAAATTCAGGGTTAGGGGTTGGGGTTAGGTTTAGATTTGGTGTTAGGTTTAAATTTGGGGTTAGGGGTTGGGGTTAGGTTTAGATTTGGGGTTAGGTTTAGATTTGGGGCTAGGGGTTGGGGTTAGATTTAGATTTGGGGTTAGGTTTATATTTGGGGTTCGGGGTTGGGGTTAGGTTTAGATTTGGGGTTAGGTTTAGATTTGGGGTTAGGGGTTGGGGTTAGGTTTAGATTTGGGGTTAGGTTTAGATTTGGGGTTAGGGGTTGGGTTTAGGTTTAGATTTCGGTTTAGGTTTAAATTTGGGCTTAGGGGTTGGGGTTAGGTTTAGATTTGGGTTTAGGTTTAGATTTGGGGTTAGGGGTTGGGGTTAGGTTTAGATTTGGGGTTAGGCTTAGGTTTAGGGTTAGGTTTAGATTTGGGGTTAGGGGTTGGGGTTAGGGGTTGGGGTTAGGTTTAGATCTGGGGTTAGGGGTTGGGGTTAGGAACTGGGGTTAGATTTAGATTTGGGGTTAGTGGTTGGGGTTAGTGGTTGGGGTTAGGTTTAGATTTGGGGTTAGGTGTTGGGGTTAGGGGTTGGGGTTAGGGGTTGGGGTTAGGTTTAGATTTGGGGTTAGGTTTAGATTTGGGGTTAGGGGTTGGGGTTAGGTTTAGATTTGGGGTTAGGTTTAGATTTGGGGTTAGGTTTGCATTTGGGGTTAGGGGTTGGGTTTAGGTTTAGATTTGGGTTTAGGGGTTGGGGTTAGGTTTAGATTTGGGGTTAGGTTTAGATTTGGGGTTTGGGGTTGGGGTTAGGTTTAGAT
The DNA here is from genome assembly GCF_037038585.1 of Patagioenas fasciata. Taxonomy (NCBI): domain Eukaryota; kingdom Metazoa; phylum Chordata; class Aves; order Columbiformes; family Columbidae; genus Patagioenas; species Patagioenas fasciata. The sequence goes on from NC_092521.1 coordinate 103,706,847, forward strand.
TCGGTGTTAGGTATGGGGTTAGGTTTAGATTTGGGGTTAGGTTTAGATTTGGTGTTAGGGGTTGAGGTTAGGTTTAGATTTGGGGTTAGGTTTACATTTGGGGTTAGGGGTTGGGATTAGGTTTATATTTGGGGTTAAGGGTTGGGGTTAGGTTTAGATTTGGGGTGAGGTTTAGAATTAGGGTTAGGGGTTGGGGTTAGGTTATATTTGGGGTTAGGTTTAGATTTGGGTTTAGGTGTTGGGGTTAGTTTTAGATTTGGGGTTAGGTTTAGATTTGGGGTTAGGGTTTGGGGTTAGGTTTAGATTTGGGGTTAGGTTTAGATTTGGGGTTAGGGGTTGGGGTTAGGTTTAGATTTGGGGTTAGGTTTAGATTTGGGATTAGGGGTTGGGGTTAGGTTTAGATTTGGGGTTAGGTTTCGATTTGGGGTTAGGTTTAGATTTGGGGTTTAGATTTGGGGTTAGGTTTAGATTTGGGGTTAGAAGTTGGGGTTAGGGGTTTGGGTTGAGTGTTGGGGTTAGGTTTAGATTTGGGGTTAGGGTTTAGGGTTAGGGGTTGGGGTCAGGGGTTAGGGTTAGCTTTAGATTTGGGGTTAGGTTCACATTTGGGGTTAGGTTTAGATTTGGGGTTAGGGGTTGGGGTTAGGGGTTGGGGTTAGGTTTAGATTTGGGGTTAAGTTTAGATTTGGGATTAGGGGTTACGGTTTGTTTTAGTATTGGGGTTATGTTTAAATTCAGGGTTAGGGCTTGGGGTTAGGTTTAGATTTGGGATTAGGTTTAGATTCGGGGTTAGGGGTTGGGGTTAGGTTTAGATTTGGGGTAGGGTTTAGATTTGGGGTTAGGAGTCGGGGTTAGGTTTAGATTTGGGGTTAGGTTTAGATTTGGGGTTAGGGGTTGAGGTTAGGTTTAGATTTAGCTTTATGTTTAGATTTGGGGTTAGGGGTTGGGGTTAGGGGTTGGGGTTAGCTTTAGATTTGGGGTTAGGGCTTGGGGTTAGGTTTAGATTTGGGGTTAGGTTTAGATTTGGGGTTAGGGGTTGGAGTTAGGTTTAGATTTGGGTTTAGGTTTAGATTTGGGGTTAGGGGTTGGGGTTAGGGGTTGGGGTTAGGTTTACATTTGGGGTTAGGTTTAGATTTGGGTTTAGGGGTTGGGGTTAGGGGTTGGGGTTAGGTTTAGATTTGGGGTTAGGGGTTGGGATTAGGTTTAGATTCGGGGTTAGGTTTAGATTTGGAGTTTAGATTTGGGGTTAGGTTTAGATTTGGGTTTAGGGGTTGTGGTTAGGGGATGGGGTTCGGTTTAGATTTGGGGTTAGGGGTTGGGATTAGGGGTTGGGGTTAGGGGTTGGGGTTAGAGGTTGGGGTTAGGTTTAGATTTGGGGTTAGGTTTCGATTTGGGGTTAAGGGTTGGGGTTAGGTTTAGATTTGGGGTTAGGTTTAGATTTGGGGTTAGGGATTGGGGTTAGGTTTAGATTTGGGGTTAGGGTTAGATTTGAGGTTAGGTTTAGAATTGGGTTTAGGTGTTGGGGTTAGGTTTAGAATTGGATTTAGGTGTTGCGGTTAGGTTTAGATTTGGGGTTAGGTTTAGATTTGGGGTTAGGGGTTGGGGTTAGGTTTAGATTTGGGGTTAGGTTTAGATTTGGGGTTAGGGGTTGAGGTTAGATTTAGATTTGGGGTTAAGTTTAGATTTGGGGTTTTGATTTGGGGTTAGGTTTAGATTTGGGGTTAGGGGTTGGAGTTAGGTTTAGATTAGGGTTTAGGTTTAGATTTGGGGTTTAGATTTGGGGTTAGGTTTAGATTTGGGTTTATGTTTAGATTTGGGGCCAGGGGTTGGGGTTAGGTTTAGATTTGGGGTTAGGGGTTGGGGTTAGGTATAGATTTGGGGTTTAGGGTTTGGGGTTAGGTTTAGATTTGGGGTTAGGTTTAGATTTGGGGTTAGGGGTTGAGGTTAGGTTTAGATTTGTGTTTAGGTTTAGATTTAAGGTTAGGAGTTGGGGTTAGGGGTTGGGGTTAGGTTTAGATTTGGGGTTAGGGGTTGGGGTTAGGGGTTCGGTTTGGTTTAGATTTCGGGTTAGGGCTTGGGGTTAGGGGTTGGGGTTAGCTTTAGATTTGTGGTTAGGGGTTGGGGTTAGGTTTAGATTTGGGCTTAGGTTTAGATTTGGGGTTTAGATTTGGGGTTAGGTTTAGATTTGGGTTTAGGGGTTAGGGTTAGAGGTTTGGGTTAGGTTTAGATTTGGGGTTAGGGGTTGGGGTTAGGGGTTGGGCTTAGGTTTAGATTTGGGGTTAGGGGTTGGGGTTAGGGGTTGGAGTTACATTTAGATTTGGGATTAGGGGTTGGGGTTAGGTTTAGATTTGGGGTTAGGATTAGATTTAGGGTTAGGGGTTGGGGTTAGGTTTAGATTTGGTGTTAGGTTTAGATTTGGGGTTAGGGGTTGGGGTTAGGTTTAGATTTGGGGTTAGGTTTAGATTTGGGGCTAGGGCTTGGGGTTAGATTTAGATTTGGGGTTAGGATTATATTTGGGGTTAGGGGTTGGGGTTAGGTTTAGATTTGGGGTTAGGTTTAGATTTGGTGTTAGGGGTTGGGGTTAGGTTTAGATTTGGGGTTAGGTTTAGATTTGGGGTTAGGTTTAGATTTGGGGTTAGGTTTGCATTTGGGGTTAGGGGTTGGGTTTAGGTTTAGATTTGGGTTTAGGGGTTGGGGTTAGGTTTAGATTTGGGGTTTGGGGTTGGGGTTAGGTTTAGATTCGGTGTTAGGTATGGGGTTAGGTTTAGATTTGGGGTTAGGTTTAGATTTGGTGTTAGGGGTTGAGGTTAGGTTTAGATTTGGGGTTAGGTTTAGATTTGGGGTTAGGGGTTGGGATTAGGTTTATATTTGGGGTTAAGGGTTGGGGTTAGGTTTAGATTTGGGGTGAGGTTTAGATTTAGGGTTAGGGGTTGGGGTTAGGTTTAGATTTGGGGTTAGGTTTAGATTTGGGTTTAGGTGTTGGGGTTAGGTTTAGATTTGGGGTTAGGTTTAGATTTGGGGTTAGGTTTTGGGGTTAGGTTTAGATTTGGGGTTAGGTTTCGATTTGGGGTTAGGTTTAGATTTGGGGTTTAGATTTAGGGTTAGGTTTAGATTTGGGGTTAGGTTTAGATTTGGGGTTAGGTTTAGATTGGGGGTTTAGATTTGGGGTTAGGTTTAGATTTGGGGTTAGGTTTAAATTTGGGGTTAGAAGTTGAGGTTAGGGGTTTGGGTTGGGTGTTGGGGTTAGGTTTAGATTTGGGGTTAGGGTTTGGGGTAAGGGGTTGGGGTCAGGGGTTGGGATTAGCTTTAGATTTGGGTTTAGGTTTACATTTGGGGTTAGGTTTAGATTTGGGGTATAGGGGTTGGGGTTAGGGGTTGGGGTTAGGGGTTGGGGTTAAGTTTAGATTTGGGGTTAGGTTTAGATTTGGGGTTAGGGGTTGGGGTTTGTTTTAGATTTGGGGTTATGTTTAAATTCAGGGTTAGGGGTTGGGGTTAGGTTTAGATTTGGTGTTAGGTTTAAATTTGGGGTTAGGGGTTGGGGTTAGCTTTAGATTTGGGGTTAGGTTTAGATTTTGGGCTAGGGTTTGGGGTTAGATTTAGATTTGGGGTTAGGTTTATATTTGGGTTTAGGGGTTGGGGTTAGGTTTAGATTTGGGGTTAGGTTTAGATTTGGGGTTAGGGGTTGGGGTTAGGTTTAGTTTTGGGGTTAGGTTTAGATTTGGGGTTAGGTTTAGATTTGGGGTTAGGGGTTGGGTTTATGTTTAGATTTCGGTTTAGGTTTAAATTTGGGCTTAGGGGTTGGGGTTAGGTTTAGATTTGGGTTTAGGTTTAGATTTGGGGTTAGGGGTTGGGTTTAGGTTTAGATTTGGGGTTAGGTTTAGATTTGGGTTTAGGTGTTGGGGTTAGGTTTAGATTTGGGGTTCGGTTTAGATTTGGGGTTAGGGTTTGGGGTTAGGTTTAGATTTGGGGTTAGGGGTTGGGGTTAGGAACTGGCGTTAGATTTAGATTTGGGGTTAGTGGCTGGGGTTAGGGGTTGGGGTTAGGTTTAGATTTGGCGTTAGGGGTTGGGGTTAGGAGTTGGGGTTAGGGGTTGGGGTTAGGTTTAGATTTGGGGTTAGGTTTAGATTTGGGGTTAGGGGTTGGGGTTAGGTTTAGATTTGGGGTTAGGTTCAGATTTGGGGTTAGGTTTACATTTGGGGTTAGGGGTTGGTTTTAGGTTTAGATTTGGGTTTAGGGGTTGGGGTTAGGTTTAGATTTGGGGTTAGGTTTAGATTTGGGGTTTGGGGTTGGGGTTAGGTTTAGATTCGGTGTTAGGGATGGGGTTAGGTTTAGATTTGGGGTTAGGTTTAGATTTAGTGTTAGGGGTTGAGGTTAGGTTTAGATTTGGGGTTAGGTTTAGATTTGGGGTTAGGGGTTGGGGTTAGGTTTATATTTGGGGTTAGGTTTATATTTGGGGTTAAGGGTTGGTGTTAGGTTTAGATTTGGGGTTAGGTTTAGATTTAGGGTTAGGGGTTGGGGTTAGGTTTAGATTTGGGGTTAGGTTTAGATTTGGGTTTAGGTGTTGGGGTTAGGTTTAGATTTGGGGTTCGGTTTAGATTTGGGGTTAGGGTTTGGGGTTAGGTTTAGATTTGGGGTTAGGTTTCGATTTGGGGTTAGGTTTAGATTTGGGGTTTAGATTTGGGGTTAGGTTTAGATTTGGGGTTAGGTTTAGATTTGGGGTTAGAAGTTGGGGTTAGGGGTTTGGGTTGGGTGTTGGGGTTAGGTTTAGATTTGGGGTTAGGGGTTGCGGTTAGGGGTTGGGGTTAGGGGTTGGGGTTAGGTTTAGATTTGGGGTTAAGTTTAGATTTGGGGTTAGGGGTTGGGGTTTGTTTTAGATTTGGGGTTATGTTTAAATTCAGGGTTAGGGGTTGGGGTTGGGTTTAGATTTGGGGTTAGGGGTTCGGGTTAGCGGTTGGGGTTAGGTTTAGATTTGGGGTTAGGGGTTGGGGTTAGGGGTTGGGGTTAGGTTTACATTTGGGGTTAGGGGTTGGGGTTCGGGGTTGGGGTTAGGGGTTGGGGTTAGGTTTAGATTTGGGGTTAGGTTTAGAATTGGGTTTAGGTGTTGGGGTTATGTTTAGATTTGGGGTTAGGTTTAGATTTGGGGTTAGGGGTTGGGGTTAGGTTTAGATTTGGGGTTAGGTTTAGATTTGGGGTTTTGATTTGGGGTTAGGTTTAGATTTAAGGTTAGGTTTAGATTTGGGATTAGGGGTTGGGGTTAGGGGTTGGGGTTAGGTTTAGTTTTTTGGTTAGGGGTTGTAGTTAGGTTTAGATTTGGGGTTAATTGTTGGGGTTGGGGGTTGGGGTTAGGTTTAGATTTCGGGTTAGGGGTTGGGGTTAGGGGTTGGGGTTAGGTTTAGATTTGGGATTAGGGGTTGGGGTTAGGTTTAGATTTGGGCTAAGGTTTAGATTTGGGGTTAGGGGTTGGGGTTAGGTTTAGATTTGGGGTTAAGTTTCGATTTGGGGTTAGGGGTTGGGGTTAGGTTTAGATTTGGGGTTAGGTTTAGATTTGGGGTTAGGGGTTGGGGTTAGGTTTAGATTTGGTGTTAGGTTTAAATTTGGGGTTAGGGGTTGGGGTTAGGTTTAGATTTGGGGTTAAGTTTAGATTTGGGGTTAGGGTTGGGGTTTGTTATAGATTTGGGGTTATGTTTAAATTCAGGGTTAGGGGTTGGGGTTAGGTTTAGATTTGGGGTTAGGGCTTGGGGTTAGCGGTTGGGGTTAGGTTTAGATTTGGGGTTAGGGGTTGGGGTTAGGGGTTGGGGTTAGGTTTACATTTGGGGTTAGGGGTTGGGGTTCGGGGTTGGGGTTAGGGGTTGGGGTTAGGTTTAGATTTGGGGTTAGGTTTAGAATTGGGTTTAGGTGTTGGGGTTATGTTTAGATTTGGGGTTAGGTTTAGATTTGGGGTTAGGGGTTGGGGTTAGGTTTAGATTTGGGGTTAGGTTTAGATTTGGGGTTTTGATTTGGGGTTAGGTTTAGATTTAAGGTTAGGTTTAGATTTGGGATTAGGGGTTGGGGTTAGGGGTTGGGGTTAGGTTTAGTTTTGGGGTTAGGGGTTGTAGTTAGGTTTAGATTTGGGGTTAATTGTTGGGGTTGGGGGTTGGGGTTAGGTTTAGATTTGGGGTTAGGGGTTGGGGTTAGGGGTTGGGGTTAGGTTTAGATTTGGGATTAGGGGTTGGGGTTAGGTTTAGATTTGGGCTAAGGTTTAGATTTGGGGTTAGCGGTTGGGGTTAGGTTTAGATTTGGGGTTAAGTTTCGATTTGGGGTTAAGGGTTGGGGTTAGGTTTAGATTTGGGGTTAGGTTTAGATTTGGGGTTAGGGGTTGGGTTTATGTTTAGATTTCGGTTTAGGTTTAAATTTGGGCTTAGGGGTTGGGGTTAGGTTTAGATTTGGGTTTAGGTTTAGATTTGGGGTTAGGGGTTGGGTTTAGGTTTAGATTTGGGGTTAGGTTTAGATTTGGGTTTAGGTGTTGGGGTTAGGTTTAGATTTGGGGTTAGGGTTTGGGGTTAGGTTTAGATTTGGGGTTAGGGGTTGGGGTTAGGAACTGGCGTTAGATTTAGATTTGGGGTTAGTGGCTGGGGTTAGGGGTTGGGGTTAGGTTTAGATTTGGCGTTAGGGGTTGGGGTTAGGAGTTGGGGTTAGGGGTTGGGGTTAGGTTTAGATTTGGGGTTAGGTTTAGATTTGGGGTTAGGGGTTGGGGTTAGGTTTAGATTTGGGGTTAGGTTCAGATTTGGGGTTAGGTTTACATTTGGGGTTAGGGGTTGGTTTTAGGTTTAGATTTGGGTTTAGGGGTTGGGGTTAGGTTTAGATTTGGGGTTAGGTTTAGATTTGGGGTTTGGGGTTGGGGTTAGGTTTAGATTCGGTGTTAGGGATGGGGTTAGGTTTAGATTTGGGGTTAGGTTTAGATTTAGTGTTAGGGGTTGAGGTTAGGTTTAGATTTGGGGTTAGGTTTAGATTTGGGGTTAGGGGTTGGGGTTAGGTTTATATTTGGGGTTAGGTTTATATTTGGGGTTAAGGGTTGGGGTTAGGTTTAGATTTGGGGTTAGGTTTAGATTTAGGGTTAGGGGTTGGGGTTAGGTTTAGATTTGGGGTTAGGTTTAGATTTGGGTTTAGGTGTTGGGGTTAGGTTTAGATTTGGGGTTCGGTTTAGATTTGGGGTTAGGGTTTGGGGTTAGGTTTAGATTTGGGGTTAGGTTTAGATTTGGGGATAGGGGTTGGGGTTAGGTTTAGATTTGGGGTTAGGTTTATATTTGGGATTAGGGTTTGGGGTTAGGTTTAGATTTGGGGTTAGGTTTAGATTTGGGGTTAGGAGTTGGGGTTAGGTTTAGATTTGGGGTTAGGTTTCGATTTGGGGTTAGGTTTAGATTTGGGGTTTAGATTTGGGGTTAGGTTTAGATTTGGGGTTAGGTTTAGATTTGGGGTTAGAAGTTGGGGTTAGGGGTTTGGGTTGGGTGTTGGGGTTAGGTTTAGATTTGGGGTTAGGGGTTGCGGTTAGGGGTTGGGGTTAGGGGTTGGGGTTAGGTTTAGATTTGGGGTTAAGTTTAGATTTGGGGTTAGGGGTTGGGGTTTGTTTTAGATTTGGGGTTATGTTTAAATTCAGGGTTAGGGGTTGGGGTTGGGTTTAGATTTGGGGTTAGGGGTTCGGGTTAGCGGTTGGGGTTAGGTTTAGATTTGGGGTTAGGGGTTGGGGTTAGGGGTTGGGGTTAGGTTTACATTTGGGGTTAGGGGTTGGGGTTCGGGGTTGGGGTTAGGGGTTGGGGTTAGGTTTAGATTTGGGGTTAGGTTTAGAATTGGGTTTAGGTGTTGGGGTTATGTTTAGATTTGGGGTTAGGTTTAGATTTGGGGTTAGGGGTTGGGGTTAGGTTTAGATTTGGGGTTAGGTTTAGATTTGGGGTTTTGATTTGGGGTTAGGTTTAGATTTAAGGTTAGGTTTAGATTTGGGATTAGGGGTTGGGGTTAGGGGTTGGGGTTAGGTTTAGTTTTTTGGTTAGGGGTTGTAGTTAGGTTTAGATTTGGGGTTAATTGTTGGGGTTGGGGGTTGGGGTTAGGTTTAGATTTCGGGTTAGGGGTTGGGGTTAGGGGTTGGGGTTAGGTTTAGATTTGGGATTAGGGGTTGGGGTTAGGTTTAGATTTGGGCTAAGGTTTAGATTTGGGGTTAGGGGTTGGGGTTAGGTTTAGATTTGGGGTTAAGTTTCGATTTGGGGTTAGGGGTTGGGGTTAGGTTTAGATTTGGGGTTAGGTTTAGATTTGGGGTTAGGGGTTGGGGTTAGGTTTAGATTTGGTGTTAGGTTTAAATTTGGGGTTAGGGGTTGGGGTTAGGTTTAGATTTGGGGTTAAGTTTAGATTTGGGGTTAGGGTTGGGGTTTGTTATAGATTTGGGGTTATGTTTAAATTCAGGGTTAGGGGTTGGGGTTAGGTTTAGATTTGGGGTTAGGGCTTGGGGTTAGCGGTTGGGGTTAGGTTTAGATTTGGGGTTAGGGGTTGGGGTTAGGGGTTGGGGTTAGGTTTACATTTGGGGTTAGGGGTTGGGGTTCGGGGTTGGGGTTAGGGGTTGGGGTTAGGTTTAGATTTGGGGTTAGGTTTAGAATTGGGTTTAGGTGTTGGGGTTATGTTTAGATTTGGGGTTAGGTTTAGATTTGGGGTTAGGGGTTGGGGTTAGGTTTAGATTTGGGGTTAGGTTTAGATTTGGGGTTTTGATTTGGGGTTAGGTTTAGATTTAAGGTTAGGTTTAGATTTGGGATTAGGGGTTGGGGTTAGGGGTTGGGGTTAGGTTTAGTTTTGGGGTTAGGGGTTGTAGTTAGGTTTAGATTTGGGGTTAATTGTTGGGGTTGGGGGTTGGGGTTAGGTTTAGATTTGGGGTTAGGGGTTGGGGTTAGGGGTTGGGGTTAGGTTTAGATTTGGGATTAGGGGTTGGGGTTAGGTTTAGATTTGGGCTAAGGTTTAGATTTGGGGTTAGCGGTTGGGGTTAGGTTTAGATTTGGGGTTAAGTTTCGATTTGGGGTTAAGGGTTGGGGTTAGGTTTAGATTTGGGGTTAGGTTTAGATTTGGGGTTAGGGGTTGGGGTTAGGTTTAGATTTGGTGTTAGGTTTAAATTTGGGGTTAGGGGTTGGGGTTAGGTTTAGATTTGGGGTTAGGTTTACATTTTGGGCTAAGGTTTGGGGTATAGATTTAGATTTGGGGTTAGGTTTATATTTGGGGTTAGGGGTTGGGGTTAGGTTTAGATTTAGGGTTAGGTTTAGATTTGGGGTTAGGGGTTGGGGTTAGGTTTAGTTTTGGGGTTAGGTTTAGATTTGGGGTTAGGTTTAGATTTGGGGTTAGGAGTTGGGTTTATGTTTAGATTTCGGTTTAGGTTTAAATTTGGGCTTAGGGGTTGGGGTTAGGTTTAGATTTGGGTTTAGGTTTAGATTTGGGGTTAGGGGTTGGGTTTAGGTTTAGATTTGGGGTTAGGTTTAGATTTAGTTTTAGGTTTAGATTTGGGGTTAGGGGTTGGGGTTAGGGGTTGGGGTTAGGTTCAGATCTGGGGTTAGGGGTTGGGGTTAGGAACTGGGGTTAGATTTAGATTTGGGGTTAGTGGCTGGGGTTAGTGGTTGGGGTTAGGTTTAGATTTGGGGTTAGGGGTTGTGGTTAGGGGTTGGGGTTAGGGGTTGGGGTTAGGTTTCGATTTGGGGTTAGGTTTAGATTTGGGGTTAGGGGTTGGGGTTAGGTTTAGATTTGGGGTTAGGTTTAGATTTGGGGTTAGGTTTACATTTGGGGTTAGGGGTTGGGTTTATGTTTAGATTTGGGTTTAGGGGTTGGGGTTAGGTTTAGATTTGGGGTTAGGTTTAGATTTGGGGTTTGGGGTTGGGGTTAGGTTTAGATTCGGTGTTAGGGATGGGGTTAGGTTTAGATTTGGGGTTAGGTTTAGATTTAGTGTTAGGGGTTGAGGTTAGGTTTAGATTTGCGGTTAGGTTTAGATTTGGGGTTAGGGTTTGGGGTTAGGTTTATATTTGGGGTTAGGTTTATATTTGGGGTTAAGGGTTGGGGTTAGGTTTAGATTTGGGGTTAGGTTTAGATTTAGGGTTAGGGGTTGGGGTTAGGTTTAGATTTGGGGTTAGGTTTAGATTTGGGTTTAGGTGTTGGGGTTAGGTTTAGATTTGGGGTTCGGTTTAGATTTGGGGTTAGGGTTTGGGGTTAGGTTTAGATTTGGGGTTAGGTTTAGATTTGGGGTTAGGGGTTGGGGTTAGGTTTAGATTTGGGGTTAGGTTTAGATTTGGGATTAGGGGTTGGGGTTAGGTTTAGATTTGGGGTTAGGTTTAGATTTGGGGTTAGGAGTTGGGGTTAGGTTTAGATTTGGGGTTAGGTTTCGATTTGGGGTTAGGTTTAGATTTGGGGTTTAGATTTGGGGTTAGGTTTAGATTTGGGGTTAGGTTTAGATTTGGGGTTAGAAGTTGGGGTTAGGGGTTTGGGTTGGGTGTTGGGATTAGGTTTAGATTTGGGGTTAGGGTTTGGGGTTAGGGGTTGGGGTCAGGGGTTGGGGTTAGGTTTAGATTTGGTGTTAGGTTCACATTTGGGGTTAGGTTTAGATTTGGGGTTAGGGGTTGGGGTTAGGGGTTAGGGTTAGGGGTTGGGGTTAGGTTTAGATTTGGGGTTAGGGGTTGGGGTTCGGGGTTGGGGTTAGGGGTTGGGGTTAGGTTTAGATTTGGGGTTAGGGGTTGGGATTAGGTTTAGATTTGGGATTAGGTTTAGATTTGGGGTTAAGATTTGGGGTTAGGTTTAGATTTGGGTTTAGGGGTTGGGGTTAGGGGTTAGGATTAGGTTTAGATTTGGGGTTAGAGGTTGGGGTTAGGGGTTGGGGTTAGGTTTAGATTTGGGGTTAGGTTTCGATTTGGGGTTAGGGGTTGGGGTTAGGTTTAGATTTGGGGTTAGGTTTAGATTTGGGTTTAGGGGTTGGGGTTAGTTTTAGATTTGGGGTTAGGTTTAGATTTGGGGTTAGGGGTTGGGGTTAGGTTTAGATTTAGCGTTAGGTTTAGATTTGAGGTTAGGGGTTGGGGTTAGGGGTTGTGGTTAGGTTTACATTTGGGGTTAGGGGTTGGGGTTCGGGGTTGGGGTTAGGGGTTGGGGTTAGGTTTAGATTTGGGTTTAGGGGTTGGGATTAGGTTTAGATTTGGGAGTAGGTTTAGATTTGGGGTTAAGATTTTGGGTTAGGTTTAGATTTGGGTTTAGGGGTTGGGGTTATGGGTTAGGATTAGGTTTAGATTTGGGGTTAGAGGTTGGGGTTAGGGGTTGGGGTTAGGTTTAGATTTGGGGTTAGGTTTCGATTTGGGGTTAGGGGTTGGGGTTAGGTTTAGATTTGGGGTTAGGTTTAGATTTGGGGTTTTGATTTGGGGTTAGGTTTAGATTTAAGGTTAGGTTTAGATTTCGGGTTAGGGGTTGGGGTTAGGGGTTGGGGTTAGGTTTAGATTTGGGGTTAGGGGTTGGGGTTAGGTTTAGATTTGGGGTTTTGATTTGGGGTTAGGTTTAGATTTAAGGTTAGGTTTAGATTTGGGGTTAGGGTTTGGGGTTAGGGGTTGGGGTTACAGGTTGGGGTTAGGTTTAGATTTGGGGTTAGGGCTTGGGGTTAGGGGTTGGGTTTAGGGGTTGGGGTTAGGTTTAGATTTGGGGTTAGGTTTAGATTTGGGGTTAGGGGTTGGGGTTAGGGGTTGGGGTTAGGTGTTGGGGTTAGGTTTAGATTTGGGGTTAGGTTTAGATTTGGGGATAGGGGTTGGGGTTAGGGTTTAGATTTGGGGTTATGTTTAAATTTGGGGTTAGGGGTTGGGGTAGGTTTAGATTTGGGATTAGGTTTTGAATCGGGGTTAGGGGTTGGGGTTAGGTTTAGATTTGGGGTTAGGTTTAGATTTGGGATTAGGAGTTGGGGTTAGGTTTAGATTTGGGGTTAGGTTTAGATTTAGGGTTAGGGGTTGAGGTTAGGTTTAGATTTAGCGTTAGGTTTAGATTTGGGGTTAGGGGTTGGGGTTAGGTTTAGATTTGGGGTTAGGTTTAGATTTGGGGTTAGGTTTAGTTTTGGGGTTTAGATTTGGGGTTAGGTTTAGATTTGGGGTTCGGTTTTGATTTGGGGCTAGGGGTTGGCGTTAGCTTTAGATTTGTGGTTAGGTTTAGATTTGGGGTTAGGTTTAGATTTGGGGTTAGGGGTTGGGGTTAGGTTTAGATTTGGGGTTAGGTTTAGATTTGGGGTTAGGGGTTGGGGTTAGGTTTAGATTTGGGGTTAGGTTTCTATTTGGGGTTAGGTTTAGATTTGGGGTTTAGATTTGGGGTTAGGTTTAGATTTGGGGTTAGGGGTTGGGGTTAGGGGTTTGGGTTGGCTGTTGGGGTTAGGTTTAGATTTGGGGTTAGGGGTTGGGGTTAGGGGTTGGGGTCAGGGGTTGGGGTTACCTTTAGATTTGGGGTTAGGTTTAGATTTGGGGTTAGGTTTAGATTTGGGGTTAGGGGTTGGGTTAGGTTTAGATTTGGAGATAGGTTTAAATTTGGAGTTAGGGGTTGAGGTTAGGTTTAGATTTGGGGTTAGGTTTAGATTTGGGGTTAGGGGTTGAGGTTAGGTTTAGATTTGGGGTTAGGTTTATATTTGGGGTTAGGGGTTGGGGTTAGGTTTAGATTTGGGGTTAGGTTTAGATGTGGGGTTAGGGGTTGAGGTTAGCTTTAGATTTGGGGTTAGGTTTAGATTTGGGGTTAGGGGTTGGGGTTAGGTTTAGATTTGGGGTTAGGTTTAGATTTGGGGTTAGGGGTTGAGGTTAGGTTTAGATTTGGGGTTAGGTTTAGATTTAGGTAGGGGTTGGGGTTAGGTTTAGATTTGGGGTTACGTTTAGATTTGGGGTTAGGGGTTGAGGTTATGTTTAGATTTGGGGTTAGGTTTAGATTTGGCGTTAGGGGTTGGGGTTAGGTTTAGATTTGGGGTTAGGTTTAGATTTGGGGTTAGGGGTTGAGGTTAGGTTTAGATTTGGGGTTAGGTTTAGATTTGGGGTTAGGGGTTGGGGTTAGGTTTAGATTTGGGGTTAGGTTTAGATTTGGGGTTTAGATATGGGGTTAGATTTAGATTTGGGGTTAGGTTTAGATTTGGGGTTAGGGGTTGAGGTTAGGTTTAGATTTGGGGTAAGGTTTAGATTTGGGGTTAGGGGTTGGGGTTAGGTTTAGATTTGGGGTTAGGTTTAGATTTGGGGTTAGGGGTTGGGGTTAGTTTTAGATTTGGGGTTAGGTTTAGATTTGGGATTAGGGGTTGGGGTTAGGTTTAGATTTGGGGTTAGGTTTCCATTTGGGGTTAGGGGTTGGGGTTAGGTTTAGATTTGGGGTTAGGTTTCGATTTGGGGTTAGGTTTAGATTTAAGGTTTAGATTTGGGGTTAGGTTTAGATTTGGGGTTAGGTTTAGATTTGGGGTTAGGGGTTGGGGTTAGGGGTTTGGGTTGGGTGTTAGGGTTAGGTTTAGATTTGGGGTTAGGGGTTGGTGTTAGGGGTTGGGGTCAGTGGTAAGCTTTAGATTTGGGGTTAGGTTTAGATTTGGGGTTAGGTTTAGATTTGGGGTTAGGGGTTGGGGTTAGGGGTTGGGGTTAGGGCTTGGGGTTAGATTTGATTTGGGTTTAGGTTTAGATTTGGGGTTAGGGGTTGGGGTTTTGTTTAGATTTGGGGTTATGTTTAAATTTGGGGTTAGGGGTTGGGTTTAGGTTTAGATTTGTGATTAGGTTTAGATTCGGGGTAACGGGTTGGGGTTAGTTTTAGATTTGGGGTTAGGTTTAGATTTGGGGTTAGGGATTGAGGTTAGGTTTAGATTTAGCGTTAGGTTTAGATTTGGGGATAGGGGTTGGGGTTAGGGGTTGGGGTTAGGTTTAGATTTGGGGTTAAGGCTTGGGATTAGGTTTAGATTTGGGGTTAGGTTTAGATTTCGGGTTGGGGTTCGGATTAGGGGTTGGGGTTAGGTGTAGATTTGGGGTTTTGATTTGGGGTTAGGTTTAGATTTAAGGTTAGGTTTAGATTTGGGGTTAGGGTTTGGGGTTAGGGGTTGGGGTTACAGGTTGGGGTTAGGTTTAGATTTGGGGTTAGGGCTTGGGGTTAGGGGTTGGGTTTAGGGGTTGGGGTTAGGTTTAGATTTGGGGTTAGGTTTAGATTTGGGGTTAGGGGTTGGGGTTAGGGGTTGGGGTTAGGTGTTGGGGTTAGGTTTAGATTTGGGGTTAGGTTTAGATTTGGGGTTAGGGGTTGGGGTTAGGGTTTAGATTTGGGGTTATGTTTAAATTTGGGGTTAGGGGTTGGGGTTAGGTTTAGATTTGGGATTAGGTTTTGAATCGGGGTTAGGGGTTGGGGTTAGGTTTAGATTTGGGGTTAGGTTTAGATTTGGGGTTAGGGGTTGAGGTTAGGTTTAGATTTAGCGTTTAGGTTTAGATTTGGGATAAGGGGTTGGGGTTAGGGGTTGGGGTTAGGGTTAGATTTGGGTTTAGGGCTTGGGGTTAGGTTTAGATTTGGGGTTAGGTTTAAATTTGGGGTTGGGATTGGGGTTAGGGGTTGGGGTTAGGTTTAGATTTGGGGTTAGGGATTGGGATTAGGTTTAGATTTGGGAGTAGGTTTAGATTTGGGGTTAGGGGTTGAATTAGGTTTAGATTTAGCGTTAGGTTTAGATTTGAGGTTAGGTGTTGTGGTTAGGGGTTGGGGTTAGGTTTACATTTCGGGTTAGGGGTTGGGGTTCGGGGTTGGGGTTAGGGGTTGGGGTTAGCTTTAGATTTGGGGTTAGGGGTAGGGATTAGGTTTAGATTTGGGAGTAGGTTTAGATTTAGGGTTTAGATTTGGGGTTAGGTTTAGATTTGGGTTTAGGGGTTGGGGTTAGGGGTTAGGATTAGGTTTAGATTTGGGGTTAGGGGTTGGGGTTAGGGGTTGGGGTTAGGTTTAGATTTGGGGTTAGGTTTCGATTTGGGGTTAGGGGTTGGGGTTAGGTTTATATTTGGGGTTAGGTTTAGATTTGGGGTTAGGGGTTTGGGTTAGGTTTAGATTTGGGTTTAGGTTTAGGTTTGGGGTTAGGGGTTGGGGTTAGATTTAGATTTGGGGTTAGGTTTAGATTTGGGGTTAGGGGTTGAGGTTAGGTTTAGATTTGGGGTTAGGTTTAGATTTGAGTTTAGGTGTTGGGGTTAGGTTTAGGTTTGGGGTTAGGGGTTGGGGTTAGGTTTAGATTTGGGGTTAGGTATAGATTTGGGGTTAGGGGTTGAGGTTAGGTTTAGATTTGGGGTTAGGTTTAGATTTGAGTTTAGGTGTTGGGGTTAGGTTTAGATTTGGGGTTAGGGGTTGGTGTTAGGTTTAGATTTGGGGTTAGGTTTAGATTTGGGGTTAGGGGTTGGGGTTTGGTTTAGATTTGGGGTTATGTTTAAATTTGGGGTTAGGGGTTGGGGTTAGGTTTAGATTTGGGATTAGGTTTAGATTCGGGGTTAGGGGTCGGGGTTAGGTTTAGATTTGGGGTTAGGTTTAGATTTGGGGTTAGGAGTTGGGGTTAGGTTTAGATTTGGGGTTAGGTTTAGATTTGGGGTTAGGGGTTGAGGTTAGGTTTAGATTTAGCGTTAGGTTTAGATTTGGGGTTAGGGGTTGGGGTTAGGGGTTGGGGTTAGGTTTAGATTTGGGGTTAGGGCTTGGGGTTAGGTTTAGATTTGGGGTTAGGTTTAGATTTCGGGTTAGGGGTTGGGGTTAGGGGTTGGGGTTAGGTTTACATTTGGGGTTAGAGGTTGGGGTTCGGGGTTGGGGTTAGGGCTTGTGGTTAGGTTTAGATTTGGGGTTAGGATTCGATTTGGGGTTAGGGGTTGGGGTTAGGTTTATATTTTGGGTTACGTTTAGATTTGGGGTTAGGGGTTGGGGTTAGGTTTAGATTTGGGTTTAGGTTTAGGTTTGGGATTAGGGGTTGGGGTTAGGTTTAGATTTGGGGTTAGGTTTAGATTTGGGGTTAGGGGTTGAGGTTAGGTTTAGATTTGGGGTTAGGTTTAGATTTGGGGTTAGGGGTTGGGGTTAGGTTTAGATTTGGGGTTAGGTTTAGATTTAGGGTTAGGGTTTGGGGTTAGGTTTAGATTTGGGGTTAGGTTTAGATTTGGGGTTTAGATTTAAGGTTACGTTTAGATCTGGGGTTATGGGTTTAGATTTGGGGCTAGGGTTTGGGGTTAGGTTTAGATTTGGGGTTAGGTTTAGATTTGGTGTTAGGGGTTGGGGTTAGGTTTAGATTTGGGGTTAGGTTTAGATTTGGGGTTAGGGGTTGGGGTTAGGGGTTGGGGTTAGGTTTAGATTTGGGGTTAAGGGTTGGGGTTAGGGGTTGGGGTTAGGGGTTGGGGTTAAGGGTTGGGGATAGGTTTAGATTTGGGTTTAGGGGTTGGGGTTAGGTTTAGATTTGGGGTTAGGTTTAGATTTACGGTTAGGGCTTGGGGTTAGGTTTAGATTTGGGGTTAGTTTAGATTTGGGGCTAGGGGTTGTGGTTAGGTTTAGATTTGGGGTTAGGTTTATATTTGGGGTTAGGGGTTTGTGTTAGGTTTAGATTTGGGGTTAGCTTTAGAGTTGGGGTTAGGGGTTGGGGTTAGGTTTAGATTTGGGTTAGGTTTAGATTTGGGGTTTTGATTTGGGGTTAGGTTTAGATGTAATGTTAGGTTTAGATTTGGGGTTAGGGGTTGGGCTTAGGGGTTTGGGGTTAGGTTTAGATTTGGGGTTAGGGCTTGGGGTTAGGTTTAGATTTGGGGTTAGGTTTAGATTTGGGGTTAGATGTTGGGGTTAGGGGTTGGGGTTAGGTTTACATTTGGGGTTAGGGGTTGGGGTTCGGGGTTAGGGTTAGTGGTTGCGGTTAGGTTTAGATTTGGGGTTAGGGGTTGGGATTAGGTTTAGATTTGGGATTAGGTTTAGATTTGGGGTTTGGATTTGGGGGTAGGTTTAGATTTGGGTTTAGGGGTTGGGGTTAGGGGTTGGGGTCAGGTTTAGATTTGGGGTTAGGGGTTGGGGTTAGGGGTTGGGGTTAGGTTTAGATTTGGGATTAGGTTTAGATTTGGGGTTAGGTTTAGATTTGGGGTTAGGGGTTGGGCTTAGGTTTAGATTTGGGGTTAGGAGTTGGGGTTAGGTTTAGATTTGGGGTTAGGTTTAGATTTGGGGTTAGCGGTTGGGGTTAGGTTTAGATTTGGGTTTACGTTTAGGTTTGGGGTTAGTTTTAGATTTGGAGTTAGGGGTTGGGGTTAGGTTAAGATTTGGGGTTAGGTTTAGATTTAGGGTTAGGGGTTAGGGTTAGGTTTAGATTTGGGTTTAGGTGTTGGGGTTAGGGGTTGGGGTTAGGTTTAGATTTGGGGTTAGGGGTTGGGGTTCGGGGTTGGGGTTAGGGGTTGGGGTTAGGTTTAGGTTTGGGGTTAGGGGTTGGGATTAGGTTTAGATTTGGGATTAGGTTTAGATTTGGGGTTTAGATTTGGGGTTAGGTTTAGATTTGGGTTTAGGTGTTGGGGTTAGGGGTTGGGGTTAGGTTTAGATTTGGGGTTAGGGGTTGGGGTTAGGGGTTGGGGTTAGGGGTTGGGGTTAGGTTTAGATTTGGGGTTAGGTTTTGATTTGGGGTTAGGTGTTGGGGTTAGGTTTACATTTGGGGTTAGGTTTAGATTTGGGGTTAGGGGTTGAGGTTTGGTTTAGATTTGGGTTTAGGTTTAGGTTTGGGGTTAGGGGTTGGGGTTGGGTTTAGATTTGGGGTTACGTTTAGATTTGGGGATAGGAGTTGAGGTTAGGTTTAGATTTCGGGTTTAGATTTGGAGTTAGGTTTAAATTTGGGGTTAGGTTTAGATTTGGGGTTAGGGGTTGGGGTTAGGTTTATATTTGGGGTTAGTTTTCGATTTGGGGTTAGGGGTTGGGGTTAGGTTTAGATTTGGGGTTAGGTTTAGATTTGGGGTTAGGGTTTGGGGTTAGGTTTAGATTTGGGGTTAGGTTTAGATTTGGGGTTAGGGGTTGGGTTTAGGTTTAGATTTGGGGTCAGGTTTAGATTTGGGGTTAGGGGTTGGGGTTAGGTTTAGATTTGGGGTTAGTTTTAGATTTGGGGTTAGGTGTAGATTTGGGGTTAGGGGTTGGGGTAAGGGGTTGTGTTTAGGGGTTGGGTTAAGATTTGGGGATAGGTTTAGATTTGGGGTTAGGGGATTAGGTTAGGTTTAGATTTCGGGATCGGTTTAGATTTGGGGTTTTGATTTGAGGTTAGCTTTAGATTTAACGTTAGGTTTAGATTTGGGGATAGGGGTTGGGGTTAGGGGTTGGGGTTAGGTTTAGATTTGGGGTTAGGGGTTGGGGTTAGGGGTTGGGGTTAGGTTTAGATTTGGGGTTAGGGGTTGGGGTTAGGGGTTGGGTTTAGGGGTTGGGGTTAGATTTAGATTTGTGGTTAGGTTTAGATTTGGGGTTCGGGGTTGGGGTTAGGTTTAGATTTGGGGTAAGGTTTAGATTTGGGGTTAGGGGTTGGGGTTAGGTTTAGATTTGGGGATAGGTTTAGATTTGGGGTTAGGGGTTGAGGTTAGGTTTAGATTTGGGGTTAGGGGTTGGGGTTAGGTTTAGATTTGGGGTTAGGTTTAGATTTGGGGTTAGGGGTTGGGGTTAGGTTTAGATTTGGGGTTAGGTTTAGATTTGGGTTTAGGTGTTGGGGTTAGGTTTAGATTTGGGGTTAGGGGTTGGGGTTAGGTTTAGATTTGGGGTTAAGGGTTGGGGTTAGGGGTTGGGGTTAGGGGTTGGGGTTAAGGGTTGGGGATAGGTTTAGATTTGGGGTTAGGGGTTGGGGTTCGGTTTAGATTTGGGGTTAGGTTGAGATTTAGGGTTAGGGCTTGGGGTTAGGTTTAGATTTGGGGTTAGTTTAGATTTGGGGCTAGGGGTTGGGGTTAGATTTAGATTTGGGGTTAGGTTTAGATTTGGGGTTAGGGGTTTGGGTTAGGTTTAGATTTGGGGTTAGCTTTAGAGTTGGGGTTAGGGGTTGGGGTTAGGTTTAGATTTGGGTTAGGTTTAGATTTGGGGTTTTGATTTGGGGTTAGGTTTATATTTAATGTTAGGTTTAGATTTGGGGTTAGGGGTTGGGGTTAGGGGTTTGGGGTTAGGTTTAGATTTGGGGTTAGGGCTTGGGGTTAGGTTTGGATTTGGGGTTAGGTTTAGATTTGGGGTTAGGGGTTGGGGTTAGGGGTTGGGGTTAGGTTTAGATTTGGGGTTAGATGTTGGGGTTAGGGGTTGGGGTTAGGTTTACATTTGGGGTTAGGGGTTGGGGTTCAGGGTTAGGGTTAGGAGTTGCGGTTAGGTTTAGATTTGGGGTTAGGGGTTGGGATTAGGTTTAGATTTGGGATTAGGTTTAGATTTGGGGTTTGGATTTGGGGGTAGGTTTAGATTTGGGTTTAGGGGTTGGGGTTAGGGGTTGGGGTTAGGTTTAGATTTGGGGTTAGGGCTTGGGGTTAGGTTTGGATTTGGGGTTAGGTTTAGATTTGGGGTTAGGGGTTGGGGTTAGGGGTTGGGGTAAGGTTTAGATTTGGGGTTAGATGTTGGGGTTAGGGGTTGGGGTTAGGTTTAGATTTGGGGTTAGGGCTTGGGTTTAGGTTTGGATTTAGGGTTAGGTTTAGATAAGGGGTTAGGGGTTGGGGTTAGGGGTTGGGGTTAGGTTTAGATTTGGGGTTAGATGTTGGGGTTAGGGGTTGGGGTTAGGTTTACATTTGGGGTTAGGGGTTGGGGTTCAGGGTTAGGGTTAGGAGTTGCGGTTAGGTTTAGATTTGGAGTTAGGGGTTGGGATTAGGTTTAGATTTGGGATTAGGTTTAGATTTGGGGTTTGGATTTGGGGGTAGGTTTAGATTTGGGTTTAGGGGTTGGGGTTAGGGGTTGGGGTTAGGTTTAGATTTGGGGTTAGGGGTTGGAGTTAGGGGTTGGGGTTAAGTTTAGATTTGGGATTAGGTTTAGATTTGGGGTTAGGTTTAGATTTGGGGTTAGGGGTTGGGGTTAGGTTTAGATTTGGGGTTAGGAGTTGGGGTTAGGTTTAGATTTGGGGTTAGGTTTAGATTTGGGGTTAGCGGTTGGGGTTAGGTTTAGATTTGGGTTTACGTTTAGATTTGGGGTTAGGTTTAGATTTGGACTTAGGGGTTGGGGTTAGGTTAAGATTTGGGGTTAGGTTTAGATTTAGGGTTAGGGGTTGGGGTTAGGTTTAGATTTGGGGTTAGATTTAGATTTAGGGTTAGGGGTTGGGGTTAGGTTTAGATTTGGGTTTAGGTGTTGGGGTTAGGGGTTGGGGTTAGGTTTAGATTTGTTGTTAGGGGTTGGGATTAGGTTTAGATTTGGGATTAGGTTTAGATTTGGGGTTTAGATTTGGGGTTAGGTTTAGATTTGGGTTTAGGTGTTGGGGTTAGGGGTTGGGGTTAGGTTTAGATTTGGGGTTAGGGGTTGGGGTTAGGGGTTGGGGTTAGGGGTTGGGGTTAGGGGTTGGGGTTAGGTTTAGATTTGGGGTTAGGTTTTGATTTGGGGTTAGGTGTTGGGGTTAGGTTTACATTTGGGGTTAGGTTTAGGTTTGGGGTTAGGGGTTGGGGTTGGGTTTAGATTTGGAGTTAGGTTTAGATTTGGGGTTAGGGGTTGAGGTTAGGTTTAGATTTGGGGTTAGGTTTAGATTTGGGTTTAGGTGTTGGGGTTAGGTTTAGATTTGGGGTTAGGTTTATATTTGGGGTTAACGGTTGGGGTTACGTTTAGATTTGGGGTTAGGTTTAGATTTAGGGTTAGGTTTAGATTTGGGGTTAGGTTTAGATTTGGGGTTAGGTTTAGATTTGGGGTTAGGGGTTGGGGTTAGGGGTTGTGTTTAGGGGTTCGGGTTAGGTTTTGATTTGGGGATAGGTTTAGATTTGGGGTTAGGGGATGAGGTTAGGTTTAGATTTCGGGATAGGTTTAGATTTGGGGTTTTGATTTGAGGTTAGCTTTAGATTTAACGTTAGGTTTAGATTTGGGGATAGGGGTTGGGGTTAGGGGTTGGTGTTAGGTTTAGATTTGGGGTTAGGGGTTGGGGTTAGGGGTTGGGGTTAGGTTTAGATTTGGGGTTAGGGGTTGGGGTTAGGGGTTGGGTTTAGGGGTTGGGGTTAGGTTTAGATTTGGGGTTAGGTTTAGATTTGGGGTAAGGTTTAGATTTGGGGTTAGGGGTTGGGGTTAGGTTTAGATTTGGGGATAGGTTTAGATTTGGGGTTAGGGGTTGAGGTTAGGTTTAGATTTGGGGTTAGGGGTTGGGGTTAGGTTTAGATTTGGGGTTAGGTTTAGATTTGGGGTTAGGGGTTGAGGTTAGGTTTAGATTTGGGGTTAGGTTTAGATTTAGGGTTAGGTTTAGATTTGGGGTTAGGTTTAGATTTGGGGTTAGGGGTTGGGGTTAGGTTTAGATTTGGGGTTAGGTTTAGATTTAGGGTTAGGTTTAGATTTGGGGTTAGGTTTAGATTTGGGGTTAGGTGTTGGGGTTAGGTTTAGATTTGGGGTTAGGTTTAGATTTCGGTTTAGATTTGGGGTTAGGTTTAGATTTGGGGTTAGGTTTAGATTTGGGATTAGGGGTTGGGGTTAGGTTTATATTTGGGGTTAGGTTTCGATTTGGGGTTAGGGGTTGGGGTTAGGTTTAGATTTGGGGTTAGGTTTAGATTTGGGATTAGGGGTTGGGGTTAGGGGTTGGGGTTAGGTTTAGATTTGGGGTTAGATGTTGGGGTTAGGGGTTGGGGTTAGGTTTACATTTGGGGTTAGGGGTTGGGGTTCAGGGTTAGGGTTAGGAGTTGCGGTTAGGTTTAGATTTGGAGTTAGGGGTTGGGATTAGGTTTAGATTTGGGATTAGGTTTAGATTTGGGGTTTGGATTTGGGGGTAGGTTTAGATTTGGGTTTAGGGGTTGGGGTTAGGGGTTGGGGTTAGGTTTAGATTTGGGGTTAGGGGTTGGAGTTAGGGGTTGGGGTTAAGTTTAGATTTGGGATTAGGTTTAGATTTGGGGTTAGGTTTAGATTTGGGGTTAGGGGTTGGGGTTAGGTTTAGATTTGGGGTTAGGAGTTGGGGTTAGGTTTAGATTTGGGGTTAGGTTTAGATTTGGGGTTAGCGGTTGGGGTTAGGTTTAGATTTGGGTTTACGTTTAGATTTGGGGTTAGGTTTAGATTTGGACTTAGGGGTTGGGGTTAGGTTAAGATTTGGGGTTAGGTTTAGATTTAGGGTTAGGGGTTGGGGTTAGGTTTAGATTTGGGGTTAGATTTAGATTTAGGGTTAGGGGTTGGGGTTAGGTTTAGATTTGGGTTTAGGTGTTGGGGTTAGGAGTTGGGGTTAGGTTTAGATTTGTTGTTAGGGGTTGGGATTATGTTTAGATTTGGGATTAGGTTTAGATTTGGGGTTTAGATTTGGGGTTAGGTTTAGATTTGGGTTTAGGTGTTGGGGTTAGGGGTTGGGGTTAGGTTTAGATTTGGGGTTAGGGGTTGGGGTTAGGGGTTGGGGTTAGGGGTTGGGGTTAGGGGTTGGGGTTAGGTTTAGATTTGGGGTTAGGTTTTGATTTGGGGTTAGGTGTTGGGGTTAGGTTTACATTTGGGGTTAGGTTTAGGTTTGGGGTTAGGGGTTGGGGTTGGGTTTAGATTTGGAGTTAGGTTTAGATTTGGGGTTAGGGGTTGAGGTTAGGTTTAGATTTGGGGTTAGGTTTAGATTTGGGTTTAGGTGTTGGGGTTAGGTTTAGATTTGGGGTTAGGTTTATATTTGGGGTTATGGGTTGGGGTTACGTTTAGATTTGGGGTTAGGTTTAGATTTAGGGTTAGGTTTAGATTTGGGGTTAGGTTTAGATTTGGGGTTAGGTTTAGATTTGGGGTTAGGGGTTGGGGTTAGGGGTTGTGTTTAGGGGTTCGGGTTAGGTTTTGATTTGGGGATAGGTTTAGATTTGGGGTTAGGGGATGAGGTTAGGTTTAGATTTCGGGATAGGTTTAGATTTGGGGTTTTGATTTGAGGTTAGCTTTAGATTTAACGTTAGGTTTAGATTTGGGGATAGGGGTTGGGGTTAGGGGTTGGTGTTAGGTTTAGATTTGGGGTTAGGGGTTGGGGTTAGGGGTTGGGGTTAGGTTTAGATTTGGGGTTAGGGGTTGGGGTTAGGGGTTGGGTTTAGGGGTTGGGGTTAGGTTTAGATTTGGGGTTAGGTTTAGATTTGGGGTAAGGTTTAGATTTGGGGTTAGGGGTTGGGGTTAGGTTTAGATTTGGGGATAGGTTTAGATTTGGGGTTAGGGGTTGAGGTTAGGTTTAGATTTGGGGTTAGGGGTTGGGGTTAGGTTTAGATTTGGGGTTAGGTTTAGATTTGGGGTTAGGGGTTGAGGTTAGGTTTAGATTTGGGGTTAGGTTTAGATTTAGGGTTAGGTTTAGATTTGGGGTTAGGTTTAGATTTGGGGTTAGGTTTAGATTTGGGGTTAGGGGTTGGGGTTAGGTTTAGATTTGGGGTTAGGTTTAGATTTAGGGTTAGGTTTAGATTTGGGGTTAGGTTTAGATTTGGGGTTAGGTGTTGGGGTTAGGTTTAGATTTGGGGTTAGGTTTAGATTTCGGTTTAGATTTGGGGTTAGGTTTAGATTTGGGGTTAGGTTTAGATTTGGGATTAGGGGTTGGGGTTAGGTTTATATTTGGGGTTAGGTTTCGATTTGGGGTTAGGGGTTGGGGTTAGGTTTAGATTTGGGGTTAGGTTTAGATTTGGGATTAGGGGTTGGGGTTAGGTTTAGATTTGGGGTTAGGTTTAGCTTTGGGGTTAGGGGTTGGGGTTACGTTTAGATTTGGGGTTAGGTTTAGATTTAGGTTTTGATTTGGGGTTAAGTTTAGATTTAAGGTTAGGTTTAGATTTGGCGTTAGGGGTTGGGGTTAGGTTTAGATTTGGGGTTAGGGGTTGGGGTTAGAGGTTGGGGTTAGGTTTAGGTTTTGAGTTAGGGGTGGGGTTAGGATTTGGGGTAAGGTTTAGATTTGGGGGTGAGTTTAGATTTGGGGTTTTGATTTGGGGTTAGGTTTAGATTTAAGGTTAGGTTTAGATTTGGTGTTAGGGGTTGGGGTTAGGGGTTGGGGTTAGGTTTAGATTTGGGGTTAGGGGTTGGGGTTAGGTTTAGATTTGGGGTTAGGGATTGGGGTTAGGGGTTGGGGTTAAGTTTAGATTTGGGATTAGGTTTAGATTTGGGGTTAGGTTTAGATTTGGGGTTAGGGGTTGGGGTTAGGTTTAGATTTGGGGTTAGGAGTTGGGGTTAGGTTTAGATTTGGGGTTAGGTTTAGATTTGGGGTTAGCGGTTGGGGTTAGGTTTAGATTTGGGTTTACGTTTAGGTTTGGGGTTAGGTTTAGATTTGGAGTTAGGGGTTGGGGTTAGGTTAAGATTTGGGGTAAGGTTTAGATTTAGGGTTAGGGGTTGGGGTTAGGTTTAGATTTGGGGTTAGGTTTAGATTTAGGGTTAGGGGTTGGGGTTAGGTTTAGATTTGGGTTTAGGTGTTGGGGTTAGGGGTTGGGGTTAGGTTTAGATTTGGGTTTAGGGGTTGGGGTTTGGGGTTGGGGTTAGGGGTTGGGGTTAGCTTTAGATTTGGGGTTAGGGGTTGGGATTAGGTTTAGATTTCGGATTAGGTTTAGATTTGGGGTTTAGATTTGGTATTAGGTTTAGATTTGGGTTTAAGTGCTGGGGTTAGGGGTTGGGGTTAGGTTTAGATTTGGGGTTAGGGGTTGGGGTTAGGGGTTGGGGTTAGGGGTTGGGGTTAGGTTTAGATTTGGGGTTAGGTTTTGATTTGGGGTTAGGTGTTGGGTTTAGGTTTACATTTGGGGTTAGGTTTAGATTTGGGGTTAGGGGTTGGGGTTTGGTTTAGATTTGGGTTTAGGTTTAGGTTTGGGGTTAGGGGTTGGGGTTGGGTTTAGATTTGGGGTTAGGGGTTGAGGTTAGGTTTAGATTTGGGGTTAGGTTTAGATTTGGGTTTAGGTGTTGGGGTTAGGTTTAGATTTGGGGTTAGGTTTATATTTGGGGTTATGGGTTGGGGTTACGTTTAGATTTGGGGTTTGGTTTAGATTTGGGGTTAGGTTTAGATTTGGGGTTAGGGGTTGGGGTTAGGGGTTGGGGTTAGGTTTAGATTTGGGGTTAGGGGTTGGGTTTAGGGGTTGGGGTTAGGTTTAGATTTGGGGTTAGGTTAAGATTTGGGGTAAGGTTTAGATTTGGGGTTAGGGGTTGGGGTTAGGTTTAGATTTGGGGATAGGTTTAGATTTGGGGTTAGGGTTTGAGGTTAGGTTTAGATTTGGGGTTAGGGGTTGGGGTTAGGTTTAGATTTGGGGTTAGGTTTAGATTTGGGGTTAGGGGTTGAGGTTAGGTTTAGATTTGGGGTTAGGTTTAGATTTGGGTTTAGGTGTTGGGGTTAGGTTTAGATTTGGGGTTAGGTTTAGATTTGGGGTTAGGGGTTGGGGTTAGGTTTAGATTTGGGGTTAGGTTTAGATTTAGGGTTAGGTTTAGATTTGGGGTTAGGTTTAGATTTGGGGTTAGGTTTAGATTTGGGGTTAGGGGTTGGGGTTAGGTTTATATTTGGGGTTAGGTTTCGATTTGGGGTTAGGGGTTAGGATTAGGTTTAGATTTGGGGTTAGGTTTAGATTTGGGGTTAGGGGTTGGGGTTACGTTTAGATTTGGGGTTAGGTTTAGCTTTGGGGTTAGGGGTTGGGGTTAGGTTTAGATTTGGGGTTAGGTTTAGATTTGGGGTTTTGATTTCGGGTTAAGTTTAGATTTAAGGTTAGGTTTAGATTTGGGGTTAGGGATTGGGGTTAGGTTTAGATTTGGGGTTAGGGGTTGGGGTTAGAGGTTGGGGTTAGGTTTAGATTTTGAGTTAGGGGTGGGGTTAGGGTTTGGGGTAAGGTTTAGATTTGGGGGTAGGTATATATTGGGGGTTTTGATTTGGGGTTAGGTTTAGATTTAAGATTAGGTTTAGATTTGGTGTTAGGGGTTGGGGTTAGGGGTTGGGGTTAGGTTTAGATTAGGGGTTAGGGGTTGGGGTTAGGTTTAGATTTGGGGTTAGGGTTTGGGGTTAGTGGTTGGGGTTAGGTTTAGATTTGGGTTTAGCGGTTGGGGTTAGAGTTTGGGTTTAGGGGTTGGGGTTAGGTTGTGATTTGGGGTTAGGTTTAGATTTGGGGTTAGGGGTTGGGGTTAGGTTTAGATTTGGGGTTAGGTTTAGATTTGGAGTTAGGGGTTGGGGTTAGGTTTAGATTTGGGGTTATGTTTAGATTTGGGGTTAGGGGTTGGGTTTAGGTTTAGATTTGGGGTTAGGTTTAGATTTGGGGTTAGGGGTTAGGGTTAGGTTTAGATTTGGGGTTAGGTTTAGATTTGGGGTTAGGGGTTGGGGTTAGGTTTAGATTTGGGGTTAGGTTTAGATTTGGGGTTAGGTTTAGATTTGGGGTTAGGGATTGGGGTTAGAGGTTTGGGTTTGGTGCTGGGGTTAGGTTTAGATTTGGGGTTAGGGGTTCGGGTTAGGGGTTGGGGTCAGGGGTTGGGGTTAGCTTTAGATTTGGGGTTATTTTTAGATTTGGGGTTAGGTTTAGATTTGGGGTTAGGGGTTGGGGTTAGGGGTTGTGTTTAGGGGTTGGGGTTAGGTTTAGATTTGGGGTTAGGTTTAGATTTGGGGTTAGGGGTTGGGGTTTGGTTTAGATTTGGGGTTATGTTTAAATTTGGGGTTAGGGGTTGGGGTTAGGTTTAGATTTGGGATTAGGTTTAGATTCGGGGTTAGGGGTTGGGGTTAGGTTTAGATTTGGGGTTAGGGGTTGGGGTTAGGGGTTGGGGTTAGGTTTAGATTTGGGATTAGGTTTATAGTTGGGGTTAGGTTTAGATTTGAAGATAAGGGTTGGGGTTAGGTTTAGATTTGGGGTTAGGAGTTGGGGTTAGGTTTAGATTTGGGGTTAGGTTTAGATTTGGGGTTAGCGGTTGGGGTTAGGTTTAGATTTGGGTTTACGTTTAGGTTTGGGGTTAGGTTTAGATTTGGAGTTAGGGGTTGGGGTTAGGTTAAGATTTGGGGTTAGGTTTAGATTTAGGGTTAGGGGTTGGGGTTAGGTTTAGATTTGGTGTTAGGTTTAGATTTAGGGTTAGGGGTTGGGGTTAGGTTTAGATTTGGGTTTAGCTGTTGGGGTTAGCGGTTGGGGTTAGGTTTACATTTGGGGTTAGGGGTTGGGGTTCGGGGTTGGGGTTAGGGGTTGCGGTTAGGTTTAGATTTGGGGTTAGGGGTTGGGATTAGGTTTAGATTTGGGGTTTAGATTTGGGGTTTAGATTTGGGGTTAGGTTTAGATTTGGGTTTAGGTGTTGGGGTTAGGGGTTGGGGTTAGGTTTAGATTTGGGGTTAGGGGTTGGGGTTAGGGTTTGGGTTTAGGGGTTGGGGTTAGGTTTAGATTTGGGGTTAGGTTTTGATTTGGGGTTAGGTTTACATTTGGGGTTAGGTTTAGATTTGGGGGTAGGGGTTGGGGTTAGGTTTAGATTTGGGGTTAGGCTTAGATTTGGGGTTTAGATATAGGGTTAGGTTTAGATTTGGGGTTACGTTTAGATTTGGGGCTAGGGGTTGGCGTTAGGTTTAGATTTGTGGTTAGGTTTAGATTTGGGGTTAGGTTTAGAACTGGGGTTAGGGATGGGGTTAAGTTTAGTTTTGGGGTTAGGTTTAGATTTGGGGTTAGGGGTTGGGGTTAGGTTTAGATTTGGGGTTAGGTTTAGATTTGGGGTTAGGGGTTGGGGTTAGGTTTAGATTTGTGGTTATGTTTCGATTTGGGGTTAGGTTTAGATTTGGGGTTTAGATTTGGGGTTAGGTTTAGATTTGGGGTTAGGGGTTGGGGTTAGGGGTTTGGGTTGGGTGTTGGGGTTAGGTTTAGATTTGAGGTTAGGGGTTGGGGTTAGGGGTTGGGGTCAGGGGTTGGGGTTACCTTTAGATTTGGGGTTAGGTTTACATTTGGGGTTAGGTTTAGATTTAGGGTTAGGGGTTGGGGTTAGGTTTAGATTTGGGGTTAGGTTTAGATTTGGGGTTAGGTGTTGGGTTTAGGTTTAGATTTGGGGTTAGGTTTAGATTTCGGTTTAGATTTGGGTTTAGGTTTAGATTTGGGGTTAGGTTTCGATTTGGGGTTAGGGGTTGGGGTTAGGTTTATATTTGGGGTTAGGTTTCGATTTGGGGTTAGGGGTTGGGGTTAGGTTTAGATTTGGGGTTAGGTTTAGATTTGGGGTTAGGGGTTGGGGTTAGGTTTAGATTTGGGGTTAGGTTTAGCTTTGGGGTTAGGGGTTGGGGTTAGGTTTAGATTTGGGGTTAGGTTTAGATTTGGGGTTTTGATTTGGGGTTAAGTTTATATTTAAGGTTAGGCTTAGATTTGGGGTTAGGGGTTATGCTTAGGTTTAGATTTGGGGTTAGGGGTTGGGGTTAGAGGTTGGGGTTAGGTTTAGATTTTGACTTAGGGGTGGGGTTAGGGTTTGTGGTAAGGTTTAGATTTGGGGGTAGGTTTAGATTTGGGGTTTTGATTTGGCGTTAGGTTTAGATTTGAGGTTAGGTTTACATTTGGTGTTAGGGGTTGGGGTTGGGTGGGGGTTAGGTTTTGATTTGGGGTTAGGGGTTGGGGTTAGGTTTAGATTTGGGGTTAGGGTTTGGGGTTAGAGGTTGGGGTTAAGTTTAGATTTGGGGTTAGCGGTTGGGGTTAGAGGTTGGGTTTAGGGGTTGGGGTTAGGTTTTGATTTGGGGTTAGGTTTAGATTTGGGGTTAGGGGTTGGGGTTAGGTTTAGATTTGGGGTTAGGTTTAGATTTGGAGTTAGGGGTTGGGGTTAGGTTTAGATTTGGGGTTATGTTTAGATTTGGGGTTAGGGGTTGGGTTTAGGTTTAGATTTGGGGTTAGGTTTAGATTTGGGGTTAGGGGTTAGGGTTAGGTTTAGATTTGGTGTTAGGTTTAGATTTGGGGTTAGGGGTTGGGGTTAGGTTTAGATTTGGGGTTAGGTTTAGATTTGGGGTTAGGTTTAGATTTGGGGTTAGTGGTTGGGGTTAGGGGTTTGGGTTTGGTGCTGGGGTTAGGTTTAGATTTGGGGTTAGTGGTTGGGGTTAGGGGTTGGGGTCAGGGGTTGGGGTTAGGTTTAGATTTGGGGTTAGGTTTAGATTTGGGGTGTAGGTTTAGATTTGGGGTTAGGGGTTGGGGTTAGGGGTTGTGCTTAGGGGTTGGGGTTAGGTTTTGATTTGGGGTTAGGTTTAGATTTGGGGTTAGGGGTTGGGGTTAGGTTTAGATTTGGGGTTAGGTTTAGATTCGGGGTTAGGGGTTGGGGTTAGGTTTAGATTTGGGGTTAGGGGTTGGGGTTAGGGTTTGGGGTTAGGTTTAGATTTGGGATTAGGTTTCGATTTGGGGTTAGGTTTAGATTTAGGGTTAGGGGTTGGGGTTAGGTTTAGATTTGAGTTTAGGTGTTGGGCTTAGGGGTTGGGGTTAGGTTTAGATTTGGGGTTAGGGGTTGGGGTTCGGGGTTGGGGTTAGGGGTTGGGGTTAGGTTTAGATTTGGGGTTAGGGGTTGGGATTAGGTTTAGATTTGGGATTAGGTTTAGATTTGGGGTTTAGATTTGGGGTTAGGTTTAGATTTGGGTTTAGGTGTTGGGGTTAGGGGTTGGGGTTAGGTTTAGATTTGGGGTTAGGGGTTGGGGTTAGGGGTTGGGGTTAGGGGTTGGGGTTAGGTTTAGATTTGGGGTTGGGTTTTGATTTGGGATTAGGTGTTGGGGTTAGGTTTACATTTGGGGTTAGGTTTAGATTTGGGGTTAGGGGTTGGGGTTAGGTTTAGATTTGGGGTTAGGTTTAGATTTGGGGTTAGGGGTTGAGGTTAGGTTTAGATTTGGGGTTAGGTTTAGATTTGGGGTTAGGGGTTGGGGTTAGGTTTAGATTTGGGGTTAGGTTTAGGTTTGGGGTTTAGATATGGGGTTAGATTTAGATTTGGGGTTAGGTTTAGATTTGGGGCTAGGGGTTGGGGTTAGGTTTAGATTTGTGGTTAGGTTTAAATTTGGGGTTAGGGGTTGGGGTTAGGTTTAGATTTGGGGTTAGGTTTAGATTTGGGGTTAGGTGTTGGGTTTAGGTTTAGATTTGGGGTTAGGTTTAGATTTCGGTTTAGATTTGGGTTTAGGTTTAGATTTGGGGTTAGGTTTCGATTTGGGGTTAGGGGTTGGGGTTAGGTTTATATTTGGGGTTAGGTTTCGATTTGGGGTTAGGGGTTGGGGTTAGGTTTAGATTTGGGGTTAGGTTTAGATTTGGGGTTAGGGGTTGGGGTTAGGTTTAGATTTGGGGTTAGGTTTAGCTTTGGGGTTAGGGGTTGGGGTTAGGTTTAGATTTGGGGTTAGGTTTAGATTTGGGGGTTTGATTTGGGGTTAAGTTTATATTTAAGGTTAGGCTTAGATTTGGCGTTAGGGGTTGGGCTTAGGTTTAGATTTGGGGTTAGGGGTTGGGGTTAGAGGTTGGGGTTAGGTTTAGATTTTGACTTAGGGGTGGGGTTAGGGTTTGTGGTAAGGTTTAGATTTGGGGGTAGGTTTAGATTTGGGGTTTTGATTTGGCGTTAGGTTTAGATTTGAGGTTAGGTTTACATTTGGTGTTAGGGGTTGGGGTTGGGGGGGGGTTAGGTTTTGATTTGGGGTTAGGGGTTGGGGTTAGGTTTAGATTTGGGGTTAGGGTTTGGGGTTAGAGGTTGGGGTTAAGTTTAGATTTGGGGTTAGCGGTTGGGGTTAGAGGTTGGGTTTAGGGGTTGGGGTTAGGTTTTGATTTGGGGTTAGGTTTAGATTTGGGGTTAGGGGTTGGGGTTAGGTTTAGATTTGGGGTTAGGTTTAGATTTGGAGTTAGGGGTTGGGGTTAGGTTTAGATTTGGGGTTATGTTTAGATTTGGGGTTAGGGGTTGGGTTTAGCTTTAGATTTGGGGTTAGGTTTAGATTTGGGGTTAGGGGTTAGGGTTAGGTTTAGATTTGGTGTTAGGTTTAGATTTGGGGTTAGGGGTTGGGGTTAGGTTTAGATTTGGGGTTAGGTTTAGATTTGGGGTTAGGTTTAGATTTGGGGTTAGTGGTTGGGGTTAGGGGTTTGGGTTTGGTGCTGGGGTTAGGTTTAGATTTGGGGTTAGTGGTTGGGGTTAGGGGTTGGGGTCAGGGGTTGGGGTTAGGTTTAGATTTGGGGTTAGGTTTAGATTTGGGGTGTAGGTTTAGATTTGGGGTTAGGGGTTGGGGTTAGGGGTTGTGCTTAGGGGTTGGGGTTAGGTTTTGATTTGGGGTTAGGTTTAGATTTGGGGTTAGGGGTTGGGGTTAGGTTTAGATTTGGGGTTAGGTTTAGATTCGGGGTTAGGGGTTGGGGTTAGGTTTAGATTTGGGGTTAGGGGTTGGGGTTAGGGTTTGGGGTTAGGTTTAGATTTGGGATTAGGTTTCGATTTGGGGTTAGGTTTAGATTTAGGGTTAGGGGTTGGGGTTAGGTTTAGATTTGAGTTTAGGTGTTGGGCTTAGGGGTTGGGGTTAGGTTTAGATTTGGGGTTAGGGGTTGGGGTTCGGGGTTGGGGTTAGGGGTTGGGGTTAGGTTTAGATTTGGGGTTAGGGGTTGGGATTAGGTTTAGATTTGGGATTAGGTTTAGATTTGGGGTTTAGATTTGGGGTTAGGTTTAGATTTGGGTTTAGGTGTTGGGGTTAGGGGTTGGGGTTAGGTTTAGATTTGGGGTTAGGGGTTGGGGTTAGGGGTTGGGGTTAGGGGTTGGGGTTAGGTTTAGATTTGGGGTTGGGTTTTGATTTGGGATTAGGTGTTGGGGTTAGGTTTACATTTGGGGTTAGGTTTAGATTTGGGGTTACGGGTTGGGGTTAGGTTTAGATTTGGGGTTAGGTTTAGATTTGGGGTTTAGATATGGGGTTAGGTTTAGATTTGGTGTTAGGTTTAGATTTGGGGCTAGGGGTTGGCGTTAGGTTTAGATTTGGGGTTAGGTTTAGATTTGGGGTTAGGGGTTGGGGTTAGGTTTAGATTTGGAGTTAGGTTTAGATTTGGGGTTTAGATATGGGGTTAGGTTTAGATATGGGGTTAGGTTTAGATTTGGGGTTAGGTTTAGAATTGGGGTTAGGGGATGGGGTTAAGTTTAGTTTTGGGATTAGGTTTAGATTTGGGGTTAGGGGTTGGGGTTAGGTTTAGATTTGGGGTTAGGTTTAGATTTGGGGTTAGGGTTTGGGGTTAGGTTTAGATTTGGGGTTATGTTTCGATTTGGGGTTAGGTTTAGATTTGGGGTTTAGATTTGGGGTTAGGTTTAGATTTGGGGTTAGGTTTAGATTTGGGGTTAGGGGTTGGGGTTAGGGATTTGGGTTGGGTGTTGGGGTTAGGTTTAGATTTGGGGTTAGGGGTTGGTGTTAGGGGTTGGGGTCAGGGGTTGGGGTTACCTTTAGATTTGGGGTTAGGTTTAGATTTGGGGTTAGGTTTGGATTTGGGATTAGGGGTTGGGGTTAGGTTTAGATTTGGGGTTAGGTTTAGATTTGGGGTTCGGGGTTGGGGTTAGGTTTAGATTTGGGGTTAGGTTTAGATTTGGGGTTAGGGGTTGAGGTTAGGTTTAGATTTGGGGTTAGGTTTAGATTTGGGGTTAGGGGTTGGGGTTAGGTTTAGATTTGGGGTTAGGTTTAGATTTGGGGTTAGGGGTTGAGGTTAGGTTTAGATTTGGGGTTAGGTTTAGATTTGGGGTTAGGGGTTGGGGTTAGGTTTAGATTTGGGGTTAGGTTTAGATTTGGGGTTAGGGGTTGAGGTTAGGTTTAGATTTGGGGTTAGGTTTAGATTTGGGGTTAGGGGTTGGGGTTAGGTTTAGATTTGGGGTTAGGTTTAGGTTTGGGGTTTAGATATGGGGTTAGATTTAGATTTGGGGTTAGGTTTAGATTTGGGGCTAGGGGTTGGGGTTAGGTTTAGATTTGTGGTTAGGTTTAAATTTGGGGTTAGGGGTTGGGGTTAGGTTTAGATTTGGGGTTAGGTTTAGATTTGGGGTTAGGGGTTGGGGTTAGGTTTAGATTTGGGGTTAGGTTTAGCTTTGGGATTAGGGGTTGGGGTTAGGTTTAGATTTGGGGTTAGGTTTAGATTTGGGGTTAGGGGTTGGGGTTAGGTTTAGATTTGGGGTTAGGTTTCGATTTGGGGTTAGGTTTAGATTTAAGGTTTAGATTTGGGGTTAGGTTTAGATTTGGGGTTAGGGGTTGGGGTTAGGGTTTTGGGTTGGGTGTTAGGGTTAGGTTTACATTTGGGGTTACGGGTTGGGGTTAGGGGTTGGGGTCAGTGGTAAGCTTCAGATTTGGGGTTAGGTTTAGATTTGGGGTTAGGTTTAGATTTGGGGTTAGGGGTTGGGGTTAGGGGTTGGGGTTAGGGCTTGGGGTTAGGTTTGATTTGGGTTTAGGTTTAGATTTGGGGTTAGGGGTTGGGGTTTTGTTTAGATTTGGGGTTATGTTTAAATTTGGGGTTAGGGGTTGGGGTTAGGTTTAGATTTGTGATTAGGTTTAGATTCGGGGTTACGGGTTGGGGTTAGGTTTAGATTTGGGGTTAGGTTTAGATTTGGGGTTAGGGGTTGAGGTTAGGTTTAGATTTAGCGTTAGGTTTAGATTTGGGGATAGGGGTTGGGGTTAGGGGTTGGGGTTAGGTTTAGATTTGGGGTTAAGGCTTGGGGTTAGGTTTAGATTTCGGGTTAGGTTTAGATTTGGGGTTGGGGTTCGGATTAGGGGTTGGGGTTAGGTTTAGATTTGGGGTTAGGTGTTGGGGTTAGGGGTTGGGGTTAGGTTTACGTTTGGGGTTAGGGGTTGGGGTTCGGGGTTGGGGTTAGGGTTTGGGGTTAGGTTTAGATTTGGGGTTAGGGGTTGGGATTAGATTTAGATTTGGGATTAGGTTTAGATTTGGGGTTTAGATTTCGGGTTAGGTTTAGATTTGGTTTTAGGGGTTGGGGTTAGAGGTTGGGGTTAGGTTTAGATTTGTGGTTAGGGGTTGGGGTTAGGGATTGGGGTTAGGGTTTGGGGTTAGGGGTTGGGGTTAGGTTTAGATTTGGGGTTAGGTTTCGATTTGGGGTTAGGGGTTGGGGTTATGTTTATATTTGGTGTTAGGTTTAGATTTAGGGTTAGGGGTTGGGATAAGTTTAGATTTTGGTTTAGGTTTAGGTTTGGGTTTAGGGGTTGGGGTTAGGTTTAGATTTAGGGTTAGGTTTAGATTTGGGATTAGGGGTTGAGGTTAGGTTTAGATTTGGGGTTAGGTTTAGAATTGGGGTTAGGGGATGGGGTTAAGTTTAGTTTTGAGGTTAGGTTTAGATTTGGGGTTAGGGGTTGGGGTTAGGTTTAGATTTGGGGTTAGGTTTAGATTTGTGGTTAGGGTTTGGGGTTAGGTTTAGATTTGGGGTTATGTTTCTATTTGGGTTTAGGTTTAGATTTGGGGTTTAGATTTGGGGTTATGTTTAGATTTGGGGTTAGGTTTAGATTTGGGGTTAGGGGTTGGGGTTAGGGGTTTGGGTTGGGTGTTGGGGTTAGGTTTAGATTTGGGGTTAGGGGTTGGGGTTAGGGGTTGGGGTCAGGGGTTGGGGTTACCTTTAGATTTGTGGTTAGGTTTAGATTTGGGGTTAGGTTTAGATTTGGGATTAGGGGTTGGGGTTAGGTTTAGATTTGGGGTTAGGTTTAGATTTGGGGTTAGGGGTTGGGGTTAGGTTTAGATTTGGGGTTAGGTTTAGATTTGGGGTTAGGGGTTGGGGTTAGGTTTAGATTTGGGGTTAGGTTTAGATTTGGGGTTAGGGGTTGAGGTTAGGTTTAGATTTGGGGTTAGGTTTAGAACTGGGGTTAGGGGTTGGGGTTAGGTTTAGATTTGGGGTTAGGTTTAGATTTGGGGTTAGGGGTTGGGGTTAGGTTTAGATTTGGGGTTATGTTTCGATTTGGGGTTAGGTTTAGATTTGGGGTTTAGATTTGGGGTTAGGTTTAGATTTGGGGTTAGGGGTTAGGGTTAGGGGTTTGGGTTGGGTGTTGGGGTTAGGTTTAGATTTGAGGTTAGGGGTTGGGGTTAGGGGTTGGGGTCAGGGGTTGGGGTTACCTTTATATTTGGGGTTAGGTTTAGATTTGGGGTTAGGTTTAGATTTGGGGTTAGGGGTTGGGGTTAGGTTTAGATTTGGGGTTAGGTTTAGATTTGGGGTTAGGTGTTGGGTTTAGGTTTAGATTTGGGGTTAGGTTTAGATTTCGGTTTAGATTTGGGTTTAGGTTTAGATTTGGGGTTAGGTTTCGATTTGGGGTTAGGGGTTGGGGTTAGGTTTATATTTGGGGTTAGGTTTCGATTTGGGGTTAGGGGTTGGGGTTAGGTTTAGATTTGGGGTTAGGTTTAGATTTGGGGTTAGGGGTTGGGGTTAGGTTTAGATTTGGGGTTAGGTTTAGCTTTGGGGTTAGGGGTTGGGGTTAGGTTTAGATTTGGGGTTAGGTTTAGATTTGGGGTTTTGATTTGGGGTTAAGTTTAGATTTAAGGTTAGGCTTAGATTTGGTGTTATGGGTTGGGGTTAGGGGTTGGGGTTAGGTTTTGATTTGGGGTTAGGGGTTGGGGTTAGGTTTAGATTTGGGGTTAGGGTTTCGGGTTAGAGGTTGGGGTTAGGTTTAGATTTGGGGTTAGCGGTTGGGGTTAGAGGTTGGGTTTAGGGGTTGGGGTTAGGTTTTGATTTGGGGTTAGGTTTAGATTTGGGGTTAGGGGTTGGGGTTTTGTTTAGATTTGGCGTTATGTTTAAATTTGGGGTTAGGGGTTGGGGTTAGGTTTAGATTTGTGATTAGGTTTAGATTCGGGGTTACGGGTTGGGGTTAGGTTTAGATTTGGGGTTAGGTTTAGATTTGGGGTTAGGGGTTGAGGTTAGGTTTAGATTTAGCGTTAGGTTTAGATTTGGGGATAGGGGTTGGGGTTAGGGGTTGGGGTTAGGTTTAGATTTGGGGTTAAGGCTTGGGGTTAGGTTTAGATTTCGGGTTAGGTTTAGATTTGGGGTTGGGGTTCGCATTAGGGGTTGGGGTTAGGTTTAGATTTGGGGTTAGGTTTTGGGGTTAGGGGTTGGGGTTAGGTTTACGTTTGGGGTTAGGGGTTGGGGTTCGGGGTTGGGGTTAGGGTTTGGGGTTAGGTTTAGATTTGGGGTTAGGGGTTGGGATTAGATTTAGATTTGGGATTAGGTTTAGATTTGGGGTTTAGATTTCGGGTTAGGTTTAGATTTGGTTTTAGGGGTTGGGGTTAGGGGTTGGGGTTAGGTTTAGATTTGTGGTTAGGGGTTGGGGTTAGG
This sequence comes from Patagioenas fasciata, assembly GCF_037038585.1. NCBI lineage: Eukaryota > Metazoa > Chordata > Aves > Columbiformes > Columbidae > Patagioenas > Patagioenas fasciata. The sequence continues at coordinate 103,743,060 of NC_092521.1, forward strand.
GATTGGGGTTAGGGTTTGGGGTTAGGTTTAGATTTGGGGTTAGGTTTAGATTTGGGGTTAGGTTTCGATTTGGGGTTAGGGGTTGGGGTTATGTTTATATTTGGTGTTAGGTTTAGATTTAGGGTTAGGGGTTGGGATAAGTTTAGATTTTGGTTTAGGTTTAGGTTTGGGTTTAGGGGTTGGGGTTAGGTTTAGATTTAGGGTTAGGTTTAGATTTGGGATTAGGGGTTGAGGTTAGGTTTAGATTTGGGGTTAGGTTTAGAATTGGGGTTAGGGGATGGGGTTAAGTTTAGTTTTGGGGTTAGGTTTAGATTTGGGGTTAGGGGTTGGGGTTAGGTTTAGATTTGGGGTTAGGTTTAGATTTGTGGTTAGGGTTTGGGGTTAGGTTTAGATTTGGGGTTATGTTTCTATTTGGGTTTAGGTTTAGATTTGGGGTTTAGATTTGGGGTTATGTTTAGATTTGGGGTTAGGTTTAGATTTGGGGTTAGGGGTTGGGATTAGGGGTTGGGGTTGGGTGTTGGGGTTAGGTTTAGATTTGGGGTTAGGGGTTGGGGTTAGGGGTTGGGGTCAGGGGTTGGGGTTACCTTTAGATTTGGGCTTAGGTTTAGATTTGGGGTTAGGTTTAGATTTGGGATTAGGGGTTGGGGTTAGGTTTAGATTTGGGGTTAGGTTTAGATTTGGGGTTAGGGGTTGAGGTTAGGTTTAGATTTGGGGTTAGGTTTAGATTTGGGGTTAGGGGTTGGGGTTAGGTTTAGATTTGGGGTTAGGTTTAGATTTGGGGTTAGGGGTTGAGGTTAGGTTTAGATTTGGGGTTAGGTTTAGATTTGGGATTAGGGGTTGGGGTTAGGTTTAGATTTGGGGTTAGGTTTAGATTTGGGGTTAGGGGTTGAGGTTAGGTTTAGATTTGGGTTTAGGTTTAGATTTGGGGTTAGGGGTTGGGGTTAGGTTTAGATTTGGGGTTAGGTTTAGATTTGGGGTTAGGGGTTGGGGTTAGGTTTAGATTTGGGGTTATGTTTCGATTTGGGGTTAGGTTTAGATTTGGGGTTTAGATTTGGGGTTAGGTTTAGATTTGGGGTTAGGGGTTAGGGTTAGGGGTTTGGGTTGGGTGTTGGGGTTAGGTTTAGATTTGAGGTTAGGGGTTGGGGTTAGGGGTTGGGGTCAGGGGTTGGGGTTACCTTTAGATTTGGGGTTAGGTTTAGATTTGGGGTTAGGTTTAGATTTCGGGTTAGGGGTTGGGGTTAGGTTTAGATTTGGGGTTAGGTTTAGATTTGGGGTTAGGTGTTGGGTTTAGGTTTAGATTTGGGGTTAGGTTTAGATTTCGGTTTAGATTTGGGTTTAGGTTTAGATTTGGGGTTAGGTTTCGATTTGGGGTTAGGGGTTGGGGTTAGGTTTATATTTGGGGTTAGGTTTCGATTTGGGGTTAGGGGTTGGGGTTAGGTTTAGATTTGGGGTTAGGTTTAGATTTGGGGTTAGGGGTTGGGGTTAGGTTTAGATTTGGGGTTAGGTTTAGCTTTGGGGTTAGGGGTTGGGGTTAGGTTTAGATTTGGGGTTAGGTTTAGATTTGGGGTTTTGATTTGGGGTTAAGTTTAGATTTAAGGTTAGGCTTAGATTTGGTGTTATGGGTTGGGGTTAGGGGTTGGGGTTAGGTTTTGATTTGGGGTTAGGGGTTGGGGTTAGGTTTAGATTTGGGGTTAGGGTTTGGGGTTAGAGGTTGGGGTTAGGTTTAGATTTGGGTTTAGCGGTTAGGGTTAGAGGTTGGGTTTAGGAGTTGGGGTTAGGTTTTGATTTGGGGTTAGGTTTAGATTTGGGGTTAGGGGTTGGGCTTAGGTTTAGATTTGGGGTTAGGTTTAGATTTGGAGTTAGGGGTTGGGGTTAGGTTTAGATTTGGGGTTATGTTTAGATTTGGGGTTAGGGGTTGGGGTTATGTTTATATTTGGGGTTAGGTTTAGATTTAGGGTTAGGGGTTGGGATAAGTTTAGATTTTGGTTTAGGTTTAGGTTTGGGGTTAGGGGTTGGGGTTAGGTTTAGATTTAGGGTTAGGTTTAGATTTGGGATTAGGGGTTGAGGTTAGGTTTAGATTTGGGGTTAGGTTTAGAATTGGGGTTAGGGGATGGGGTTAAGTTTAGTTTTGAAGTTAGGTTTAGGTTTCGGGTTTGGGGTTGGGGTTAGGTTTAGATTTGGGGTTAGGTTTAGATTTGGGGTTAGGGTTTGGGGTTAGGTTTAGATTTGGGGTTATGTTTCTATTTGGGGTTAGGTTTAGATTTGGGGTTTAGATTTGGGGTTAGGTTTAGATTTGGGGTTAGGTTTAGATTTGGGGTTAGGGGTTGGGGTTAGGGGTTTCGGTTGGGTGTTGGGGTTAGGTTTAGATTTGGGGTTAGGGGTTGGGGTTAGGGGTTGGGGTCAAGGGTTGGGGTTACCTTTAGATTTGGGGTTAGGTTTTGATTTGCGGTTAGGTTTAGATTTGGGGTTAGGGGTTGGGGTTAGGTTTAGATTTAGGGTTAGGTTTAGATTTGGGGTTAGGTTTAGATTTGGGGTTAGGGGTTGAGGTTAGGTATAGATTTGGGGTTAGGTTTAGATTTGGGGTTAGGGGTTGGGGTTAGGTTTAGATTTGGGGTTATGTTTAGATTTGGGGTTAGGGGTTGAGGTTAGGTTTAGATTTGGGGTTAGGTTTAGATTTGGGGTTAGGGGTTGGGGTTAGGTTTAGATTTGGGGTTAGGTTTAGATTTGGGGTTAGGGGTTGAGGTTAGGTTTAGATTTGGGGTTAGGTTTAGATTTGGGGTTAGGGGTTGGGGTTAGGTTTAGATTTGGGGTTAGGTTTAGAACTGGGGTTAGGGGATGGGGTTAAGTTTAGTTTTGGGGTTAGGTTTAGATTTGGGGTCAGGGGTTGGGGTTAGGTTTAGATTTGGGGTTAGGTTTAGATTTGGGTTTAGGGGTTGGGGTTAGGTTTAGATTTGGGGTTAGGTTTAGATTTGGGGTTAGGGGTTGGGGTTAGGGGTTTGGGTTGGGTGTTGGGGTTAGGTTTAGATTTGAGGTTAGGGGTTGGTGTTAGGGGTTGGGGTCAGGGGTTGGGGTTACCTTTAGATTTGGGGTTAGGTTTAGATTTGGGGTTAGGTTTAGATTTGGGGTTAGGTGTTGGGTTTAGGTTTAGATTTGGGGTTAGGTTTAGATTTCGGTTTAGATTTGGGTTTAGGTTTAGATTTGGGGTTAGGTTTCGATTTGGGGTTAGGGGTTGGGGTTAGGTTTATATTTGGGGTTAGGTTTCGATTTGGGGTTAGGGGTTGGGGTTAGGTTTAGATTTGGGCTTAGGTTTAGATTTGGGGTTAGGGGTTGGGGTTAGGTTTAGATTTGGGGTTAGGTTTAGCTTTGGGGTTAGGGGTTGGGGTTCGGTTTAGATTTGGGGTTAGGTTTAGATTTGGGGTTTTGATTTGGGGTTAAGTTTAGATTTAACGTTAGGCTTAGATTTGGGGTTAGGGGTTGGGCTTAGGTTTAGATTTGGGGTTAGGGGTTGGGGTTAGAGGTTGGGGTTAGGTTTAGATTTTGAGTTAGGGGTGGGGTTAGGGTTTGGGGTAAGGTTTACATTTGGGGGTAGGTTTAGATTTGGGGTTTTGATTTGGGGTTAGGTTTAGATTTAAGGTTAGGTTTAGATTTGGTGTTAGGGGTTGGGGTTAGGGGTTGGGGTTAGGTTTTGATTTGGGGTTAGGGGTTGGGGTTAGGTTTAGATTTGGGGTTAGGGTTTGGGGTTAGAGGTTGGGGTTAGGTTAAATTTGGGGTTAGCGGTTGGGGTTAGAGGTTGGGTTTAGGGGTTGGGGTTAGGTTTTGATTTGGGGTTAGGTTTAGATTTGGGGTTAGGGGTTGGGGTTAGGTTTAGATTTGGGGTTAGGTTTAGATTTGGAGTTAGGGGTTGGGGTTAGGTTTAGATTTGGGGTTATGTTTAGATTTGGGGTTAGGGGTTGGGTTTAGGTTTAGATTTGGGGTTACGTTTAGATTTGGGGTTAGGGGTTAGGGTTAGGTTTAGATTTTGGTGTAGGTTTAGATTTGGGGTTAGGGGTTGGGGTTAGATTTAGATTTGGGGTTAGGTTTAGATTTGGGTTTAGGGGTTGGGGTTAGGTTTAGATTTGGGGTTAGGTTTAGATTTGGGATTAAGGGTTGGGGTAAGGTTTAGATTTGGGATTAGGTTTCGATTTGGGGTTAGGGGTTGGGGTTAGGTTTAGATTTGGGGTTAGGTTTCGATTTGGGGTTAGGTTTAGATTTAAGGTTTAGATTTGGGGTTAGGTTTAGATTTGGGGTTAGGGGTTGGGGTTAGGGGTTTGGGTTGGGTGTTAGGGTTAGGTTTAGATTTGGGGTTAGGGGTTGGGGTTAGGGCTTGGGGTCAGTGGTAAGCTTTAGATTTGGGGTTAGGTTTAGATTTGGGGTTAGGTTTAGATTTGGGGTTAGGGGTTGGGGTTAGGGGTTGGGGTTAGGTTTACGTTTGGGGTTAGGGGTTGGGGTTCGGGGTTGCGGTTAGGGTTTGGGGTTAGGTTTAGATTTGGGGTTAGGGGTTGGGATGAGATTTAGATTTGGGATTAGGTTTAGATTTGGGGTTTTGATTTCGGGTTAGGTTTAGATTTAGGGTAGGGGTTGGGGTTAGGGGTTGGGGTTAGGTTTAGATTTGTGGTTAGGGGTTGGGGTTAGGGATTGGGGTTAGGGGTTGGGGTTAGGGGTTGGGGTTAGGTTTAGATTTAGGGTTAGGTTTCGATTTGGGGTTAGGGGTTGGGGTTAGGTTTAGATTTAGGGTTAGGTTTAGATTTGGGATTAGGGGTTGAGGTTAGGTTTAGATTGGGGGTTAGGGGTTGGGGTTAGGTTTAGATTTGGGGTTAAGTTTAGATTTGGGGTTAGGGGTTGGGGTTAGGTTTAGATTTGGGGTTAGGTTTAGATTTGGGGTTAGGTTTAGATTTGGGGTTAGGGGTTGAAGTTAGGTTTAGATTTGGGGTTAGGGGTTGGGGTTAGGTTTAGATTTGGGGTTAGGTTTAGATTTGGGGTTAGGGGTTGAGGTTAGGTTTAGATTTGGGGTTAGGTTTAGATTTGGGGTTAGGGGTTGAGGTTAGGTTTAGATTTGGGTTTAGGTGTTGGGGTTAGGATAGATTTGGGGTTAGGTTTAGATTTGCGAATAGGGGTTGGGGTTAGGTTTAGATTTGGGGTTAGGTTTAGATTTAGGGTTAGGTTTAGATTTAGGGTTAGGTGTTGGGGTTAGGTTTAGATTTTGGGTTAGGTTTAGATTTGGGGTTTAGATTTGGGGTTAGGTTTAGATTTGGGGTTAGGTTTAGATTTGGGGCTAGGGTTTGGGGTTAGGTTTAGATTTGGGGTTAGGTTTAGATTTGGGGTTAGGGGTTGGGGTTAGGTTTAGATTTGGGGTTAGGTTTAGATTTGGGGTTAGGGCTTGGGGTTAGGTTTAGATTTGGGGTTAGGTTTAGATTTGGGGTTGGGGTTAGGGTTAGGGGTTGCGGTTAGATTTAGATTTGGGGTTAGGGGTTGGGTTTAGGGGTTGGGGTTAGGTTTACATTTGGGGTTAGGGGTTGGGGTTCGGGGTTGGGGTTAGGGGTTGGGGTTAGGTTTAGATTTGGGGTTAGTGGTTGGGGTTAGGTTTATATTTGGGGTTAGGTTTATATTTGGGGTTAGGGGTTGGGGTTAGGTTTAGATTAGGGTTTAGGTTTAGGTTTGGGGTTAGGGGTTGGGGTTAGGTTTAGATTTGGGGTTAGGTTTAGATTTGGGGTTAGGGGTTGAGGTTAGGTTTAGATTTCGGGTTAGGTTTAGATTTGGGGTTAGGGGTTGGGGTTAGGTTTAGATTTGGGGTTAGGTTTAGATTTGGGGTTAGGGTTTGGGGTTAGGTTTAGATTTGGGGTTAGGTTTAGATTTGGGGTTAGGTTTAGATTTGGGGTTTAGATTTAAGCTTAGGTTTAGATCTGGGGTTATGGGTTTAGATTTGGGGCTAGGGTTTGGGGTTAGGTTTAGATTTGGGGTTAGATTTAGATTTGGGGTTAGGGGTTGGCGTTAGGTTTAGATTTGGGGTTAGGTTTAGATTTGGGTTTAGGGTTTGGGGTTAGGGTTTAGGGTTAGGTTTAGATTTGGGGTTAAGGGTTGGGGTTAGGGGTTGGGGTTAGGGGTTGGGGTTAAGGGTTGGGGATAGGTTTAGATTTGGGGTTAGGGGTTGGGGTTAGGTTTAGATTTGGGGTTAGGTTTAGATTTAGGGTTAGGGCTTGGGGTTAGGTTTAGATTTGGGGTTAGTTTATGTTTGGGGCTAGGGGTTGTGGTTAGGTTTAGATTTGGGGTTAGGTTTAGATTTGGGGTTAGGGGTTTGGGTTAGGTTTAGATTTGGGGTTAGCTTTAGAGTTGGGGTTAGGGGTTGGGGTTAGGTTTAGATTTGGGTTAGGTTTAGATTTGGGGTTTTGATTTGGGGTTAGGTTTAGATTTAATGTTAGGTTTAGATTTGGGGTTAGGGGTTGGGCTTAGGGGTTTGGGGTTAGGTTTAGATTTGGGGTTAGGGCTTGGAGTTAGGTTTAGATTTGGGGTTACGTTTAGATTTGGGGTTAGGGGTTGGGGTTAGGGGTTGGGGTTAGGTTTAGATTTGGGGTTAGATTTTGGGGTTAGGGGTTGGGGTTAGGTTTACATTTGGGGTTAGGGGTTGGGGTTCAGGGTTAGGGATAGGGGTTGCGGTTAGGTTTAGATTTGGGGTTAGAGGTTGGGATTAGGTTTAGATTTGGGATTAGGTTTAGATTTGGGGTTTGGATTTGGGGGTAGGTTTAGATTTGGGTTTAGGGGTTGGGGTTAGGGGTTGGGGTGAGGTTTAGATTTGGGATTAGGTTTAGATTTGGGGTTAGGTTTAGATTTGGGGTTAGGGGTTGGGGTTAGGTTTAGATTTGGGGTTAGGAGTTGGGGTTAGGTTTAGATTTGGGGTTAGGTTTAGATTTGGGGTTAGCGGTTGGGGTTAGGTTTAGATTTGGGTTTACGTTTAGGTTTGGGGTTAGTTTTAGATTTGGAGTTAGGGGTTGGGGTTAGGTTAAGATTTGGGGTTAGGTTTAGATTTAGGGTTAGGGGTTGGGGTTAGGTTTAGATTTGGGTTTAGGTGTTGGGGTTAGGGGTTGGGGTTAGGTTTAGATTTGGGGTTAGGGGTTGTGGTTCGGGGTTGGGGTTAGGGGTTGGGGTTAGGTTTAGGTTTGGGGTTAGGGATTGGGATTAGGTTTAGATTTGGGATTAGGTTTAGATTTGGGGTTTAGATTTGGGGTTAGGTTTAGATTTGGGTTTATGTGTTGGGGTTAGGGGTTGGGGTTAGGTTTAGATTTGGGGTTAGGGGTTGGGGTTAGGTTTAGATTTGGGGTTAGGTTTAGATTTGGGGTTAGGGGTTCAGATTTGGTTTAGATTTGGGTTTAGGTTTAGGTTTGGGGTTAGGGGTTGGGGTTGGGTTTAGATTTGGGGTTAGGTTTAGATTTGGGGTTAGGGGTTGAGGTTAGGTTTAGATTTGGGTTTAGGTTTAGATTTGGGTTTAGGTATTGGGGTTAGGTTAAGATTTGGGGTTATGTTTATATTTGGGGTTAGGGGTTGGGGTTACGTTTAGATTTGGGGTTAGGTTTAGATTTAGGGTTAGGTTTAGATTTGGGGTTAGGTTTAGATTTGGGGTTAGGTTTAGATTTCGGGTTTAGATTTGGGGTTAGGTTTAGATTTGGGGTTAGGGGTTGGGGTTAGGTTTATATTTGGGGTTAGGTTTCGATTTGGGGTTAGGGGTTGGGGTTAGGTTTAGATTTGGGGTTAGGTTTAGATTTGGGGTTAGGGGTTTTGGTTAGGTTTAGATTTGGGGTTAGGTTTAGATTTGGGGTTAGGGGTTGGGGTTAGGTTTAGATTTGGGTTTAGGTTTAGATTTGGGGTTAGGGGTTGGGTTTAGGTTTAGATTTGGGGTTAGGTTTAGATTTGGGGTTAGGGGTTGGGGTTAGGTTTAGATTTGGGGTTAGGTTTAGATTTGGGGTTAGGTTTAGATTTGGGGTTAGGGGTTCAGGTTTGGTTTAGATTTGGGTTTAGGTTTAGGTTTGGGGTTAGGGGTTGGGGTTGGGTTTAGATTTGGGGTTAGGTTTAGATTTGGGGTTAGGGGTTGAGGTTAGGTTTAGATTTGGGGTTAGGTTTAGATTTGGGATTAGGTTTAGATTTGGGGTTAGGTTTAGATTTGGGGTTAGGGGTTCAGGTTTGGTTTAGATTTGGGTTTAGGTTTAGGTTTGGGGTTAGGGGTTGGGGTTGGGTTTAGATTTGGGGTTAGGTTTAGATTTGGGGTTAGGGGTTGAGGTTAGGTTTAGATTTGGGGTTAGGTTTAGATTTAGGGTTAGGTTTAGATTTGGGGTTAGGTTTAGATTTGGGGTTAGGTGTTGGGGTCAGGTTTAGATTTGGGGTTAGGTTTAGATTTCGGGTTTAGATTTGGGGTTAGGTTTAGATTTGGGTTTAGGGGTTGGGGTTAGGTTTATATTTGGGGTTAGGATTCGATTTGGGGTTAGAGGTTGGGGTTAGGTTTAGATTTGGGGTTAGGTTTAGATTTGGGGTTAGGGGTTTTGGTTAGGTTTAGATTTGGGGTTAGGTTTAGATTTGGGGTTTGGGGTTAGGTTTAGATTTGGGGTTAGGTTTAGATTTGGGGTTAGGGGTTGGGTTTAGGTTTAGATTTGGGGTTAGGTTTAGATTTGGGGTTAGGGGTTGGGGTTAGGTTTAGATTTGGGGTTAGGTTTAGATTTGGGGTTAGGGGTTGGGGTTAGGTTTAGATTTGGGGTTAGGTTTAGATTTGGGGTTAGGTTTAGATTTGGGGTTAGGGGTTGGGGTAAGGGGTTGTGTTTAGGGGTTGGGGTTGGGTTTAGATTTGGGGATAGGTTTAGATTTGGGGTTAGGGGATGAGGTTAGGTTTAGATTTCGGGATAGTTTTAGATTTTGGGTTTTGATTTAAGGTTAGCTTTAGATTTAACGTTAGGTTTACATATGGGGATAGGGGTTGGGGTTAGGGGTTGGGGTTAGGTTTAGATTTGGGGTTAGGGGTTGGGGCTAGGGGTTGGGGTTAGGTTTAGATTTGGGTTTAGGGGTTGGGGTTAGGGGTTGGGTTTAGGGGTTGGGGTAGGTTTAGATTTGGGGTTAGGGGTTGAGGTTAGGTTTAGATTTGGGGTTAGGTTTAAATTTGGGGTTAGGGGTTGGGGTTAGGTTTAGATTTGGGGTTAGGTTTAGATTTGGGGTTAGGGCTTGGGGTTAGGTTTAGATTTGGTGTTAGGTTTAGATTTGGGGTTGGGGTTATGGTTAGGGGTTGGGGTTAGGTTTAGATTTGGGGTTAGGGGTTGGGGTTAGGGGTTGGGGTTAGGTTTACATTTGGGGTTAGGGGTTGGGGTTCGGGGTTGGCGTTAGGGGTTGGGGTTAGGTTTAGATTTGGGGTTAGGGGTTGGGGTTAGGTTTATATTTGGCGTTAGGTTTAGATTTGGGGTTAGGGGTTGGGGTTAGGTTTAGATTTGGGTTTAGGTTTAGGTTTGGGGTTAGGGGTTGGGGTTAGGTTTAGATTTGGGGTTAGGTTTAGATTTGGGGTTAGGGGTTGAGGTTAGGTTTAGATTTGGGGTTAGGTTTAGATTTGGGGTTAGGGGTTGGGGTTAGGTTTAGATTTGGGGTTAGGTTTAGCTTTGGGATTAGGGTTTGGGGTTAGGTTTAGATTTGGGGTTAGGTTTAGATTTGGGGTTAGGTTTAGATTTGGGGTTTAGATTTAAGGTTAGGTTTAGATCTGGGGTTATGGGTTTAGATTTGGGGCTAGGGTTTGGGGTTAGGTTTAGATTTGGGGTTAGGGGTTGGGGTTAGGTTTAGATTTGGGGTTAGGTTTAGATTTGGGGTTAGGGGTTGGGGTTAGGGGTTGGGGTTAGGTTTAGATTTGGGGTTAAGGGTTGGGGTTAGGGGTTGGGGTTAGTGGTTGGGGTTAGGTTTAGATTTGGGGTTAAGGGTTGGGCTTAGGGGTTGGGGTTAGGGGTTGGGGTTAAGGGTTGGGGATAGGTTTAGATTTGGGGTTAGGGGTTGGGGTTAGGTTTAGATTTGGGGTTAGGTTTAGATTTAGGGTTAGGGCTTGGGGTTAGGTTTAGATTTAGGGTTAGTTTATGTTTGGGGCTAGGGGTTGTGGTTAGGTTTAGATTTGGGGTTACGTTTAGATTTACGGTTAGGGGTTTGGGTTAGGTTTAGATTTGGGGTTAGCTTTAGAGTTGGGGTTAGGGGTTGTGATTAGGTTTAGATTTGGGATTAGGTTTAGATTTGGGGTTTGGATTTGAGGGTAGGTTTAGATTTGGGGTTAGGGGTTGGGGTTAGGGGTTGGGGTTAGGTTTAGATTTGGGGTTAGGGGTTGGGGTTAGGGGTTGGGGTTAGGTTTAGATTTGGGATTAGGTTTAGATTTGGGGTTAGGTTTAGATTTGGGGTTAGGGGTTGGGGTTAGGTTTAGATTTGGGGTTAGGAGTTGGGGTTAGGTTTAGATTTGGGGTTAGGTTTAGATTTGGGGTTAGTGGTTGGGGTTAGGTTTAGATTTGGGTTTACGTTTAGGTTTGGGGTTAGTTTTAGATTTGGAGTTAGGGGTTGGGGTTAGGTTAAGATTTGGGGTTAGGTTTAGATTTAGGGTTACGGGTTGGGGTTAGGTTTAGATTTGGGATAAGGTGTTGGGGTTAGGGGTTGGGGTTAGGTTTAGATTTGGGGTTAGGGGTTGGGGTTCGGGGTTGGGGTTAGGGGCTAGGGTTAGGTTTAGGTTTGGAGTTAGGGGTTGGGATTAGGTTTAGATTTGGGATTAGGTTTAGATTTGGGGTTTAGATTTGGGGTTAGGTTTAGATTTGGGTTTAGGGGTTGGGGTTAGGTTTAGATTTTGGGGTTAGGGGTTGGGGTTAGGGGTTGGGGTTAGGGGTTGGGGTTAGGTTTAGATTTGGGGTTAGGTTTTGATTTGGGGTTAGGTGTTGGGGTTAGGTTTACATTTGGGGTTAGGTTTAGATTTGGGGTTTAGATTTGGGGTTAGGTTTAGATTTTGGTTTAGGGGTTGGGGTTGGGGTTAGGGGTTGGGTTTAGGGGTTGGGGTAGGTTTAGATTTGGGGTTAGGGGTTGAGGTTAGGTTTAGATTTGGGGTTAGGTTTAAATTTGGGGTTAGGGGTTGGGGTTAGGTTTACATTTGGGGTTAGGTTTAGATTTGGGGTTAGGGCTTGGGGTTAGGTTTAGATTTGGTGTTAGGTTTAGATTTGGGGTTGGGGTTATGGTTAGGGGTTGGGGTTAGGTTTAGATTTGGGGTTAGGGGTTGGGGTTAGGGGTTGGGGTTAGGTTTACATTTGGGGTTAGGGGTTGGGGTTCGGGGTTGGCGTTAGGGGTTGGGGTTAGGTTTAGATTTGGGGTTAGGGGTTGGGGTTAGGTTTATATTTGGCGTTAGGTTTAGATTTGGGGTTAGGGGTTGGGGTTAGGTTTAGATTTGGGTTTAGGTTTAGGTTTGGGGTTAGGGGTTGGGGTTAGGTTTAGATTTGGGGTTAGGTTTAGATTTGGGGTTAGGGGTTGAGGTTAGGTTTAGATTTGGGGTTAGGTTTAGATTTGGGGTTAGGGGTTGGGGTTAGGTTTAGATTTGGGGTTAGGTTTAGATTTGGGGTTAGGGTTTGGGGTTAGGTTTAGATTTGGGGTTAGGTTTAGATTTGGGGTTTAGATTTAAGGTTAGGTTTAGATCTGGGGTTATGGGTTTAGATTTGGGGCTAGGGTTTGGGGTTAGGTTTAGATTTGGGGTTAGGTTTAGATTTGGGGTTAGGTTTAGATTTGGGGTTAGCGGTTGGGGTTAGGTTTAGATTTGGGTTTACGTTTAGGTTTGGGGTTAGTTTTAGATTTGGAGTTAGGGGTTGGGGTTAGGTTAAGATTTGGGGTTAGGTTTAGATTTAGGGTTACGGGTTGGGGTTAGGTTTAGATTTGGGATAAGGTGTTGGGGTTAGGGGTTGGGGTTAGGTTTAGATTTGGGGTTAGGGGTTGGGGTTCGGGGTTGGGGTTAGGGGCTGGGGTTAGGTTTAGGTTTGGAGTTAGGGGTTGGGATTAGGTTTAGATTTGGGATTAGGTTTAGATTTGGGGTTTAGATTTGGGGTTAGGTTTAGATTTGGGTTTAGGGGTTGGGGTTAGGTTTAGATTTGGGGTTAGGGGTTGGGGTTAGGGGTTGGGGTTAGGGGTTGGGGTTAGGTTTAGATTTGGGGTTAGGTTTTGATTTGGGGTTAGGTGTTGGGGTTAGGTTTACATTTGGGGTTAGGTTTAGATTTGGGGTTAGGGTTTGAGGTTTGGTTTAGATTTGGGTTTAGGTTTAGGTTTGGGGTTAGGGGTTGGGGTTGGGTTTAGATTTGGGGTTAGGTTTAGATTTGGGGTTAGGGGTTGAGGTTAGGTTTAGATTTGGGGTTATGTTTATATTTGGGGTTAGGGGTTGGGGTTACGTTTAGATTTGGGGTTATGTTTAGATTTAGGGTTAGGTTTAGATTTGGGGTTAGGTTTAGATTTGGGGATAGGTGTTGGGGTTAGGTTTAGATTTGGGGTTAGGTTTAGATTTCGGGTTTAGATTTGGGGTTAGGTTTAGATTTGGGGTTAGGTTTAGATTTGGGGTTAGGGGTTGGGTTTAGGTTTATATTTGGGGTTAGGTTTCGATTTGGGGTTAGGTGTTGGGGTTAGGTTTAGATTTGGGGTTAGGTTTAGATTTGGGGTTAGGGGTTTTGGTTAGGTTTAGATTTGGGGTTAGGTTTAGATTTGGGGTTAGGGTTTGGGGTTAGGTTTAGATTTGGGGTTAGGGGTTGGGTTTAGGTTTAGATTTGGGGTTAGGTTTAGATTTGGGGTTAGGGGTTGGGGTTAGGTTTAGATTTGGGGCTAGGTTTAGATTTGGGGTTAGGGGTTGGGGTTAGGTTTAGATTTGGGGTTAGGTTTAGATTTGGGGTTAGGTTTAGATTTGGGGTTAGGGGTTGGGGTAAGGGGTTGTGTTTAGGGGTTGGGGTTGGGTTTAGATTTGGGGATAGGTTTAGATTTGGGGTTAGGGGATGAGGTTAGGTTTAGATTTCGGGATAGGTTTAGATTTCGGGTTTTGATTTGAGGTTAGCTTTAGATTTAACGTTAGGTTTACATATGGGGATAGGGGTTGGGGTTAGGGGTTGGGGTTCGGTTTAGATTTGGGGTTAGGAGTTGGGGTTAGGTTTAGATTTGGGGTTAGGTTTAGATTTGGGGTTAGCGGTTGGGGTTAGGTTTAGATTTGGGTTTACGTTTAGGTTTGGGGTTAGTTTTAGATTTGGAGTTAGGGGTTGGGGTTAGGTTAAGATTTGGGGTTAGGTTTAGATTTAGGGTTAGGGGTTGGGGTTAGGTTTAGATTTGGGATAAGGTGTTGGGGTTAGGGGTTAGGGTTAGGTTTAGATTTGGGGTTAGGTTTAGATTTGGGGTTAGGGGTTGGGGTTAGGTTTAGATTTGGAGTTAGGTTTAGATTTGGGGTTAGGGGATGAGGTTAGGTTTAGATTTCGGGATAGGTTTAGATTTCGGGTTTTGATTTGAGGTTAGCTTTAGATTTAACGTTAGGTTTACATATGGGGATAGGGGTTGGGGTAAGGGGTTGGGGTTAGGTTTAGATTTGGGGTTAGGGGTTGGGGTTAAAGGTTGGGGTTAGGTTTAGATTTGGGGTTAGGTTTAGATTTAGGGTTAGGGCTTGGGGTTAGGTTTAGATTTGGGGTTAGTTTATGTTTGGGGCTAGGGGTTGTGGTTAGGTTTAGATTTGGGGTTAGGTTTAGATTTGGGGTTAGGGGTTTGGGTTAGGTTTAGATTTGGGGTTAGCTTTAGAGTTGGGGTTAGGGGTTGGGGTTAGGTTTAGATTTGGGTTAGGTTTAGATTTGGGGTTTTGATTTGGGGTTAGGTTTAGATTTAATGTTAGGTTTAGATTTGGGGTTAGGGGTTGGGCTTAGGGGTTTGGGGTTAGGTTTAGATTTGGGGTTAGGGCTTGGAGTTAGGTTTAGATTTGGGGTTAGGTTTAGATTTGGGGTTAGGGCTTGGGGTTAGGGGTTGGGGTTAGGTTTAGATTTGGGGTTAGATTTTGGGGTTAGGGGTTGGGGTTAGGTTTACATTTGGGGTTAGGGGTTGGGGTTCGGGGTTAGGGTTAGGGGTTGCGGTTAGGTTTAGATTTGGGGTTAGAGGTTGGGATTAGGTTTAGATTTGGGATTAGGTTTAGATTTGGGGTTTGGATTTGGGGGTAGGTTTAGATTTGGGTTTAGGGGTTGGGGTTAGGGGTTGGGGTGAGGTTTAGATTTGGGGTTAGGGGTTGGGGTTAGGGGTTGGGGTTAGGTTTAGATTTGGGATTAGGTTTAGATTTGGGGTTAGGTTTAGATTTGGGGTTAGGGGTTGGGGTTAGGTTTAGATTTGGGGTTAGGAGTTGGGGTTAGGTTTAGATTTGGGGTTAGGTTTAGATTTGGGGTTAGCGGTTGGGGTTAGGTTTAGATTTGGGTTTACGTTTAGGTTTGGGGTTAGTTTTAGATTTGGAGTTAGGGGTTGGGGTTAGGTTAAGATTTGGGGTTAGGTTTAGATTTAGGGTTAGGGGTTGGGGTTAGGTTTAGATTTGGGTTTAGGTGTTGGGGTTAGGGGTTGGGGTTAGGTTTAGATTTGGGGTTAGGGGTTGGGGTTCGGGGTTAGGGTTAGGGGTTGCGGCTAGGTTTAGGTTTGGGGTTAGGGGTTGGGATTAGGTTTAGATTTGGGATTAGGTTTACATTTGGGGTTTAGATTTGGGGTTAGGTTTAGATTTGTGTTTAGGTGTTGGGGTTAGGGGTTGGGGTTAGGTTTAGATTTGGGGTTAGGGGTTGGGGTTAGGTTTAGATTTGGGGTTAGGTTTTGATTTGGGGTTAGGTGTTGGGGTTAGGTTTACATTTGGGGTTAGGTTTAGATTTGGGGTTAGGGGTTCAGGTTTGGTTTAGATTTGGGTTTAGGTTTAGGTTTGGGGTTAGGGGTTGGGGTTGGGTTTAGATTTGGGGTTAGGTTTAGATTTGGGGTTAGGGGTTGAGGTTAGGTTTAGATTTGGGGTTAGGTTTAGATTTGGGTTTAGGTGTTGGGGTTAGGTTTAGATTTGGGGTTATGTTTATATTTGGGGTTAGGGGTTGGGGTTACGTTTAGATTTGGGGTTAGGTTTAGATTTAGGGTTACGTTTAGAATTGGGGTTAGGTTTAGATTTGGGGTTAGGTGTTGGGGTCAGGTTTAGATTTGGGGTTAGGTTTAGATTTCGGGTTTAGATTTGGGGTTAGGTTTAGATTTGGGGTTAGGGGTTGGGGTTAGGTTTATATTTGTGGTTAGGTTTCGATTTGGGGTTAGTGGTTGGGGTTAGGTTTAGATTTGGGGTTAGGTTTAGATTTGGGGTTAGGGGTTTTGGTTAGGTTTAGATTTGGGGTTAGGTTTAGATTTGGGGTTAGGGGTTGGGGTTAGGTTTAGATTTGGGGTTAGGTTTAGATTTGGGGTTAGGGGTTGGGTTTAGGTTTAGATTTGGGGTTAGGTTTAGATTTGGGGTTAGGGGTTGGGGTTAGGTTTAGATTTGGGGTTAGGTTTAGATTTGGGGTTAGGGGTTGGGGTTAGGTTTAGATTTGGGGTTAGGTTTAGATTTGGGGTTAGGTTTAGATTTGGGGTTAGGGGTTGGGGTAAGGGGTTGTGTTTAGGGGTTGGGGTTGGGTTTAGATTTGGGGATAGGTTTAGATTTGGGGTTAGGGGATGAGGTTAGGTTTAGATTTCGGGATAGTTTTAGATTTTGGGTTTTGATTTAAGGTTAGCTTTAGATTTAACGTTAGGTTTACATATGGGGATAGGAGTTGGGGTTAGGGGTTGGGGTTAGGTTTAGATTTGGGGTTAGGGGTTGGGGCTAGGGGTTGGGGTTAGGTTTAGATTTGGGTTTAGGGGTTGGGGTTAGGGGTTGGGTTTAGGGGTTGGGGTTAGGTTTAGATTTGGGGTTAGGGGTTTTGGTTAGGTTTAGATTTGGGGTTAGGTTTAAATTTGGGGTTAGGGGTTGGGGTTAGGTTTAGATTTGGGGTTAGGTTTAGATTTGGGGTTAGGGCTTGGGGTTAGGTTTAGATTTGGGGTTAGCTTTAGATTTGGGGTTGGGGTTAGGTTTAGATTTGGGGTAAGGGGTTGGGGTTAGGGGTTGGGGTTAGGTTTACATTTGGGGTTAGGGGTTGGGGTTCGGGGTTGGCGTTAGGGGTTGGGGTTAGGTTTAGATTTGGGGTTAGGGGTTGGGGTTAGGTTTATATTTGGCGTTAGGTTTAGATTTGGGGTTAGGGGTTGGGGTTAGGTTTAGATTTGGGTTTAGGTTTAGGTTTGGGGTTAGGGGTTGGGGTTAGGTTTAGATTTGGGGTTATGTTTAGATTTGGGGTTAGGGGTTGAGGTTAGGCTTAGATTTGGGGTTAGGTTTAGATTTGGGGTTAGGGGTTGGGGTTAGGTTTAGATTTGGGGTTAGGTTTAGATTTGGGGTTAGGGTTTGGGGTTAGGTTTAGATTTGGGGTTAGGTTTAGATTTGGGGTTAGGTTTAGATTTGGGGTTTAGATTTAAGGTTAGGTTTAGATCTGGGGTTATGGGTTTAGATTTGGGGCTAGGGTTTGGGGTTAGGCTTAGATTTGGGGTTAGGTTTAGATTTGGGGTTAGGGGTTGGGGTTAGGTTTAGATTTGGGGTTAGGTTTAGATTTGGGGTTAGGGGTTGGGGTTAGGGGTTGGGGTTAGGTTTAGATTTGGGGTTAAGGGTTGGTGTTAGGGGTTGGGGTTAGTGGTTGGGGTTAGGTTTAGATTTGGGGTTAAGGGTTGGGGTTAGGGGTTGGGGTTAGGGGTTGGGGTTAAGGGTTGGGGATAGGTTTAGATTTGGGGTTAGGGGTTGGGGTTAGGTTTAGATTTGGGGTTAGGTTTAGATTTAGGGTTAGGGCTTGGGGTTAGGTTTAGATTTAGGGTTAGTTTATGTTTGGGGCTAGGGGTTGTGGTTAGGTTTAGATTTGGGGTTAGGTTTAGATTTGGGGTTAGGGGTTTGGGTTAGGTTTAGATTTGGGGTTAGCTTTAGAGTTGGGGTTAGGGGTTGGGGTTAGGTTTAGATTTGGGTTAGCTTTAGATTTGGGGTTTTGATTTGGGGTTAGGTTTAGATTTAATGTTAGGTTTAGATTTGGGGTTAGGGGTTGGGCTTAGGGGTTTGGGGTTAGGTTTAGATTTGGGGTTAGGGCTTGGAGTTAGGTTTAGATTTGGGGTTAGCTTTAGATTTGGGGTTAGGGGTTGGGGTTAGGGGTTGGGGTTAGGTTTAGATTTGGGGTTAGATTTTGGGGTTAGAGGTTGGGGTTAGGTTTACATTTGGGGTTAGGGGTTGGGGTTCGGGGTTAGGGTTAGGGGTTGCGGTTAGGTTTAGATTTGGGGTTAGGGGTTGGGATTAGGTTTAGATTTGGGATTAGGTTTAGATTTGGGGTTTGGATTTGAGGGTAGGTTTAGATTTGGGTTTAGGGGTTGGGGTTAGGGGTTGGGGTTAGGTTTAGATTTGGGTTTAGGGGTTGGGGTTAGGGGTTGGGGTTAGGTTTAGATTTGGGATTAGGTTTAGATTTGGGGTTAGGTTTAGATTTGGGGTTAGGGGTTGGGGTTAGGTTTAGATTTGGGGTTAGGAGTTGGGGTTAGGTTTAGATTTGGGGTTAGGTTTAGATTTGGGGTTAGCGGTTGGGGTTAGGTTTAGATTTGGGTTTACGTTTAGCTTTGGGGTTCGTTTTAGATTTGGAGTTAGGGGTTGGGGTTAGGTTAAGATTTGGGGTTAGGTTTAGATTTGGGGTTAGGGGTTGGGGTTAGGGGTTGGGGTTAGGGGTTGGGGTTAGGTTTAGATTTGAGGTTAGGTTTTGATTTGGGGTTAGGTGTTGGGGTTAGGTTTACATTTGGGATTAGGTTTAGATTTGGGGTTAGGGGTTGGGGTTGGGTTTAGATTTGGGGTTAGGTTTAGCTTTAGGGTTAGGGGTTGAGGTTAGGTTTAGATTTGGGGTTAGGTTTAGATTTGGGTTTAGGTGTTGGGGTTAGGTTTAGATTTGGTGTTAGGTTTATATTTGGGGTTAGGGGTTGGGGTTACGTTTAGATTTGGGGTTAGGTTTAGATTTAGGGTTAGGTTTAGATTTCGGGTTTAGATTTGGGGTTAGGTTTAGATTTGGGGTTAGGTTTAGATTTGGGGTTAGGGGTTGGGGTTAGGTTTATATTTGGGGTTAGGTTTCGATTTGGGGTTAGGGGTTGGGGTTAGGTTTAGATTTGGGGTTAGGTTTAGATTTGGGGTTAGGGGTTTTGGTTAGGTTTAGATTTGGGGTTAGGTTTAGATTTGGGGTTAGGGTTTGGGGTTAGGTTTAGATTTGGGGTTAGGCTTCGATTTGGGGTTAGGGGTTGGGTTTAGGTTTAGATTTGGGGTTAGGTTTAGATTTGGGGTTAGGGGTTGGGGTTAGGTTTAGATTTGGGGTTAGGTTTAGATTTGGGGTTAGGGGTTGGGGTTAGTTTTAGATTTGGGGTTAGGTTTAGATTTCGAGTTAGGTTTAGATTTGGGGTTAGGGGTTGGGGTTAGGGGTTGTGTTTAGGGGTTCGGGTTAGGTTTAGATTTGGGGATAGGTTTAGATTTGGGGTTAGGGGATGAGGTTAGGTTTAGATTTCGGGATAGGTTTAGATTTGGGGTTTTGATTTGAGGTTAGCTTTAGATTTAACGTTAGGTTTAGATTTGGGGATAGGGGTTGGGGTTAGGGGTTGGGGTTAGGTTTAGATTTGGGGTTAGGGGTTGGGGTTAGGGGTTGGGGTTAGGTTTAGATTTGGGGTTAGGGGTTGGGGTTAGGGGTTGGGTTTAGGGTTTGGGGTTAGGTTTAGATTTGGGGTTAGGTTTAGATTTGGGGTAAGGTTTAGATTTGGGGTTAGGGGTTGGGGTTAGGTTTAGATTTGGGGATAGGTTTAGATTTGGGGTTAGGGGTTGGGGTTAGGTTTAGATTTGGGGTTAAGTTTAGATTTGGGGTTAGGGGGTGAGGTTAGGCTTAGATTTGGGGTTAGGTTTAGATTTGGGGTTAGGGGGTGAGGTTAGGTTTAGATTTGGGGTTAGGTTTAGATTTGGGGTTAGGGGTTGGGGTTAGGGGTCGTGTTTAGGGGTTCGGGTTAGGTTTAGATTTGGGGATAGGTTTAGATTTGGGCTTAGGGGATGAGGTTAGGTTTAGATTTCAGGATAGGTTTAGATTTGGGGTTTTGATTTGAGGTTAGCTTTAGATTTAACGTTAGGTTTAGATTTGGGGATAGGGGTTGGGGTTAGGGGTTGGGGTTAGGTTTAGATTTGGGGTTAGGGGTTGGTGTTAGGGGTTGGGGTTAGGTTTAGATTTGGGGTTAGGGGTTGGGGTTAGCGGTTGGGTTTAGGGGTTGGGGTTAGGTTTAGATTTGGGGTTAGGTTTAGATTTGGGGTTAAGGTTTAGATTTGGGGTTATGGGTTGGGGTTAGGTTTAGATTTGGGGATAGGTTTAGATTTGGGGTTAGGGGTTGAGGTTAGGTTTAGATTTGGGGTTAGGGGTTGGGGTTAGGTTTAGATTTGGGGTTACGGGGTGAGGTTAGGTTTAGATTTGGGGTTAGGTTTAGATTTGGGTTTAGGTGTTGGGGTTAGGTTTAGATTTGGGGTTAGGTTTAGATTTGGGGTTAGCGGTTGGGGTTAGGTTTAGATTTGGGGTTAGGTTTAGATTTAGGGTTAGGTTTAGATTTGGGGTTAGGTTTAGATTTGGGGTTAGGTGTTGGGGTTAGGTTTAGATTTGGGGTTAGGTTTAGATTTCGGATTTAGATTTGGGGTTAGGTTTAGATTTGGGGTTAGGGGTTGGGGTTAGGTTTAGATTTAGGGTTAGGTTTAGATTTGGGTTTGGTGCTGGGGTTAGGTTTGGATTTGGGGTTAGGGGTTGGGGTTAGGGGTTGGGGTCAGGAGTTGGGGTTAGCTTTAGATTTGGGGTTAGGTTTAGCTTTGGGGTTAGGTTTAGATTTGCGGTTAGGGGTTGGGGTTAGGTTTAGATTTGGGGTTAGGTTTAGATTTGGGGTTAGGGGTTGGGGTTAGATTTAGATTTGGGTTTAGGTTTAGGTTTGGGATTAGGGGTTGGGGTTAGGTTTAGATTTGGGGTTAGGTTTAGATTTGGGGTTTTGATTTGGGGTTAAGTTTAGATTTAAGGTTAGGTTTAGATTTGGGGTTAGGGGTTGGGGTTAGGTTTAGATTAGGGGTTAGGGGTTGGGGTTAGAGGTTGGGGTTAGGTTTAGATTTGGACTTAGGGGTGGGGTTAGGGGTTGGGATACGGTTTAGATTTGGTGGTAGGTTTAGATTTGGGGTTTTGATTTGGGGTTAGGTTTAGATTTAACGTTAGGTTTAGATTTGGGGTTAGGTTTAGATTTGGGGTTAGGTGTTGGGGTTAGGTTTAGATTTGGGGTTAGGTTTAGATTTCGGGTTTAGATTTGGGGTTAGGTTTAGATTTGGGGTTAGGTTTAGATTTGGGGTTAGGGGTTGGGGTTAGGTTTATATTTGGGGTTAGGTTTCGATTTGGGGTTAGGGGTTGGGGTTAGGTTTAGATTTGGGGTTAGATTTAGATTTGGGGTTAGGTTTAGATTTGGGGTTAACTGTTGGGGTTAGGTTTAGATTTGGGTTTAGGTTTAGGTTTGGGATTAGGGGTTGGGGTTAGGTTTAGATTTGGGGTTAGGTTTAGATTTGGGGTTTTGATTTGGGGTTAAGTTTAGATTTAAGGTTAGGTTTAGATTTGGGGTTAGGGGTTGGGGTTAGGTTTAGATTAGGGGTTAGGGGTTGGGGTTAGAGGTTGGGGTTAGGTTTAGATTTGGAGTTAGGGGTGGGGTTAGGGGTTGGGGTAAGGTTTAGATTTGGTGGTAGGTTTAGATTTAGGGTTTTGATTTGGGGTTAGGTTTAGATTTAAGGTTAGGTTTAGATTTGGTGTTAGGGGTTGGGGTTAGGGGTTGGGGTTAGGTTTAGATTTGGGGTTAGGTTTAGATTTGGGGTTAGGTTTAGATTTGGAGTTAGGGGTTGGGGTTAGGGGTTGGGTTTAGGGGTTGGGGTTAGGTTTATATTTGGGGTTTGGGGTTGGGTTTAGGTTTAGATTTGGGGTTAGGGGTTGCGGTTAGGTTTAGATTTGGGGTTAGGTTTAGATTTGGGGTTAGGGGTTGGGGTTAGGTTTAGATTTGGGGTTAGGTTTAGATTTGGGGTTAGGGGTTGGGGTTAGGGGTTTGGGTTTGGTGCTCGGGTTAGGTTTAGATTGGGGGTTAGGGGTTGGGGTTAGGGGTTGGGGTCAGGGGTTGGGGTTAGGTTTAGATTTGGGGTTGGGGTTAGGGTTAGGGGTTGGGGTTAGGTTTAGATTTGGGGTTAGGGGTTGGGGTTAGGGGTTGGGGTTAGGTTTACATTTGGGGTTAGGGGTTGGGGTTCGGGGTTGGGGTTAGGGGTTGGGGTTAGGTTTAGATTTGGGGTTAGGTTTCGATTTGGGGTTACGGGTTGGGGTTAGGTTTATATTTGGGGTTAGGTTTAGATTTGGGGTTAGGGGTTGGGGTTAGGTTTAGATTTGGGGTTAGGGGTTCGGGTTAGGTTTAGATTTGGGTTTAAATTTAGGTTTGGGGTTAGGGGTTGGGGTTAGGTTTAGATTTGGGGTTAGGTTTAGATTTGGGGTTAGGGGTTTAGGTTAGGTTTAGATTTGGGGTTAGGTTTAGATTTGGAATTAGGGGTTGGGGTTAGGTTTAGATTTGGGGTTATGTTTAGATTTGGGGTTAGGGTTTGGGGTTAGGTTTAGATTTGGGGTTAGGTTTAGATTTGGGGCTAGGGTTTGGGGTTATGTTTAGATTTCGGGTTAGTTTTAGATTTGGGGTTAGGGGTTTGGGTTAGGTTTACATTTGGGGTTAGCTTTAGATTTGGGGTTAGGGGTTGGGGTTAGGTTTAGATTTGGGTTAGGTTTAGATTTGGGGTTTTGATTTGGGGTTAGGTTTAGATTTAATGTTAGGTTTAGATTTGGGGTTAGGGGTTGGGGTTAGGGGTTTGGGGTCAGGTTTAGATTTGGGGTTAGGGCTTGGGGTTAGGTTTAGATTTGGGGTTAGGTTTAGATTTGGGGTTAGATTTAGATTTGGGATTAGGGGTTGGGGTTAGGGGTTGGGGTTAGGTTTAGATTTGGGGTTAGATGTTGGGGTTAGGGGTTGGGGTTAGGTTTACATTTGGGGTTAGGGGTTGGGGTTAGGGGTTAGTGTTAGGGGTTGGGGTTAGGTTTAGATTTGGGATTAGGTTTAGATATGGGGTTTAGATTTGGGGGTAGGTTTAGATTTGCGTTTAGGGGTTGGGGTTAGGGGTTGGGGTTAGTTTTAGATTTGGGGTTAGGTTTAGATTTGGGGTTAGGTTTAGATTTGGGGTTAGGGGTTGGGGTTAGGTTTAGATTTGGGGTTAGGTTTAGATTTGGGGTTAGGGGTTGGGGTTAGGTTTAGATTTGGGTTTACGTTTAGGTTTGGGGTTAGGTTTAGATTTGGAGTTAGGGGTTCGGGTTAGGTTAAGATTTGGGGTTAGGTTTAGATTTAGGGTTAGGGGTTGGGGTTAGGTTTAGATTTGGGGTTAGGGGTTGGTGTTAGGGGTTGGGGTTAGGTTTAGATTTGGGGTTAGGGGTTGGGGTTAGCGGTTGGGTTTAGGGGTTGGGGTTAGGTTTAGATTTGGGGTTAGGTTTAGATTTGGGGTTAAGGTTTAGATTTGGGGTTATGGGTTGGGGTTAAGTTTAGATTTGGGGATAGGTTTAGATTTGGGGTTAGGGGTTGAGGTTAGGTTTAGATTTGGGGTTAGGGGTTGGGGTTAGGTTTAGATTTGGGGTTAGGGGGTGAGGTTAGGTTTAGATTTGGGGTTAGGTTTAGATTTGGGTTTAGGTGTTGGGGTTAGGTTTAGATTTGGGGTTAGGTTTAGATTTGGGGTTAGCGGTTGGGGTTAGGTTTAGATTTGGGGTTAGGTTTAGATTTAGGGTTAGGTTTAGATTTGGGGTTAGGTTTAGATTTGGGGTTAGGTGTTGGGGTTAGGTTTAGATTTGGGGTTAGGTTTAGATTTCGGGTTTAGATTTGGGGTTAGGGGTTGGGGTTAGGTTTATATTTGGGGTTAGGTTTCGATTTGGGGTTAGGGGTTGGGGTTAGGTTTAGTTTTGGGGTTAGGTTTAGATTTGGGGTTAGGTTTAGATTTGGGGTTAGGGGTTGGGGTTAGATTTAGATTTGGGTTTAGGTTTAGGTTTGGGATTAGGGGTTGGGGTTAGGTTTAGATTTGGGGTTAGGTTTAGATTTGGGGTTTTGATTTGGGGTTAAGTTTAGATTTAAGGTTAGGTTTAGATTTGGGGTTAGGGGTTGGGGTTAGGTTTAGATTAGGGGTTAGGGGTTGGGGTTAGAGGTTGGGGTTAGGTTTAGATTTGGAGTAAGGGGTGGGGTTAGGGGTTGGGGTAAGGTTTAGATTTGGTGGTAGGTTTAGATTTGGGGTTTTGATTTGGGGTTAGGTTTAGATTTAACGTTAGGTTTAGATTTGGGGATAGGGGTTGGGGTTAGGGGTTGGGGTAGGTTTAGATTTGGGGTTAGGGGTTGGTGTTAGGGGTTGGGGTTAGGTTTAGATTTGGGGTTAGGGGTTGGGGTTAGCGGTTGGGTTTAGGGGTTGGGGTTAGGTTTAGATTTGGGGTTAGGTTTAGATTTGGGGTTAAGGTTTAGATTTGGGGTTAGGGGTTGGGGTTAGGTTTAGATTTGGGGATAGGTTTAGATTTGGGGTTAGGGGTTGAGGTTAGGTTTAGATTTGGGGTTAGGGGTTGGGGTTAGGTTTAGATTTGGGGTTAGGGGGTGAGGTTAGGTTTAGATTTGGGGTTCGGTTTAGATTTGGGTTTAGGTGTTGGGGTTAGGTTTAGATTTGGGGTTAGGTTTAGATTTGGGGTTAGCGGTTGGGGTTAGGTTTAGATTTGGGGTTAGGTTTAGATTTAGGGTTAGGTTTAGATTTGGGGTTAGTTTTAGATTTGGGGTTAGTGTTGGGGTTAGGTTTAGATTTGGGGTTAGGTTTAGATTTCGGGTTTAGATTTGGGGTTAGGTTTAGATTTGGGGTTAGGTTTAGATTTGGGGTTAGGTGTTGGGGTTAGGTTTAGATTTGGGGTTAGGTTTCGATTTGGGGTTAGGGGTTGGGGTTAGGTTTAGATTTGGGGTTAGGTTTAGATTTGGGGTTAGGTTTAGATTTGGGGTTAGGGGTTGGGGTTAGGTTTAGATTTGGGTTTAGGTTTAGGTTTGGGATTAGGGGTTGGGGTTAGGTTTAGATTTGGGGTTAGGTTTAGATTTGGGGTTTTGATTTGGGGTTAAGTTTAGATTTAAGGTTAGGTTTAGATTTGGGGTTAGGGGTTGGGGTTAGGTTTAGATTAGGGGTTAGGGGTTGGGGTTAGAGGTTGGGGTTAGGTTTAGATTTGGAGTTAGGGGTGGGGTTAGGGGTTGGGGTAAGGTTTAGATTTGGTGGTAGGTTTAGATTTAGGGTTTTGATTTGGGGTTAGGTTTAGATTTAAGGTTAGGTTTAGATTTGGAGTTAGGGGTTGGGGTTAGGGGTTGGGGTTAGGTTTAGATTTGGGGTTAGGGGTTGGGGTTAGGTTTAGATTTGGGGTTAGGTTTAGATTTGGAGTTAGGGGTTGGGGTTAGGGGTTGGGTTTAGGGGTTGGGGTTAGGTTTAGATTTGGGGTTAGGGGTTGGGTTTAGGTTTAGATTTGGGGTTAGGGGTTGGGGTTAGGTTTAGATTTGGGGTTAGGTTTAGATTTGGGGTTAGGGGTTGGGGTTAGGTTTAGATTTGGGGTTAGGTTTAGATTTGGGGTTAGGGGTTGGGGTTAGGGGTTTGGGTTTGGTGCTGGGGTTAGGTTTAGATTGGGGGTTAGGGGTTGGGGTTAGGGGTTGGGGTCAGGGGTTGGGGTTAGGTTTAGATTTGGGGTTGGGGTTAGGGTTAGGGGTTGGGGTTAGGTTTAGATTTGGGGTTAGGGGTTGGGGTTAGGGGTTGGGGTTAGGTTTACATTTGGGGTTAGGGGTTGGGGTTCGGGGTTGGGGTTAGGGGTTGGGGTTAGGTTTAGATTTGGGGTTAGGTTTCGATTTGGGGTTACGGGTTGGGGTTAGGTTTATATTTGGGGTTAGGTTTAGATTTGGGGTTAGGGGTTGGGGTTAGGATTAGATTTGGGGTTAGGGGTTCGGGTTAGGTTTAGATTTGGGTTTAAGTTTAGGTTTGGGGTTAGGGGTTGGGGTTAGGTTTAGATTTGGGGTTAGGTTTAGATTTGGGGTTGGTGGTTTAGGTTAGGTTTAGATTTGGGGTTAGGTTTAGATATGGAATTAGGGGTTGGGGTTAGGTTTAGATTTGGGGTTAGGTTTAGATTTGGGGTTAGGGGTTGGGGTTAGGTTTAGATTTGGGGTTAGGTTTAGATTTGGGGCTAGGGTTTGGGGTTATGTTTAGATTTGGGGTTAGTTTTAGATTTGGGGTTAGGGGTTTGGGTTAGGTTTACATTTGGGGTTAGCTTTAGCTTTGGGGTTAGGGGTTGGGGTTAGGTTTAGATTTGGGGTTAGGTTTAGATTTGGGGTTAGGGGTTGGGGTTAGGTTTAGATTTGGGTTAGGTTTAGATTTGGGGTTTTGATTTGGGGTTAGGTTTAGATTTAATCTTAGGTTTAGATTTGGGGTTAGGGGTTGGGGTTAGGGGTTTGGGGTCAGGTTTAGATTTGGGGTTAGGGCTTGGGGTTAGGTTTAGATTTGGGGTTAGGTTTAGATTTGGTGTTAGATTTAGATTTGGGATTAGGGGTTGGGGTTAGGGGTTGGGGTTAGGTTTAGATTTGGGGTTAGATGTTGGGGTTAGGGGTTGGGGTTAGGTTTACATTTGGGGTTAGGGGTTGGGGTTAGGGGTTAGTGTTAGGGGTTGGGGTTAGGTTTAGATTTGGGATTAGGTTTAGATATGGGGTTTAGATTTGGGGGTAGGTTTAGATTTGCGTTTAGGGGTTGGGGTTAGGGGTTGGGGTTAGGTTTAGATTTGGGGTTAGGTTTAGATTTGGGGTTAGGTTTAGATTTGGGGTTAGGGGTTGGGGTTAGGTTTAGATTTGGGGTTAGGGGTTGGGGTTAGGTTTAGATTTGGGGTTAGGTTTAGATTTGGGGTTAAGGTTTAGATTTGGGGTTATGGGTTGGGGTTAGGTTTAGATTTGGGGATAGGTTTAGATTTGGGGTTAGGGGTTGAGGTTAGGTTTAGATTTGGGGTTAGGGGTTGGGGTTAGGTTTAGATTTGGGGTTAGGGGGTGAGGTTAGGTTTAGATTTGGGGTTAGGTTTAGATTTGGGTTTAGGTGTTGGGGTTAGGTTTAGATTTGGGGTTAGGTTTAGATTTGGGGTTAGCGGTTGGGGTTAGGTTTAGATTTGGGGTTAGGTTTAGATTTAGGGTTAGGTTTAGATTTGGGGTTAGGTTTAGATTTGGGGTTAGGTGTGGGGGTTAGGTTTAGATTTGGGGTTAGGTTTAGATTTCGGGTTTAGATTTGGGGTTAGGTTTAGATTTGGGGTTAGGTTTAGATTTGGGGTTAGGGGTTGGGGTTAGGTTTATATTTGGGGTTAGGTTTCGATTTGGGGTTAGGGGTTGGGGTTAGGTTTAGTTTTGGGGTTAGGTTTAGATTTGGGGTTAGGTTTAGATTTGGGGTTAGGGGTTGGGGTTAGATTTAGATTTGGGTTTAGGTTTAGGTTTGGGATTAGGGGTTGGGGTTAGGTTTAGATTTGGGGTTAGGTTTAGATTTGGGGTTTTGATTTGGGGTTAAGTTTAGATTTAAGGTTAGGTTTAGATTTGGGGTTAGGGGTTGGGGTTAGGTTTAGATTAGGGGTTAGGGGTTGGGGTTAGAGGTTGGGGTTAGGTTTAGATTTGGAGTTAGGGGTGGGGTTAGGGGTTGGGGTAAGGTTTAGATTTGGTGGTAGGTTTAGATTTGGGGTTTTGATTTGGGGTTAGGTTTAGATTTAACGTTAGGTTTAGATTTGGGGATAGGGGTTGGGGTTAGGGGTTGGGGTAGGTTTAGATTTGGGGTTAGGTTTAGATTTGGGGTTAAGGTTTAGATTTGGGGTTATGGGTTGGGGTTAAGTTTAGATTTGGGGATAGGTTTAGATTTGGGGTTAGGGGTTGAGGTTAGGTTTAGATTTGGGGTTAGGGGTTGGGGTTAGGTTTAGATTTGGGGTTAGGGGGTGAGGTTAGGTTTAGATTTGGGGTTAGGTTTAGATTTGGGTTTAGGTGTTGGGGTTAGGTTTAGATTTGGGGTTAGGTTTAGATTTGGGGTTAGCGGTTGGGGTTAGGTTTAGATTTGGGGTTAGGTTTAGATTTAGGGTTAGGTTTAGATTTGGGGTTAGGTTTAGATTTGGGGTTAGGTGTTGGGGTTAGGTTTAGATTTGGGGTTAGGTTTAGATTTCGGGTTTAGATTTGGGGTTAGGGGTTGGGGTTAGGTTTATATTTGGGGTTAGGTTTCGATTTGGGGTTAGGGGTTGGGGTTAGGTTTAGTTTTGGGGTTAGGTTTAGATTTGGGGTTAGGTTTAGATTTGGGGTTAGGGGTTGGGGTTAGATTTAGATTTGGGTTTAGGTTTAGGTTTGGGATTAGGGGTTGGGGTTAGGTTTAGATTTGGGGTTAGGTTTAGATTTGGGGTTTTGATTTGGGGTTAAGTTTAGATTTAAGGTTAGGTTTAGATTTGGGGTTAGGGGTTGGGGTTAGGTTTAGATTAGGGGTTAGGGGTTGGGGTTAGAGGTTGGGGTTAGGTTTAGATTTGGAGTAAGGGGTGGGGTTAGGGGTTGGGGTAAGGTTTAGATTTGGTGGTAGGTTTAGATTTGGGGTTTTGATTTGGGGTTAGGTTTAGATTTAACGTTAGGTTTAGATTTGGGGATAGGGGTTGGGGTTAGGGGTTGGGGTAGGTTTAGATTTGGGGTTAGGGGTTGGTGTTAGGGGTTGGGGTTAGGTTTAGATTTGGGGTTAGGGGTTGGGGTTAGCGGTTGGGTTTAGGGGTTGGGGTTAGGTTTAGATTTGGGGTTAGGTTTAGATTTGGGGTTAAGGTTTAGATTTGGGGTTAGGGGTTGGGGTTAGGTTTAGATTTGGGGATAGGTTTAGATTTGGGGTTAGGGGTTGAGGTTAGGTTTAGATTTGGGGTTAGGGGTTGGGGTTAGGTTTAGATTTGGGGTTAGGGGGTGAGGTTAGGTTTAGATTTGGGGTTCGGTTTAGATTTGGGTTTAGGTGTTGGGGTTAGGTTTAGATTTGGGGTTAGGTTTAGATTTGGGGTTAGCGGTTGGGGTTAGGTTTAGATTTGGGGTTAGGTTTAGATTTAGGGTTAGGTTTAGATTTGGGGTTAGTTTTAGATTTGGGGTTAGTGTTGGGGTTAGGTTTAGATTTGGGGTTAGGTTTAGATTTCGGGTTTAGATTTGGGGTTAGGTTTAGATTTGGGGTTAGGTTTAGATTTGGGGTTAGGTGTTGGGGTTAGGTTTAGATTTGGGGTTAGGTTTCGATTTGGGGTTAGGGGTTGGGGTTAGGTTTAGATTTGGGGTTAGGTTTAGATTTGGGGTTAGGTTTAGATTTGGGGTTAGGGGTTGGGGTTAGGTTTAGA
This sequence comes from Patagioenas fasciata, assembly GCF_037038585.1. Lineage (NCBI taxonomy): Eukaryota > Metazoa > Chordata > Aves > Columbiformes > Columbidae > Patagioenas > Patagioenas fasciata. Next base: position 103,771,643 of record NC_092521.1, read on the forward strand.
TTTGGGTTTAGGTTTAGGTTTGGGATTAGGGGTTGGGGTTAGGTTTAGATTTGGGGTTAGGTTTAGATTTGGGGTTTTGATTTGGGGTTAAGTTTAGATTTAAGGTTAGGTTTAGATTTGGGGTTAGGGGTTGGGGTTAGGTTTAGATTAGGGGTTAGGGGTTGGGGTTAGAGGTTGGGGTTAGGTTTAGATTTGGAGTTAGGGGTGGGGTTAGGGGTTGGGGTAAGGTTTAGATTTGGTGGTAGGTTTAGATTTAGGGTTTTGATTTGGGGTTAGGTTTAGATTTAAGGTTAGGTTTAGATTTGGAGTTAGGGGTTGGGGTTAGGGGTTGGGGTTAGGTTTAGATTTGGGGTTAGGGGTTGGGGTTAGGTTTAGATTTGGGGTTAGGTTTAGATTTGGAGTTAGGGGTTGGGGTTAGGGGTTGGGTTTAGGGGTTGGGGTTAGGTTTAGATTTGGGGTTAGGGGTTGGGTTTAGGTTTAGATTTGGGGTTAGGGGTTGGGGTTAGGTTTAGATTTGGGGTTAGGTTTAGATTTGGGGTTAGGGGTTGGGGTTAGGTTTAGATTTGGGGTTAGGTTTAGATTTGGGGTTAGGGGTTGGGGTTAGGGGTTTGGGTTTGGTGCTGGGGTTAGGTTTAGATTGGGGGTTAGGGGTTGGGGTTAGGGGTTGGGGTCAGGGGTTGGGGTTAGGTTTAGATTTGGGGTTGGGGTTAGGGTTAGGGGTTGGGGTTAGGTTTAGATTTGGGGTTAGGGGTTGGGGTTAGGGGTTGGGGTTAGGTTTACATTTGGGGTTAGGGGTTGGGGTTCGGGGTTGGGGTTAGGGGTTGGGGTTAGGTTTAGATTTGGGGTTAGGTTTCGATTTGGGGTTACGGGTTGGGGTTAGGTTTATATTTGGGGTTAGGTTTAGATTTGGGGTTAGGGGTTGGGGTTAGGATTAGATTTGGGGTTAGGGGTTCGGGTTAGGTTTAGATTTGGGTTTAAGTTTAGGTTTGGGGTTAGGGGTTGGGGTTAGGTTTAGATTTGGGGTTAGGTTTAGATTTGGGGTTGGTGGTTTAGGTTAGGTTTAGATTTGGGGTTAGGTTTAGATATGGAATTAGGGGTTGGGGTTAGGTTTAGATTTGGGGTTAGGTTTAGATTTGGGGTTAGGGGTTGGGGTTAGGTTTAGATTTGGGGTTAGGTTTAGATTTGGGGCTAGGGTTTGGGGTTATGTTTAGATTTGGGGTTAGTTTTAGATTTGGGGTTAGGGGTTTGGGTTAGGTTTACATTTGGGGTTAGCTTTAGCTTTGGGGTTAGGGGTTGGGGTTAGGTTTAGATTTGGGGTTAGGTTTAGATTTGGGGTTAGGGGTTGGGGTTAGGTTTAGATTTGGGTTAGGTTTAGATTTGGGGTTTTGATTTGGGGTTAGGTTTAGATTTAATCTTAGGTTTAGATTTGGGGTTAGGGGTTGGGGTTAGGGGTTTGGGGTCAGGTTTAGATTTGGGGTTAGGGCTTGGGGTTAGGTTTAGATTTGGGGTTAGGTTTAGATTTGGTGTTAGATTTAGATTTGGGATTAGGGGTTGGGGTTAGGGGTTGGGGTTAGGTTTAGATTTGGGGTTAGATGTTGGGGTTAGGGGTTGGGGTTAGGTTTACATTTGGGGTTAGGGGTTGGGGTTAGGGGTTAGTGTTAGGGGTTGGGGTTAGGTTTAGATTTGGGATTAGGTTTAGATATGGGGTTTAGATTTGGGGGTAGGTTTAGATTTGCGTTTAGGGGTTGGGGTTAGGGGTTGGGGTTAGGTTTAGATTTGGGGTTAGGTTTAGATTTGGGGTTAGGTTTAGATTTGGGGTTAGGGGTTGGGGTTAGGTTTAGATTTGGGGTTAGGGGTTGGGGTTAGGTTTAGATTTGGGGTTAGGTTTAGATTTGGGGTTAAGGTTTAGATTTGGGGTTATGGGTTGGGGTTAGGTTTAGATTTGGGGATAGGTTTAGATTTGGGGTTAGGGGTTGAGGTTAGGTTTAGATTTGGGGTTAGGGGTTGGGGTTAGGTTTAGATTTGGGGTTAGGGGGTGAGGTTAGGTTTAGATTTGGGGTTAGGTTTAGATTTGGGTTTAGGTGTTGGGGTTAGGTTTAGATTTGGGGTTAGGTTTAGATTTGGGGTTAGCGGTTGGGGTTAGGTTTAGATTTGGGGTTAGGTTTAGATTTAGGGTTAGGTTTAGATTTGGGGTTAGGTTTAGATTTGGGGTTAGGTGTGGGGGTTAGGTTTAGATTTGGGGTTAGGTTTAGATTTCGGGTTTAGATTTGGGGTTAGGTTTAGATTTGGGGTTAGGTTTAGATTTGGGGTTAGGGGTTGGGGTTAGGTTTATATTTGGGGTTAGGTTTCGATTTGGGGTTAGGGGTTGGGGTTAGGTTTAGTTTTGGGGTTAGGTTTAGATTTGGGGTTAGGTTTAGATTTGGGGTTAGGGGTTGGGGTTAGATTTAGATTTGGGTTTAGGTTTAGGTTTGGGATTAGGGGTTGGGGTTAGGTTTAGATTTGGGGTTAGGTTTAGATTTGGGGTTTTGATTTGGGGTTAAGTTTAGATTTAAGGTTAGGTTTAGATTTGGGGTTAGGGGTTGGGGTTAGGTTTAGATTAGGGGTTAGGGGTTGGGGTTAGAGGTTGGGGTTAGGTTTAGATTTGGAGTTAGGGGTGGGGTTAGGGGTTGGGGTAAGGTTTAGATTTGGTGGTAGGTTTAGATTTGGGGTTTTGATTTGGGGTTAGGTTTAGATTTAACGTTAGGTTTAGATTTGGGGATAGGGGTTGGGGTTAGGGGTTGGGGTAGGTTTAGATTTGGGGTTAGGGGTTGGTGTTAGGGGTTGGGGTTAGGTTTAGATTTGGGGTTAGGGGTTGGGGTTAGCGGTTGGGTTTAGGGGTTGGGGTTAGGTTTAGATTTGGGGTTAGGTTTAGATTTGGGGTTAAGGTTTAGATTTGGGGTTAGGGGTTGGGGTTAGGTTTAGATTTGGGGATAGGTTTAGATTTGGGGTTAGGGGTTGAGGTTAGGTTTAGATTTGGGGTTAGGGGTTGGGGTTAGGTTTAGATTTGGGGTTAGGGGGTGAGGTTAGGTTTAGATTTGGGGTTCGGTTTAGATTTGGGTTTAGGTGTTGGGGTTAGGTTTAGATTTGGGGTTAGGTTTAGATTTGGGGTTAGCGGTTGGGGTTAGGTTTAGATTTGGGGTTAGGTTTAGATTTAGGGTTAGGTTTAGATTTGGGGTTAGTTTTAGATTTGGGGTTAGTGTTGGGGTTAGGTTTAGATTTGGGGTTAGGTTTAGATTTCGGGTTTAGATTTGGGGTTAGGTTTAGATTTGGGGTTAGGTTTAGATTTGGGGTTAGGTGTTGGGGTTAGGTTTAGATTTGGGGTTAGGTTTCGATTTGGGGTTAGGGGTTGGGGTTAGGTTTAGATTTGGGGTTAGGTTTAGATTTGGGGTTAGGTTTAGATTTGGGGTTAGGTTTAGATTTCGGGTTTAGATTTGGGGTTAGGTTTAGATTTGGGGTTAGGTTTAGATTTGGGGTTAGGTGTTGGGGTTAGGTTTAGATTTGGGGTTAGGTTTCGATTTGGGGTTAGGGGTTGGGGTTAGGTTTAGATTTGGGGTTAGGTTTAGATTTGGGGTTAGGTTTAGATTTGGGGTTAGGGGTTGGGGTTAGGTTTAGATTTGGGTTTAGGTTTAGGTTTGGGATTAGGGGTTGGGGTTAGGTTTAGATTTGGGGTTAGGTTTAGATTTGGGGTTTTGATTTGGGGTTAAGTTTAGATTTAAGGTTAGGTTTAGATTTGGGGTTAGGGGTTGGGGTTAGGTTTAGATTAGGGGTTAGGGGTTGGGGTTAGAGGTTGGGGTTAGGTTTAGATTTGGAGTTAGGGGTGGGGTTAGGGGTTGGGGTAAGGTTTAGATTTGGTGGTAGGTTTAGATTTAGGGTTTTGATTTGGGGTTAGGTTTAGATTTAAGGTTAGGTTTAGATTTGGTGTTAGGGGTTGGGGTTAGGGGTTGGGGTTAGGTTTAGATTTGGGGTTAGGGGTTGGGGTTAGGTTTAGATTTGGGGTTAGGTTTAGATTTGGAGTTAGGGGTTGGGGTTAGGTTTAGATTTGGGGTTAGGTTTAGATTTGGGGTTAGGGGTTGGGGTTAGGGGTTTGGGTTTGGTGCTGGGGTTAGGTTTAGATTGGGGGTTAGGGGTTGGGGTTAGGGGTTGGGGTCAGGGGTTGGGGTTAGGTTTAGATTTGGGGTTGGGGTTAGGGTTAGGGGTTGGGGTTAGGTTTAGATTTGGGGTTAGGGGTTGGGGTTAGGGGTTGGGGTTAGGTTTACATTTGGGGTTAGGGGTTGGGGTTCGGGGTTGGGCTTAGGGGTTGGGGTTAGGTTTAGATTTGGGGTTAGGTTTCGATTTGGGGTTACGGGTTGGGGTTAGGTTTATATTTGGGGTTAGGTTTAGATTTGGGGTTAGGGGTTGGGGTTAGGATTAGATTTGGGGTTAGGGGTTCGGGTTAGGTTTAGATTTGGGTTTAAGTTTAGGTTTGGGGTTAGGGGTTGGGGTTAGGTTTAGATTTGGGGTTAGGTTTAGATTTGGGGTTGGTGGTTTAGGTTAGGTTTAGATTTGGGGTTAGGTTTAGATATGGAATTAGGGGTTGGGGTTAGGTTTAGATTTGGGGTTAGGTTTAGATTTGGGGTTAGGGGTTGGGGTTAGGTTTAGATTTGGGGTTAGGTTTAGATTTGGGGCTAGGGTTTGGGGTTATGTTTAGATTTGGGGTTAGTTTTAGATTTGGGGTTAGGGGTTTGGGTTAGGTTTACATTTGGGGTTAGCTTTAGCTTTGGGGTTAGGGGTTGGGGTTAGGTTTAGATTTGGGGTTAGGTTTAGATTTGGGGTTAGGGGTTGGGGTTAGGTTTAGATTTGGGTTAGGTTCAGATTTGGGGTTTTGATTTGGGGTTAGGTTTAGATTTAATGTTAGGTTTAGATTTGGGGTAAGGGGTTGGGGTTAGGGGTTTGGGGTCAGGTTTAGATTTGGGGTTAGGGCTTGGGGTTAGGTTTAGATTTGGGGTTAGGTTTAGATTTGGTGTTAGATTTAGATTTGGGATTAGGGGTTGGGGTTAGGGGTTGGGGTTAGGTTTAGATTTGGGGTTAGATGTTGGGGTTAGGGGTTGGGGTTAGGTTTACATCTGGGGTTAGGGGTTGGGGTTAGGGGTTAGTGTTAGGGGTTGGGGTTAGGTTTAGATTTGGGATTAGGTTTAGATATGGGGTTTAGATTTGGGGGTAGGTTTAGATTTGCGTTTAGGGGTTGGGGTTAGGGGTTGGGGTTAGGTTTAGATTTGGGGTTAGGTTTAGATTTGGGGTTAGGTTTAGATTTGGGGTTAGGGGTTGGGGTTAGGTTTAGATTTGGGGTTAGGGGTTGGGGTTAGGTTTAGATTTGGGGTTAGGTTTAGATTTGGGGTTAAGGTTTAGATTTGGGGTTATGGGTTGGGGTTAGGTTTAGATTTGGGGATAGGTTTAGATTTGGGGTTAGGGGTTGAGGTTAGGTTTAGATTTGGGGTTAGGGGTTGGGGTTAGGTTTAGATTTGGGGTTAGGGGGTGAGGTTAGGTTTAGATTTGGGGTTAGGTTTAGATTTGGGTTTAGGTGTTGGGGTTAGGTTTAGATTTGGGGTTAGGTTTAGATTTGGGGTTAGGGCTTGGGGTTAGGTTTAGATTTGGGGTTAGGTTTAGATTTGGTGTTAGATTTAGATTTGGGATTAGGGGTTGGGGTTAGGGGTTGGGGTTAGGTTTAGATTTGGGGTTAGATGTTGGGGTTAGGGGTTGGGGTTAGGTTTACATTTGGGGTTAGGGGTTGGGGTTAGGGGTTAGTGTTAGGGGTTGGGGTTAGGTTTAGATTTGGGATTAGGTTTAGATATGGGGTTTAGATTTGGGGGTAGGTTTAGATTTGCGTTTAGGGGTTGGGGTTAGGGGTTGGGGTTAGGTTTAGATTTGGGGTTAGGTTTAGATTTGGGGTTAGGTTTAGATTTGGGGTTAGGGGTTGGGGTTAGGTTTAGATTTGGGGTTAGGGGTTGGGGTTAGGTTTAGATTTGGGGTTAGGTTTAGATTTGGGGTTAAGGTTTAGATTTGGGGTTATGGGTTGGGGTTAGGTTTAGATTTGGGGATAGGTTTAGATTTGGGGTTAGGGGTTGAGGTTAGGTTTAGATTTGGGGTTAGGGGTTGGGGTTAGGTTTAGATTTGGGGTTAGGGGGTGAGGTTAGGTTTAGATTTGGGGTTAGGTTTAGATTTGGGTTTAGGTGTTGGGGTTAGGTTTAGATTTGGGGTTAGGTTTAGATTTGGGGTTAGCGGTTGGGGTTAGGTTTAGATTTGGGGTTAGGGGTTGGGGTTAGGTTTAGATTTGGGGTTAGGGGTTGGGGTTAGGTTTAGATTTGGGGTTAGGTTTAGATTTGGGGTTAAGGTTTAGATTTGGGGTTATGGGTTGGGGTTAGGTTTAGATTTGGGGATAGGTTTAGATTTGGGGTTAGGGGTTGAGGTTAGGTTTAGATTTGGGGTTAGGGGTTGGGGTTAGGTTTAGATTTGGGGTTAGGGGTTGGGGTTAGGTTTAGATTTGGGGTTAGATGTTGGGGTTAGGGGTTGGGGTTAGGTTTACATTTGGGGTTAGGGGTTGGGGTTAGGGGTTAGTGTTAGGGGTTGGGGTTAGGTTTAGATTTGGGATTAGGTTTAGATATGGGGTTTAGATTTGGGGGTAGGTTTAGATTTGCGTTTAGGGGTTGGGGTTAGGGGTTGGGGTTAGGTTTAGATTTGGGGTTAGGTTTAGATTTGGGGTTAGGTTTAGATTTGGGGTTAGGGGTTGAGGTTAGGTTTAGATTTGGGGTTAGGGGTTGGGGTAGGTTTAGATTTGGGGTTAGGGGTTGGTGTTAGGGGTTGGGGTTAGGTTTAGATTTGGGGTTAGGGGTTGGGGTTAGCGGTTGGGTTTAGGGGTTGGGGTTAGGTTTAGATTTGGGGTTAGGTTTAGATTTGGGGTTAAGGTTTAGATTTGGGGTTAGGGGTTGGGGTTAGGTTTAGATTTGGGGATAGGTTTAGATTTGGGGTTAGGGGTTGAGGTTAGGTTTAGATTTGGGGTTAGGGGTTGGGGTTAGGTTTAGATTAGGGGTTAGGGGTTGGGGTTAGAGGTTGGGGTTAGGTTTAGATTTGGAGTTAGGGGTGGGGTTAGGGGTTGGGGTAAGGTTTAGATTTGGTGGTAGGTTTAGATTTGGGGTTTTGATTTGGGGTTAGGTTTAGATTTAACGTTAGGTTTAGATTTGGGGATAGGGGTTGGGGTTAGGGGTTGGGGTAGGTTTAGATTTGGGGTTAGGGGTTGGTGTTAGGGGTTGGGGTTAGGTTTAGATTTGGGGTTAGGGGTTGGGGTTAGCGGTTGGGTTTAGGGGTTGGGGTTAGGTTTAGATTTGGGGTTAGGTTTAGATTTGGGGTTAAGGTTTAGATTTGGGGTTAGGGGTTGGGGTTAGGTTTAGATTTGGGGATAGGTTTAGATTTGGGGTTAGGGGTTGAGGTTAGGTTTAGATTTGGGGTTAGGGGTTGGGGTTAGGTTTAGATTTGGGGTTAGGGGGTGAGGTTAGGTTTAGATTTGGGGTTCGGTTTAGATTTGGGTTTAGGTGTTGGGGTTAGGTTTAGATTTGGGGTTAGGTTTAGATTTGGGGTTAGCGGTTGGGGTTAGGTTTAGATTTGGGGTTAGGTTTAGATTTAGGGTTAGGTTTAGATTTGGGGTTAGTTTTAGATTTGGGGTTAGTGTTGGGGTTAGGTTTAGATTTGGGGTTAGGTTTAGATTTCGGGTTTAGATTTGGGGTTAGGTTTAGATTTGGGGTTAGGTTTAGATTTGGGGTTAGGTGTTGGGGTTAGGTTTAGATTTGGGGTTAGGTTTCGATTTGGGGTTAGGGGTTGGGGTTAGGTTTAGATTTGGGGTTAGGTTTAGATTTGGGGTTAGGGGTTGGGGTTAGGTTTAGATTTGGGTTTAGGTTTAGGTTTGGGATTAGGGGTTGGGGTTAGGTTTAGATTTGGGGTTAGGTTTAGATTTGGGGTTTTGATTTGGGGTTAAGTTTAGATTTAAGGTTAGGTTTAGATTTGGGGTTAGGGGTTGGGGTTAGGTTTAGATTAGGGGTTAGGGGTTGGGGTTAGAGGTTGGGGTTAGGTTTAGATTTGGAGTTAGGGGTGGGGTTAGGGGTTGGGGTAAGGTTTAGATTTGGTGGTAGGTTTAGATTTAGGGTTTTGATTTGGGGTTAGGTTTAGATTTAAGGTTAGGTTTAGATTTGGAGTTAGGGGTTGGGGTTAGGGGTTGGGGTTAGGTTTAGATTTGGGGTTAGGGGTTGGGGTTAGGTTTAGATTTGGGGTTAGGTTTAGATTTGGAGTTAGGGGTTGGGGTTAGGGGTTGGGTTTAGGGGTTGGGGTTAGGTTTAGATTTGGGGTTAGGGGTTGGGTTTAGGTTTAGATTTGGGGTTAGGGGTTGGGGTTAGGTTTAGATTTGGGGTTAGGTTTAGATTTGGGGTTAGGGGTTGGGGTTAGGTTTAGATTTGGGGTTAGGTTTAGATTTGGGGTTAGGGGTTGGGGTTAGGGGTTTGGGTTTGGTGCTGGGGTTAGGTTTAGATTGGGGGTTAGGGGTTGGGGTTAGGGGTTGGGGTCAGGGGTTGGGGTTAGGTTTAGATTTGGGGTTGGGGTTAGGGTTAGGGGTTGGGGTTAGGTTTAGATTTGGGGTTAGGGGTTGGGGTTAGGGGTTGGGGTTAGGTTTACATTTGGGGTTAGGGGTTGGGGTTCGGGGTTGGGGTTAGGGGTTGGGGTTAGGTTTAGATTTGGGGTTAGGTTTCGATTTGGGGTTACGGGTTGGGGTTAGGTTTATATTTGGGGTTAGGTTTAGATTTGGGGTTAGGGGTTGGGGTTAGGATTAGATTTGGGGTTAGGGGTTCGGGTTAGGTTTAGATTTGGGTTTAAGTTTAGGTTTGGGGTTAGGGGTTGGGGTTAGGTTTAGATTTGGGGTTAGGTTTAGATTTGGGGTTGGTGGTTTAGGTTAGGTTTAGATTTGGGGTTAGGTTTAGATATGGAATTAGGGGTTGGGGTTAGGTTTAGATTTGGGGTTAGGTTTAGATTTGGGGTTAGGGGTTGGGGTTAGGTTTAGATTTGGGGTTAGGTTTAGATTTGGGGCTAGGGTTTGGGGTTATGTTTAGATTTGGGGTTAGTTTTAGATTTGGGGTTAGGGGTTTGGGTTAGGTTTACATTTGGGGTTAGCTTTAGCTTTGGGGTTAGGGGTTGGGGTTAGGTTTAGATTTGGGGTTAGGTTTAGATTTGGGGTTAGGGGTTGGGGTTAGGTTTAGATTTGGGTTAGGTTTAGATTTGGGGTTTTGATTTGGGGTTAGGTTTAGATTTAATCTTAGGTTTAGATTTGGGGTTAGGGGTTGGGGTTAGGGGTTTGGGGTCAGGTTTAGATTTGGGGTTAGGGCTTGGGGTTAGGTTTAGATTTGGGGTTAGGTTTAGATTTGGTGTTAGATTTAGATTTGGGATTAGGGGTTGGGGTTAGGGGTTGGGGTTAGGTTTAGATTTGGGGTTAGATGTTGGGGTTAGGGGTTGGGGTTAGGTTTACATTTGGGGTTAGGGGTTGGGGTTAGGGGTTAGTGTTAGGGGTTGGGGTTAGGTTTAGATTTGGGATTAGGTTTAGATATGGGGTTTAGATTTGGGGGTAGGTTTAGATTTGCGTTTAGGGGTTGGGGTTAGGGGTTGGGGTTAGGTTTAGATTTGGGGTTAGGTTTAGATTTGGGGTTAGGTTTAGATTTGGGGTTAGGGGTTGGGGTTAGGTTTAGATTTGGGGTTAGGGGTTGGGGTTAGGTTTAGATTTGGGGTTAGGTTTAGATTTGGGGTTAAGGTTTAGATTTGGGGTTATGGGTTGGGGTTAGGTTTAGATTTGGGGATAGGTTTAGATTTGGGGTTAGGGGTTGAGGTTAGGTTTAGATTTGGGGTTAGGGGTTGGGGTTAGGTTTAGATTTGGGGTTAGGGGGTGAGGTTAGGTTTAGATTTGGGGTTAGGTTTAGATTTGGGTTTAGGTGTTGGGGTTAGGTTTAGATTTGGGGTTAGGTTTAGATTTGGGGTTAGCGGTTGGGGTTAGGTTTAGATTTGGGGTTAGGTTTAGATTTAGGGTTAGGTTTAGATTTGGGGTTAGGTTTAGATTTGGGGTTAGGTGTGGGGGTTAGGTTTAGATTTGGGGTTAGGTTTAGATTTCGGGTTTAGATTTGGGGTTAGGTTTAGATTTGGGGTTAGGTTTAGATTTGGGGTTAGGGGTTGGGGTTAGGTTTATATTTGGGGTTAGGTTTCGATTTGGGGTTAGGGGTTGGGGTTAGGTTTAGTTTTGGGGTTAGGTTTAGATTTGGGGTTAGGTTTAGATTTGGGGTTAGGGGTTGGGGTTAGATTTAGATTTGGGTTTAGGTTTAGGTTTGGGATTAGGGGTTGGGGTTAGGTTTAGATTTGGGGTTAGGTTTAGATTTGGGGTTTTGATTTGGGGTTAAGTTTAGATTTAAGGTTAGGTTTAGATTTGGGGTTAGGGGTTGGGGTTAGGTTTAGATTAGGGGTTAGGGGTTGGGGTTAGAGGTTGGGGTTAGGTTTAGATTTGGAGTTAGGGGTGGGGTTAGGGGTTGGGGTAAGGTTTAGATTTGGTGGTAGGTTTAGATTTGGGGTTTTGATTTGGGGTTAGGTTTAGATTTAACGTTAGGTTTAGATTTGGGGATAGGGGTTGGGGTTAGGGGTTGGGGTAGGTTTAGATTTGGGGTTAGGGGTTGGTGTTAGGGGTTGGGGTTAGGTTTAGATTTGGGGTTAGGGGTTGGGGTTAGCGGTTGGGTTTAGGGGTTGGGGTTAGGTTTAGATTTGGGGTTAGGTTTAGATTTGGGGTTAAGGTTTAGATTTGGGGTTAGGGGTTGGGGTTAGGTTTAGATTTGGGGATAGGTTTAGATTTGGGGTTAGGGGTTGAGGTTAGGTTTAGATTTGGGGTTAGGGGTTGGGGTTAGGTTTAGATTTGGGGTTAGGGGGTGAGGTTAGGTTTAGATTTGGGGTTCGGTTTAGATTTGGGTTTAGGTGTTGGGGTTAGGTTTAGATTTGGGGTTAGGTTTAGATTTGGGGTTAGCGGTTGGGGTTAGGTTTAGATTTGGGGTTAGGTTTAGATTTAGGGTTAGGTTTAGATTTGGGGTTAGTTTTAGATTTGGGGTTAGTGTTGGGGTTAGGTTTAGATTTGGGGTTAGGTTTAGATTTCGGGTTTAGATTTGGGGTTAGGTTTAGATTTGGGGTTAGGTTTAGATTTGGGGTTAGGTGTTGGGGTTAGGTTTAGATTTGGGGTTAGGTTTCGATTTGGGGTTAGGGGTTGGGGTTAGGTTTAGATTTGGGGTTAGGTTTAGATTTGGGGTTAGGTTTAGATTTGGGGTTAGGGGTTGGGGTTAGGTTTAGATTTGGGTTTAGGTTTAGGTTTGGGATTAGGGGTTGGGGTTAGGTTTAGATTTGGGGTTAGGTTTAGATTTGGGGTTTTGATTTGGGGTTAAGTTTAGATTTAAGGTTAGGTTTAGATTTGGGGTTAGGGGTTGGGGTTAGGTTTAGATTAGGGGTTAGGGGTTGGGGTTAGAGGTTGGGGTTAGGTTTAGATTTGGAGTTAGGGGTGGGGTTAGGGGTTGGGGTAAGGTTTAGATTTGGTGGTAGGTTTAGATTTAGGGTTTTGATTTGGGGTTAGGTTTAGATTTAAGGTTAGGTTTAGATTTGGTGTTAGGGGTTGGGGTTAGGGGTTGGGGTTAGGTTTAGATTTGGGGTTAGGGGTTGGGGTTAGGTTTAGATTTGGGGTTAGGTTTAGATTTGGAGTTAGGGGTTGGGGTTAGGGGTTGGGTTTAGGGGTTGGGGTTAGGTTTATATTTGGGGTTAGGGGTTGGGTTTAGGTTTAGATTTGGGGTTAGGGGTTGGGGTTAGGTTTAGATTTGGGGTTAGGTTTAGATTTGGGGTTAGGGGTTGGGGTTAGGTTTAGATTTGGGGTTAGGTTTAGATTTGGGGTTAGGGGTTGGGGTTAGGGGTTTGGGTTTGGTGCTGGGGTTAGGTTTAGATTGGGGGTTAGGGGTTGGTGTTAGGGGTTGGGGTCAGGGGTTGGGGTTAGGTTTAGATTTGGGGTTGGGGTTAGGGTTAGGGGTTGGGGTTAGGTTTAGATTTGGGGTTAGGGGTTGGGGTTAGGGGTTGGGGTTAGGTTTACATTTGGGGTTAGGGGTTGGGGTTCGGGGTTGGGGTTAGGGGTTGGGGTTAGGTTTAGATTTGGGGTTAGGTTTCGATTTGGGGTTACGGGTTGGGGTTAGGTTTAGATTTGGGGTTAGGTTTAGATTTGGGGTTAGGGGTTGGGGTTAGGATTAGATTTGGGGTTAGGGGTTCGGGTTAGGTTTAGATTTGGGTTTAAGTTTAGGTTTGGGGTTAGGGGTTGGGGTTAGGTTTAGATTTGGGGTTAGGTTTAGATTTGGGGTTGGTGGTTTAGGTTAGGTTTAGATTTGGGGTTAGGTTTAGATATGGAATTAGGGGTTGGGGTTAGGTTTAGATTTGGTGTTAGGTTTAGATTTGGGGTTGGTGGTTTAGGTTAGGTTTAGATTTGGGGTTAGGTTTAGATATGGAATTAGGGGTTGGGGTTAGGTTTAGATTTGGGGTTAGGTTTAGATTTGGGGTTAGGGGTTGGGGTTAGGTTTAGATTTGGGGTTAGGTTTAGATTTGGGGCTAGGGTTTGGGGTTATGTTTAGATTTGGGGTTAGTTTTAGATTTGGGGTTAGGGGTTTGGGTTAGGTTTACATTTGGGGTTAGCTTTAGCTTTGGGGTTAGGGGTTGGGGTTAGGTTTAGATTTGGGGTTAGGTTTAGATTTGGGGTTAGGGGTTGGGGTTAGGTTTAGATTTGGGTTAGGTTTAGATTTGGGGTTTTGATTTGGGGTTAGGTTTAGATTTAATGTTAGGTTTAGATTTGGGGTTAGGGGTTGGGGTTAGGGGTTTGGGGTCAGGTTTAGATTTGGGGTTAGGGCTTGGGGTTAGGTTTAGATTTGGGGTTAGGTTTAGATTTGGTGTTAGATTTAGATTTGGGATTAGGGGTTGGGGTTAGGGGTTGGGGTTAGGTTTAGATTTGGGGTTAGATGTTGGGGTTAGGGGTTGGGGTTAGGTTTACATTTGGGGTTAGGGGTTGGGGTTAGGGGTTAGTGTTAGGGGTTGGGGTTAGGTTTAGATTTGGGATTAGGTTTAGATATGGGGTTTAGATTTGGGGGTAGGTTTAGATTTGCGTTTAGGGGTTGGGGTTAGGGGTTGGGGTTAGGTTTAGATTTGGGGTTAGGTTTAGATTTGGGGTTAGGTTTAGATTTGGGGTTAGGGGTTGGGGTTAGGTTTAGATTTGGGGTTAGGTTTAGATTTGGGGTTAGGGGTTGGGGTTAGGTTTAGATTTGGGTTTACGTTTAGGTTTGGGGTTAGGTTTAGATTTGGAGTTAGGGGTTCGGGTTAGGTTAAGATTTGGGGTTAGGTTTAGATTTAGGGTTAGGGGTTGGGGTTAGGTTTAGATTTGGGGTTAGGTTTAGATTTAGGGTAGGGGTTGGGGTTAGGTTTAGATTTGGGGTTAGGTTTAGATTTGGGGTTAGGTGTTGGGGTTAGGTTTAGATTTGGGGTTAGGTTTAGATTAGCGGTTAGGGGTTGGGGTTTGGTTTCGATTTGGGGTTAGGATTAGATTTGGGGTTAGGTTTAGATTTGGGGTTAGGGGTTGAGGTTAGTTTTAGATTTGGGGTTAGGTTTAGATTTGGGGTTAGGTTTAGATTTGGGGTTTAGATTTGGGGTTAGGTTTAGATTTAGGGTTAGGTTTAGATTTGGGGCTAGGGTTTGGGGTTAGGTTTAGATTTGGTGTTAGGTTTAGATTTGGGGTTAGGGGTTGGGGTTGGGTTTAGATTTGTGGTTAGGTTTAGATTTGGGGTTAGGGGTTGGGGTTAGGTTTAGATTTGGGGTTAGGTTTAGATTTGGGGTTAGCGGTTGGGGTTACGTTTAGATTTGGGGTTAGGTTTAGATTTGGGGTTAGGGGTTGGGGTTAGGTTTAGATTTGGGGTTAGGTTTAGATTTGGGGTTTTGATTTGGGGTTAGGTTTAGATTTAAGGTTAGGTTTATATTAGGGGTTAGGTGTTGGGGTTAGGGGTTGGGGTTAGGTTTAGATTTGGGGTTAGGGGTTGTGGTTAGGTTTAGATTTGGGGTTAGGGGTTGGGGTTAGGGGTTGGGGTTAGGTTTAGATTTGGGGTTAGGGGTTGGGGTTAGGGGTTGGGTTTAGGGGTTGGGGTTAGGTTTAGATTTGGGGTTAGGTTAACATTTGGGGTTAGGGGTTGGGGTTAGGTTTAGATTTGGGGATAGGTTTAGATTTGGGGTTAGGGGTTGAGGTTAGGTTTAGATTTGGGGTTAGGGGTTGGGGTTAGGTTTAGATTTGGGGTTTAGGTTTAGATTTGGGGTTACAGGTTGAGGTTAGGTTAGATTTAACGTTAGGTTTAGATTTGGGGTTAGGGGTTGGGGTTAGGTTTAGATTTGGGGTTAGGTTTAGATTTGGGGTTAGGGGTTGGGGTTAGGTTTAGATTTGGGGTTAGGGGTTGGGGTTAGGTTTAGATTTGGGGTTAGGTTTCGATTTGGCGTTAGGTTTCGATTTGGGGTTAGGGGTTGGGGTTAGGGGTTTGGGTTTGGTGCTGGGGTTAGGTTTAGATTTGGGGTTAGGGGTTGGGGTTTAGGGGTTGGGGTCAGGGGTTGGGGTTAGCTTTAGATTTCGGGTTAGGTTTAGGTTTGGGGTTAGGCTTAGATTTGGGGTTAGGGGTTGGGGTTAGGGGTTGTGTTTAGGGGTTGGGGTTAGGTTTAGATTTGGGGTTAGGTTTAGATTTGGGGTTAGGGGTTGTGGTTTGGTTTAGATTTGGGGTTATGTTTAAATTTGGGGTTAGGGGTTGGGGTTAGGTTTAGATTTGGGGTTAGGTTTAGATTAGAAGTTAGGAGTTGGGGTTAGGTTTAGATTTGGGGTTAGGTTTAGATTTGGGGTTAGGTGTTGATGTTAGGTTTAGATTTAGCGTTAGGTTTAGATTTGGGGTTAGGGGTTGGGGTTAGGGGTTGGGGTTAGGTTTAGATTTGGGGTTAGGGCTTGGGGTTAGGTTTAGATTTGGGGTTGGGGTTGGGGTTAGCGGTTGGGGTTAGGTTTAGATTTGGAGTTAGGGGTTGGGGTTAGGGGTTGGGGTTAGGTTTACATTTGGGGTTAGGGGCTGGGGTTAGGGGTTGGGGTTAGGGGTTGGGGTTAGGTTTAGATTTGGGGTTAGGGGTTGGGATTAGGTTTAGATTTGGGATTAGGTTTACATTTGGGGTTTAGATTTGGGGTTAGGTTTAGATTTGGGTTTAGGTGTTGGGGTTAGGGGTTGGGGTTAGGTTTAGATTTGGGGTGAGGGGTTAGGGTTAGTGGTTGGGGTTAGGGGTTGGGGTTAGGTTTAGATTTGGGGTTAGGTTTCGTTTTGGGGTTAGGGGTTGGGGTTAGGTTTACATTTGGGGTTAGGTTTAGATTTGGGGTTAGGTTTAGGTTTGGGGTTAGGGGTTGGGGTTAGGTTTAGATTTGGGGTTAGGTTTAGATTTGGGGTTAGGGGTTGAGGTTAGGTTTAGATTTGCGGTTAGGTTTAGATTTGGGTTTAGGTGTTGGGGTTAGGTTTAGATTTGGGGTTAGTTTTAGATTTGGAGTTAGGGGTTGGGGTTAGGTCTAGATTTGGGGTTAGGTTTAGATTTAGGGTTAGGGGTTGGGGTTAGGTTTAGGTTTGGGGTTAGGGGTTGGGGTTAGGGGTTGTGTTTAGGGGTTGGGGTTAGGTTTAGATTTGGGGTTAGGTTTAGATTTGGGTTAGGTTTAGATTCCGGGTTAGGGGTTGGGGTTAGGTTTAGATTTGGGGTTAGGTTTAGATTCGAAGTTAGGAGTTGGGGTTAGGTTTAGATTTGGGGTTAGGTTTAGATTTGGGATTAGCGTTTGGGGTTACGTTTAGATTTGGGGTTAGGTTTAGATTTGGGGTTAGGGGTTGGGGTTAGGTTTAGATTTGGGGTTAGGTTTAGATTTGCGGTTAGGGGTTGGGGTTTGGTTTAGATTTGGGGTTAGGTTTAGATTTGGGGTTAGGTTTAGATTTGGCGTTAGGTTTAGATTTAGGGTTTGGGGTTAGGGTTAGGTTTATATTTGGGTTTAGGTTTAGATTTGGGGATAGGGGTTGGGGTTAAGTTTAGATTTGGGGTTAGGTTTAGATTTGGGGTTAGGGGTTGGGGTTAGGTTTAGATTTGAGGTTAGGGGTTGGGGTAGAGGTTGGGGTTAGGTTTAGATTTGGGGTTAGGAGTTGGGGTTAGGGGTTGGGGTTAGGGGTTGGGGTTAGGTTTAGATTTGGGGTTATGTTTAGATTTGGGGTTAGGGGTTGGGGTTAGGTTTAGATTTGGGGTTAGGTTTAGATTTGGGGTTAGGGGTTGGGGTTAGGTTTAGATTTGGGTTAGGTTTAGATTTGGGGTTTTGATTTGGGGTTAGGTTTAGATTTAATGTTAGGTTTAGATTTGGGGTTAGGGGTTGGGGTTAGGTTTAGATTTGGGGTTAGGTTTAGATTTGGGGTTAGTTGTTGGGGTTAGGTTTAGATTTCGGGATAGGTTTAGATTTGGGGTTAGGGGTTGGGGTTAGGTTTATATTTTGGGTTAGGTTTAGATTTGGGGTTAGGGGTTGAGGTTAGCTTTAGATTTGGGGTTAGGTTTAGATTTGGGGTTAGGGGTTGGGGTTAGCTTTAGATTTGGGGTTAGGTTTAGATTTGGCGTTTTGATTTGAGGTTAGCTTTAGATTTAACGTTAGGTTTAGATTTGGGGATAGGGGTTGGGGTTAGTGGTTGGGGTTAGGTTTAGATTTAGGGTTAGATGTTGGGGTTAGGGGTTGGGGTTAGGTTTAGATTTGGGGTTAGGGGTGGGGGTTAGGGGTTAGGTTTAGGGGTTGGGGTTAGGTTTAGATTTGGGGTTAGGTTTAGATTTGGGGTTAGGGGTTGGGGTTAGGTTTAGATTTGGGGTTAGGTTTAGATTTGGGGTTAGGGGTTGGGGTTAGGTTTAGAGTTGGGGATAGGTTTAGATTTGGGGTTAGGGGTTGAGGTTAGGTTTAGATTTGGGGTTAGGGGTTGGGGTTAGGTTTAGATTTGCTGTTAGGTTTAGATTTGGGGTTACGGGTTGAGGTTAGGTTTAGATTTCGGGTTAGGTTTAGATTTGGGGTTAGGGGTTTGGGTTAGGTTTAGATTTGGGGTTAGGTTTAGATTTGGGGCTAGGGGTTGGGGTTAGGTTTATATTTGGGGTTAGGTTTAGATTTGGGGTTAGGGGTTGATGTTACGTTTCGATTTAGCGTTAGGTTTAGATTTGGGGTTAGGGGTTGGGGTTAGGGGTTGGGGTTAGGTTTAGATTTGGGGTTAGGTTTAGATTTGGGGTTAGGAGTTGGGGTTAGGTTTATATTTGGGGTTAGGTTTAGATTTGGGGTTAGGGGTTGATGTTAGGTTTAGATTTAGCGTTAGGTTTAGATTTGGGGTTAGGGGTTGGGGTTAGGGGTTGGGGTTAGGTTTAGATTTGGGGTTAGGGCTTGGGGTTAGGTTTAGATTTGGGGTTGGGGTTGGGGTTAGGGGTTGGGGTTAGGTTTAGATTTGGGGTTAGGGGTTGGGGGTAGGGGTTGGGGTTAGGTTTACATTTGGGGTTAGGGGTTGGGTTTCGGGGTTGGGGATAGGGGTTGCTGTTAGGTTTAGATTTGGGGTTAGGGGTTGGGATTAGGTTTAGATTTCGGATTAGGTTTAGATTTGGGGTTTAGATTTGGGGTTAGGTTTAGATTTGGGGTTAGGTGTTGGGGTTAGGGGTTGGGGTTAGGTTTAGATTTGGGGTTAGGGGTTAGGGTTAGGGGTTGGGGTTAGGTTTAGATTTGGGGTTAGGTTTAGATTTGGGGTTAGGTTTCGTTTTGGGGTTAGGGGTTGGGGTTAGGTTTACATTTGGGGTTAGGTTTATATTTGGGGTTAGGGGTTGGGGTTAGGTTTAGATTTGGGTTTAAGTTTAGGTTTGGGGTTAGGGGTTGGGGTTAGGTTTAGATTTGGGGTTAGGTTTAGATTTGGGGTTAGGGGTTGAGGTTAGGTTTAGATTTGGGGTTAAGTTTAGATTTGGGTTTAGGTGTTGGGGTTAGGTTTAGATTTGGAGTTAGGGGTTGGGGTTAGCGGTTGGGTTTAGGGGTTGGGGTTAGGTTTAGATTTGGGGTTAGGGGTTGGGGTTAGCGGTTGGGTTTAGGGGTTGGGGTTAGGTTTAGATTTGGGGTTAGGTTTCGATTTGGGGTTAGGGGTTGGGGTTAGGTTTAGATTTGGGGTTAGGTTTAGATTTGGGGTTAGGTTTAGATTTGGGGTTAGGGGTTGGGGTTAGGTTTAGATTTGGGTTTAGGTTTAGGTTTGGGATTAGGGGTTGGGGTTAGGTTTAGATTTGGGGTTAGGTTTAGATTTGGGGTTTTGATTTGGGGTTAAGTTTAGATTTAAGGTTAGGTTTAGATTTGGGGTTAGGGGTTGGGGTTAGGTTTAGATTAGGGGTTAGGGGTTGGGGTTAGAGGTTGGGGTTAGGTTTAGATTTGGAGTTAGGGGTGGGGTTAGGGGTTGGGGTAAGGTTTAGATTTGGTGGTAGGTTTAGATTTAGGGTTTTGATTTGGGGTTAGGTTTAGATTTAAGGTTAGGTTTAGATTTGGTGTTAGGGGTTGGGGTTAGGGGTTGGGGTTAGGTTTAGATTTGGGGTTAGGGGTTGGGGTTAGGTTTATATTTGGGGTTAGGGGTTGGGTTTAGGTTCAGATTTGGGGTTAGGGGTTGGGGTTAGGTTTAGATTTGGGGTTAGGTTTAGATTTGGGGTTAGGGGTTGGGGTTAGGTTTAGATTTGGGGTTAGGTTTAGATTTGGGGTTAGGGGTTGGGGTTAGGGGTTTGGGTTTGGTGCTGGGGTTAGGTTTAGATTGGGGGTTAGGGGTTGGGGTTAGGGGTTGGGGTCAGGGGTTGGGGTTAGGTTTAGATTTGGGGTTGGGGTTAGGGTTAGGGGTTGGGGTTAGGTTTAGATTTGGGGTTAGGGGTTGGGGTTAGGGGTTGGGGTTAGGTTGGCATTTGGGGTTAGGGGTTGGGGTTCGGGGTTGGGGTTAGGGGTTGGGGTTAGGTTTAGATTTGGGGTTAGGTTTCGATTTGGGGTTACGGGTTGGGGTTAGGTTTATATTTGGGGTTAGGTTTAGATTTGGGGTTAGGGGTTGGGGTTAGGTTTAGATTTGGGGTTAGGTTTAGATTTGGGGTTAGGTTTTGGGGTTAGGTTTAGATTTGGGGTTAGGTTTAGATTTGGGGCTAGGGTTTGGGGTTATGTTTAGATTTGGGGTTAGTTTTAGATTTGGGGTTAGGGGTTTGGGTTAGGTTTACATTTGGGGTTAGCTTTAGCTTTGGGGTTAGGTGTTGGGGTTAGGTTTAGATTTGGGGTTAGGTTTAGATTTGGGGTTAGGGGTTGGGGTTAGGTTTAGATTTGGGTTAGGTTTAGATTTGGGGTTTTGATTTGGGGTTAGGTTTAGATTTAATGTTAGGTTTAGATTTGGGGTTAGGGGTTGGGGTTAGGGGTTTGGGGTCAGGTTTAGATTTGGGGTTAGGGCTTGGGGTTAGGTTTAGATTTGGGGTTAGGTTTAGATTTGGTGTTAGATTTAGATTTGGGATTAGGGGTTGGGGTTAGGGGTTGGGGTTAGGTTTAGATTTGGGGTTAGATGTTGGGGTTAGGGGTTGGGGTTAGGTTTACATTTGGGGTTAGGGGTTGGGGTTAGGGGTTAGTGTTAGGGGTTGGGGTTAGGTTTAGATTTGGGATTAGGTTTAGATATGGGGTTTAGATTTGGGGGTAGGTTTAGATTTGCGTTTAGGGGTTGGGGTTAGGGGTTGGGGTTAGGTTTATATTTGGGGTTAGGTTTAGATTTGGGGTTAGGGGTTGGGGTTAGGTTTAGATTTGGGGTTAGGTTTAGATTTGGGGTTAGGGGTTGGGGTTAGGTTTAGATTTGGGTTTACGTTTAGGTTTGGGGTTAGGTTTAGATTTGGAGTTAGGGGTTCGGGTTAGGTTAAGATTTGGGGTTAGGTTTAGATTTAGGGTTAGGGGTTGGGGTTAGGTTTAGATTTGGGGTTAGGTTTAGATTTAGGGTAGGGGTTGGGGTTAGGTTTAGATTTGGGGTTAGGTTTAGATTTGGGGTTAGGTGTTGGGGTTAGGTTTAGATTTGGGGTTAGGTTTAGATTAGCGGTTAGGGGTTGGGGTTTGGTTTAGATTTGGGGTTAGGATTAGATTTGGGGTTAGGTTTAGATTTGGGGTTAGGGGTTGAGGTTAGGTTTAGATTTGGGGTTAGGTTTAGATTTGGGGTTAGGGGTTGGGGTTGGGTTTAGATTTGTGGTTAGGTTTAGATTTGGGGTTAGGGGTTGGGGTTAGGTTTAGATTTGGGGTTAGGTTTAGATTTGGGGTTAGCGGTTGGGGTTACGTTTAGATTTGGGGTTAGGTTTAGATTTGGGGTTAGGGGTTGGGGTTAGGTTTAGATTTGGGGTTAGGTTTAGATTTGGGGTTTTGATTTGGGGTTAGGTTTAGATTTAAGGTTAGGTTTATATTAGGGGTTAGGTGTTGGGGTTAGGGGTTGGGGTTAGGTTTAGATTTGGGGTTAGGGGTTGTGGTTAGGTTTAGATTTGGGGTTAGGGGTTGGGGTTAGGGGTTGGGGTTAGGTTTATATTTGGGGTTAGGGGTTGGGGTTAGGGGTTGGGTTTAGGGGTTGGGGTTAGGTTTAGATTTGGGGTTAAGTTTAGATTTGGGGTTAGGGGTTGGGGTTAGGTTTAGATTTGGGGATAGGTTTAGATTTGGGGTTAGGGGTTGAGGTTAGGTTTAGATTTGGGGTTAGGGGTTGGGGTTAGGTTTAGATTTGGGGTTTAGGTTTAGATTTGGGGTTACAGGTTGAGGTTAGGTTTAGATTTGGGGTTAGGTTTAGATTTGGGGCTAGGGGTTGGGGTTAGGTTTAGATTTGTGGTTAGGTTTAGATTTGGGGTTAGGGGTTGGGGTTAGGTTTAGATTTGGGGTTAGGTTTAGATTTGGCGTTAGGGGTTGGGGTTAGGTTTAGATTTGGGGTTAGGTTTAGATTTGGGGTTAGGGGTTGGGGTTAGGTTTAGATTTGGGGTTAGGGGTTGGGGTTAGGTTTAGATTTGGGGTTAGGTTTCGATTTGGCGTTAGGTTTCGATTTGGGGTTAGGGGTTGGGGTTAGGGGTTTGGGTTTGGTGCTGGGGTTAGGTTTAGATTTGGGGTTAGGGGTTGGGGTTAGGGGTTGGGGTCAGGGGTTGGGGTTAGCTTTAGATTTCGGGTTAGGTTTAGCTTTGGGGTTAGGCTTAGATTTGGGGTTAGGGGTTGGGGTTAGGGGTTGTGTTTAGGGGTTGGGGTTAGGTTTAGATTTGGGGTTAGGTTTAGATTTGGGGTTAGGGGTTGTGGATTGGTTTAGATTTGGGGTTATGTTTAAATTTGGGGTTAGGGGTTGGGGTTAGGTTTAGATTTGGGATTAGGTTTAGATTCCGGGTTAGGGGTTGGGGTTAGGTTTAGATTTGGGGTTAGGTTTAGATTCGAAGTTAGGAGTTGGGGTTAGGTTTAGATTTGGGGTTAGGTTTAGATTTGGGGTTAGGTGTTGATGTTCGGTTTAGATTTAGCGTTAGGTTTAGATTTGGGGTTAGGGGTTGGGGTTAGGGGTTGGGGTTAGGTTTAGATTTGGGGTTAGGGCTTGGGGTCAGGTTTAGATTTGGGGTTGGGGTTGGGGTTAGCGGTTGGGGTTAGGTTTAGATTTGGAGTTAGGGGTTGGGGTTAGGGGTTGGGGTTAGGTTTACATTTGGGGTTAGGGGCTGGGGTTAGGGGTTGGGGTTAGGGGTTGGGGTTAGGTTTAGATTTGGGGTTAGGGGTTGGGGTTAGGGGTTGGGGTTAGGTTTAGATTTGGGGTGAGGGGTTAGGGTTTGTGGTTGGGGTTAGGGGTTGGGGTTAGGTTTAGATTTGGGGTTAGGTTTCGTTTTGGGGTTAGGGGTTGGGGTTAGGTTTACATTTGGGGTTAGGTTTAGATTTGGGGTTAGGTTTAGGTTTGGGGTTAGGGGTTGGGGTTAGGTTTAGATTTGGGGTTAGGCTTAGATTTGGGGTTAGGGGTTGAGGTTAGGTTTAGATTTGGGGTTAGGTTTAGATTTGGGTTTAGGTGTTGGGGTTAGGTTTAGATTTGGGGTTAGTTTTAGATTTGGAGTTAGGGGTTGGGGTTAGGTCTAGATTTGGGGTTAGGTTTAGATTTAGGGTTAGGGGTTGGGGTTAGGTTTAGGTTTGGGGTTAGGGGTTGGGGTTAGGGGTTGTGTTTAGGGGTTGGGGTTTGGTTTAGATTTGGGGTTATGTTTAAATTTTGGGTTAGGGATTGGGGTTAGGTTTAGATTTGGGATTAGGTTTAGATTCCGGGTTAGGGGTTGGGGTTAGGTTTAGATTTGGGGTTAGGTTTATATTCGAAGTTAGTAGTTGGGGTTAGGTTTAGATTTGGGGTTAGGTTTAGATTTGGGATTAGCGGTTGGGGTTACGTTTAGATTTGGGGTTAGGTTTAGATTTGGGGTTAGGGGTTGGGGTTAGGTTTAGATTTGGGGTTAGGTTTAGATTTGCGGTTAGGGGTTGGTGTTTGGTTTAGATTTGGGGTTAGGTTTAGATTTGGGGTTAGGTTTAGATTTGGCGTTAGGTTTAGATTTAGGGTTTGGGGTTAGGGTTAGGTTTATATTTGGGTTTAGGTTTAGATTTGGGGATAGGGGTTGGGGTTAAGTTTAGATTTGGGGTTAGGTTTAGATTTGGGGTTAGGGGTTGGGGTTAGGTTTAGATTTGAGGTTAGGGGTTGGGGTAGAGGTTGGGGTTAGGTTTAGATTTGGGGTTAGGAGTTGGGGTTAGGGGTTGGGGTTAGGGGTTGGGGTTAGGTTTAGATTTGGGGTTAGGTTTCGTTTTGCGGTTAGGGGTTGGGGTTAGGTTTAGATTTGGGGTTAGGTTTAGATTTGGGGTTAGGGGTTGGGGTTAGGTTTAGATTTGGGTTAGGTTTAGATTTGGGGTTTTGATTTGGGGTTAGGTTTAGATTTAATGTTAGGTTTAGATTTGGGGTTAGGGGTTGGGGTTAGGTTTAGATTTGGGGTTAGGTTTAGATTTGGGGTTAGTTGTTGGGGTTAGTTTTAGATTTCGGGATAGGTTTAGATTTGGGGTTAGGTTTAGATTTGGGGTTAGGGGTTGAGGTTAGCTTTAGATTTGGGGTTAGGTTTAGATTTGGGGTTAGGTTTAGATTTGGCATTTTGATTTGAGGTTAGCTTTAGATTTAACGTTAGGTTTAGATTTGGGGATAGGGGTTGGGGTTAGGGGTTGGGGTTAGGTTTAGATTTAGGGTTAGGGGTTGGGGTTAGGGGTTGGGGTTAGGTTTAGATTTGGGGTTAGGGGTGGGGGTTAGGGGTTAGGTTTAGGGGTTGGGGTTAGGTTTAGATTTGGGGTTAGGTTTAGATTTGGGGTTAGGGGTTGGGGTTAGGTTTAGAGTTGGGGATAGGTTTAGATTTGGGGTTAGGGGTTGAGGTTAGGTTTAGATTTGGGGTTAGGGGTTGGGGTTAGGTTTAGATTTGCTGTTAGGTTTAGATTTGGGGTTACGGGTTGAGGTTAGGTTTAGATTTCGGGTTAGGTTTAGATTTGGGGTTAGGGGCTTGGGTTAGGTTTAGATTTGGGGTTAGGTTTAGATTTGGGGCTAGGGGTTGGGGTTAGGTTTATATTTGGGGTTAGGTTTAGATTTGGGGATAGGGGTTGATGTTACGTTTAGATTTAGCGTTAGGTTTAGATTTGGGGTTAGGGGTTGGGGTTAGGGGTTGGGGTTAGGTTTAGATTTGGGGTTAGGTTTAGATTTGGGGTTAGGAGTTGGGGTTAGGTTTATATTTGGGGTTAGGTTTAGATTTGGGGTTAGGGGTTGATGTTAGGTTTAGATTTAGCGTTAGGTTTAGATTTGGGGTTAGGGGTTGGGGTTAGGGGTTGGGGTTAGGTTTAGATTTGGGGTTAGGGCTTGGGGTTAGGTTTAGATTTGGGGTTGGGGTTGGGGTTAGGGGTTGGGGTTAGGTTTAGATTTGGGGTTAGGGGTTGGGGTTAGGGGTTGGGGTTAGGTTTACATTTGGGGTTAGGGGTTGGGGTTCGGGGTTGGGGATAGGGGTTGCTGTTAGGTTTAGATTTGGGGTTAGGGGTTGGGATTAGGTTTAGATTTCGGATTAGGTTTAGATTTGGGGTTTAGATTTGGGGTTAGGTTTAGATTTGGGGTTAGGTGTTGGGGTTAGGGGTTGGGGTTAGGTTTAGATTTGGGGTTAGGGGTTAGGGTTAGGGGTTGGGGTTAGGTTTAGATTTGGGGTTAGGTTTAGATTTGGGGTTAGGTTTCGTTTTGGGGTTAGGGGTTGAGGTTAGGTTTACATTTGGGGTTAGGTTTAGATTTGGGGTTAGGGGTTGGGGTTAGGTTTAGATTTGGGTTTAAGTTTAGGTTTGGGGTTAGGGGTTGGGGTTAGGTTTAGATTTGGGGTTAGGTTTAGATTTGGGGTTAGGGGTTGAGGTTAGGTTCAGATTTGGGGTTAAGTTTAGATTTGGGTTTAGGTGTTGGGGTTAGGTTTAGATTTGGAGTTAGATTTAGATTTCGGGTTAGGGGTTGGGGTTAGGTCTAGATTTGGGGTTAGGTTTAGATTTGGCGTTAGGTTTAGATTTAGGGTTAGGTTTAGATTTGGGGTTAGGTGTTGGGGTTAGGTTTAGATTTGGGGTTAGGTTTAGATTTGGGGTTTTGATTTGGGGTTAGGTTTAGATTTGGGGTTAGGTTTAGATTTGGGGTTAGGGGTTGGGGTTAGGTTTAGATTTGGGGTTAGGTTTAGATTTGGGGTTTTGATTTGGGGTTAATTTAGATTTAAGGTTAGGTTTAGATTTGGGGTTAGAGGTTAGAGTTAGGAGTTGCGGTTATGTTTAGATTTGGGGTTAGGGGTTGGGGTTAGGTTTAGATTTGGGGTTCGGGGTTGGGGATAGAGTTTGGGGTTAGGTTTAGATTTGGAGTTAGGGGTGGGGTTAGGGGTTGGGGTTAGGTTTAGATTTCGGGGTAGGTTTAGATTTGGGGTTTTGATTTGTGGTTAGGTTTAGATTTAAGGTTAGGTTTAGATTTGGTGTTAGGGGTTGGGGTTTGGGGTTAGCGTTAGGTTTAGATTTGGGGTTAGGGGTTGGGGTTAAGTTTAGATTTGGGGTTAGGCGTTGGGGTTAGAGGTTGGGGTTAGGTTTAGATTTGGGGTTAGCGGTTGGGGTTAGGGGTTGGGTTTAGGGGTTGGGGTTGGGTTTAGATTTGGGGTTAGGTTTAGATTTGGGGTTAGGGGTTGGGTTTAGGTTTAGATTTCGGGTTAGGTTTAGATTTCGGGTTAGGGGTTGGGGTTAGGTTTAGATTTGGGGTTAGGTTTCGATTTGGGGTTTAGGTTTAGATTTGGGGTTAGGGGTTGGGGTTAGGGGTTTGGGTTTGGTGCTGGGGTTAGGTTTAGATTTGGGGTTAGGGGTTGGGGTTAGAGGTTGGGGTCAGGGGTTGGGGTTAGCTTTAGATTTGGGGTTAGGTTTAGATTTGGGGTTAGGTTTAGATTTGGGGTTAAGGGTTGGAGTTAGGGGTTGTGTTTAGGAGTTGGGGTTAGGTTTAGATTTGGGTTTAGGTTTAGATTTGGGGTTAGGGGTTTGGTGTTTGGTTTAGATTTGGGGTTATGTTTAAATTTGGGATTAGGGGTTGGGGTTAGATTTAGATTTTGGATTAGGTTTAGATTTGGGGTTAGGGGTTGGGGTTAGGTTTAGATTTGGGGTTAGGTTTAGATTTGGGGTTAGGGGTTGGGGTTAGGTTTAGGTTTGCGGTTAGGTTTAGATTTGGGGTTAGGTTTAGATTTGGGGTTAGGTTTAGATTTGGGGTTTAGATTTAAGGTTAGGTTTAGATGTGGGGTTATGGGTTTAGATTTGGGGCTAGGGTTTGGGGTTAGGTTTAGATTTGGGGTTAGGTTTAGATTAGGGGTTAGAGGTTGGGGTTAGCTTTAGATTTGGGGTTAGGTTTAGATTTGGGGTTAGGGGTTGGGGTTAGGGGTTGGGGTTAGGTTTAGATTTGGGGTTAAGGGTTGGGGTTAGAGGTTGGGGTTAGGGGTTGGGGTTCGGTTTAGATTTAGGGTTAGGTTTAGATTTAGGGTTAGGGCTTGGGGTTAGGTTTAGATTTGGGGTTAGTTTAGATTTGGGGCTAGGGGTTGGGGTTAGATTTAGATTTGGGGTTAGGTTTAAATTTGGGGTTAGGGGTTTGGGTTAGGTTTACATTTGGGGTTAGCTTTAGATTTGGGGTTTGGAGTTGGGGTTAGGTTTAGATTTGGGGTTAGGTTTAGATTTGGGGTTAGGGGTTGGGGTTAGGTTTAGATTTGGGTTAGGTTTAGATTTGGGGTTTTGATTTGGGGTTAGATTTAGATTTAATGTTAGGTTTAGATTTGGGGTTAGGGCTTGGGGTTAGGTTTAGATTTGGGGTTAGGTTTAGATTTGGGGTTAGGAGTTGGGGTTAGGGGTTGGGTTTAGGTTTAGATTTGGGGTTAGATGTTGGGGTTAGGGGTTGGGGTTAGGTTTACATTTGGGGTTAGGGGTTGGGGTTCGGGGTTAGGGTTAGGGGTTGGGGTTAGGTTTAGATTTGGGGTTAGGGGTTGGGATTAGGTTTAGATTTGGGATTAGGTTTAGATTTGAAGTTTAGATTTGGGTTAGGTTTAGATTTCGGTTTAGGGGTTGGGGTTAGGGGTTGGGGTTAGGTTTAGATTTGGGGTTGTGGGTTGGGGTTAGGCGTTGGGATTAGGGGTTGGGGTTAGGGGTTGGGGTTAGGTTTAGATTTGGGGTTAGGTTTAGATTTGGGGTTAGGTTTAGATTTGGGGTTAGGGGTTGGGGTTGGTTTAAGATTTGGAGTTAGGTTTAGATTTAGGGTTAGGGGTTGGGGTTAGGTTTAGATTTGGGGTTAGGTTTAGATTTAGGGTTAGGGGTTGGGGTTAGGTTTAGATTTGGGGTTAGGTTTAGATTTGGGGTTAGGGATTGGGGTTAGGTTTAGATTTGGGGTTAGGTATAGATTTGGCGTTAGGTTTAGATTTAGGTTTTGGGGTTAGGGTTACGTTTATATTTGGGGTTAGGTTTAGATTTGGGGCTAGGGTTTGGGGTTAAGTTTAGATTTGGGGTTAGGTTTAGATTTGGGGTTAGGGGTTGGGGTTAGGTTTAGATTTGGGGTTAGGAGTTGGGGTTAGGTTTAGATTTGGGGTTAGGGGTTGCGGTTAGGTTTAGATTTGGGGCTAGGGTTTAGGGTTAGGTTTAGATTTGGGGTTAGGTTTAGATTTGGGGTTAGGTGTTGGGGTTAGGTTTAGATTTGGGGTTAGGTTTAGATTTGGGGTTAGGGGTTGGGGTTAGGTTTAGGTTTGGAGTTAGGTTTAGATTTGGGGTTAGGGGTTGCGGTTAGGTTTAGATTTGGGGTTGGGTTTAGATTTGGGGTTTTGATTTGGGGTTAGGTTTAGATTTAAGGTTAGGTTTAGATTTGGGGTTAGGGATTGGGGTTAGGGGTTGGGGTTAGGTTTAGATTTGGGGTTAGGTGTTGGAGTTAGGTTTAGATTTGGGGTTAGGTTTAGATTTGGGGTTAGGGGTTGGGGTTAGGTTTAGATTTGGGGTTAGGTTTAGATTTGGGGTTAGGGGTTGGGTTTAGGTTTAGATTTAGGGTTAGGTTTAGATTTGGGGTTAGGGGTTGGGGTTAGGTTTAGATTTGGGGTTAGGTTTCGATTTGGGGTTAGGGGTTGGGGTTAGGTTTAGATTTGGGGTTAGGTTTAGATTTGGGATTAGGGGTTGGGGTTACCTTTAGATTTCGGATTAGGTTTAGATTTGGGGTTAGGGGTTGGGTTTAGGGGTTGTGGTTATGTTTAGATTTGTGGTTAGGCTTTGGGGTTAGGGGTTGGGGTTAGGTTTAGATTTGTGGTTAGGGGTTGGGGTTAGGGGTTCGGGTTAGGTTTAGATTTGGGGTTAGGGGTTCGGGTTAGGTTTAGATTTGGGGTTAGGTTTAGATTTGGGGTTTAGATTTGGGGTTAGGTTTAGATTTGGGGTTAGTGGTTGGGGTTAGGGGTTGGGGTTAGGTTTAGATTTGGGGTTAGGGGTTGGGCTTAGGTTTAGATTTGGGGTTAGGGGTTGGGGTTAGGGGTTCGGGTTAGGGGTTGGGGTTAGGTTTAGATTTGGGGTTAAGGGTTGGGGTTAGGGGTTGGGGTTAGGGGTTGGGGTTAAGGGTTGGGGATAGGTTTAGATTTGGGGTTAGGGGTTGGGGTTAGGTTTAGATTTGGGGTTAGGTTTAGATTTGGGGTTAGGGCTTGGGGTTAGGTTTAGATTTGGGGTTAGTTTAGATTTGGGGCTAGGGGTTGGGGTTAGATTTAGATTTGGGGTTAGGTTTAGATTTGGGGTTAGGGATTTGGGTTAGGTCTACATTTGGGGTTAGCTTTAGATTTGGGGTTAGGGGTTGGGGTTAGGTTTAGATTTGGGGTTAGGGGTTGGGGTTAGGTTTAGACTTGGGGTTAGGTTTAGATTTGGGGATAGAGGTGGGGTTAGGTTTAGATTTGGGGTTAGGTTTAGATTTGGGCTTAGGGGTTGGGGTTAGGTTTACATTTGGGGTAAGGTTTAGATTTGGGGTTAGGCTTAGATTTCGGGTTAGGTTTAGATTTGGGGTTAGGGGTTGGGGTTAGGTTTAGATTAGGGGTTAGGTTTAGATTTGGGGTTTAGATTTGGGGTAAGGTTTAGATTTGGGGTTAGGTTTAGATTTGGGGTTAGGTTTAGATTTGGGGTTAGGGGTTGGGGTTAGGTTTAGATTTGGGGTTAGGTTTAGATTTGGGGTTAGGGGTTGGGGTTAGGTTTAGATTTGGGGTTAGGTTTAGATTTGGGGTTAGGGGTTGGGGTTAGGTTTAGATTTGGGTTAGGTTTAGATTTGGGGTTTTGATTTGGGGTTAGGTTTCGATTTAATGTTAGGTTTAGATTTGGGGTTAGGGATTGGGGTTATGGGTTGGGGTTAGGTTTAGATTTGGGGTTAGGGGTTGGGGTTAGGTTTACATTTGGGGTTATGGGTTGGGGTTTAGAGTTTGGGGTGAGGTTTAGATTTGGGGTTAGGGGTTGGGGTTAGGGGTTGGGTTTAGGGGTTGGGGTTAGGTTTAGATTTGGGGTTAGGTTTAGATTTGGGGTTAGGGGTTGGGGTTAGGTTTAGATTTGGGGATAGGTTTAGATTTGGGGCTAGGGGTTGGGGTTAGATTTAGATTTGGGGTTAGGTTTAGATTTGGGGTTAGGGGTTTGGGTTAGGTCTACATTTGGGGTTAGCTTTAGATTTGGGGTTAGGGGTTGGGGTTAGGTTTAGATTTCGAGTTAGGGGTTGGGGTTAGGTTTAGACTTGGGGTTAGGTTTAGATTTGTGGTTACGGGTTGGGGTTATGTTTAGATTTGGGGTTAGGTTTAGATTTGGGCTTAGGGGTTGGGGTTAGGTTTACATTTGGGGTAAGGTTTAGATTTGGGGTTAGGTTTAGATTTGGGGTTAGGTTTAGATTTGGGGTTAGTGGTTGGGGTTAGGTTTAGATTAGGGGTTAGGTTTAGATTTGGGGTTTAGATTTGGGTTAAGGTTTAGATTTGGGGTTAGGTTTAGATTTGGGGTTAGGTTTAGATTTGGGGTTAGGGGTTGGGGTTATGTTTAGATTTGGGGTTAGGTTTAGATTTGGGGTTAGGGGTTGTGGTTAGGTTTAGATTTGGGGTTAGGTTTAGATTTGGGCTTAGGGGTTGGTGTTAGGTTTAGATTTGGGTTAGGTTTAGATTTGGGGTTTTGATTTGGGGTTAGGTTTCGATTTAATGTTAGGTTTAGATTTGGGGTTAGGGATTGGGGTTATGGGTTGGGGTTAGGTTTAGATTTGGGGTTAGGTTTAGATTTGGGGTTAGAGGTTGGGGTTAGGTTTACATTTGGGGTTAGGTTTAGATTTGGGGTTAGGTTTAGATTTGGGATTAGGTTTAGATTCCGGGTTAGGGGTTGGGGTTAGGTTTAGATTTGGGGTTAGGTTTAGATTCGAAGTTAGGAGTTGGGGTTAGGTTTAGATTTGGGGTTAGGTTTAGATTTGGGGTTAGGTGTTGATGTTAGGTTTAGATTTAGCGTTAGGTTTAGATTTGGGGTTAGGGGTTGGGGTTAGGGGTTGGGGTTAGGTTTAGATTTGGGGTTAGGGCTTGGGGTCAGGTTTAGATTTGGGGTTGGGGTTGGGGTTAGCGGTTGGGGTTAGGTTTAGATTTGGAGTTAGGGGTTGGGGTTAGGGGTTGGGGTTAGGTTTACATTTGGGGTTAGGGGCTGGGGTTAGGGGTTGGGGTTAGGGGTTGGGGTTAGGTTTAGATTTGGGGTTAGGGGTTGGGGTTAGGGGTTGGGGTTAGGTTTAGATTTGGGGTGAGGGGTTAGGGTTAGTGGTTGGGGTTAGGGGTTGGGGTTAGGTTTAGATTTGGGGTTAGGTTTCGTTTTGGGGTTAGGGGTTGGGGTTAGGTTTACATTTGGGGTTAGGTTTAGATTTGGGGTTAGGTTTAGGTTTGGGGTTAGGGGTTGGGGTTAGGTTTAGATTTGGGGTTAGGTTTAGATTTGGGGTTAGGGGTTGAGGTTAGGTTTAGATTTGGGGTTAGGTTTAGATTTGGGTTTAGGTGTTGGGGTTAGGTTTAGATTTGGGGTTAGTTTTAGATTTGGAGTTAGGGGTTGGGGTTAGGTCTAGATTTGGGGTTAGGTTTAGATTTAGGGTTAGGGGTTGGGGTTAGGTTTAGGTTTGGGGTTAGGGGTTGGGGTTAGGGGTTGTGTTTAGGGGTTGGGGTTAGGTTTAGATTTGGGGTTAGGTTTAGATTTGGGGTAAGGGGTTGGGGTTTGGTTTAGATTTGGGGTTATGTTTAAATTTGGGGTTAGGGGTTGGGGTTAGGTTTAGATTTGGGATTAGGTTTAGATTCCGGGTTAGGTGTTGGGGTTAGGTTTAGATTTGGGGTTAGGTTTATATTCGAAGTTAGGAGTTGGGGTTAGGATTAGATTTGGGGTTAGGTTTAGATTTGGGATTAGCGGTTGGGGTTACGTTTAGATTTGGGGTTAGGTGTAGATTTGGGGTTAGGGGTTGGGGTTAGGTTTAGATTTGGGGTTAGGTTTAGATTTGCGGTTAGGGGTTGGTGTTTGGTTTAGATTTGGGGTTAGGTTTAGATTTGGGGTTAGGTTTAGATTTGGCGTTAGGTTTAGATTTAGGGTTTGGGGTTAGGGTTAGGTTTATATTTGGGTTTAGGTTTAGATTTGGGGATAGGGGTTGGGGTTAAGTTTAGATTTGGGGTTAGGTTTAGATTTGGAATTAGGGGTTGGGGTTAGGTTTAGATTTGAGGTTAGGGGTTGGGGTAGAGGTTGGGGTTAGGTTTAGATTTGGGGTTAGGAGTTGGGGTTAGGGGTTGGGGTTAGGGGTTGGGGTTAGGTTTAGATTTGGGGTTAGGTTTCGTTTTGCGGTTAGGGGTTGGGGTTAGGTTTAGATTTGGGGTTAGGTTTAGATTTGGGGTTAGGGGTTGGGGTTAGGTTTAGATTTGGGTTAGGTTTAGATTTGGGGTTTTGATTTGGGGTTAGGTTTAGATTTAATGTTAGGTTTAGATTTGGGGTTAGGGGTTGGGGTTAGGTTTAGATTTGGGGTTAGGTTTAGATTTGGGGTTAGTTGTTGGGGTTAGTTTTAGATTTCGGGATAGGTTTAGATTTGGGGTTAGGGGTTGGGGTTAGGTTTAGATTTGGGGTTAGGTTTAGATTTGGGGTTAGGGGTTGAGGTTAGCTTTAGATTTGGGGTTAGGTTTAGATTTGGGGTTAGGTTTAGATTTGGCATTTTGATTTGAGGTTAGCTTTAGATTTAACGTTAGGTTTAGATTTGGGGATAGGGGTTGGGGTTAGGGGTTGGGGTTAGGTTTAGATTTAGGGTTAGGGGTTGGGGTTAGGGGTTGGGGTTAGGTTTAGATTTGGGGTTAGGGGTGGGGGTTAGGGGTTAGGTTTAGGGGTTGGGGTTAGGTTTAGATTTGGGGTTAGGTTTAGATTTGGGGTTAGGGGTTGGGGTTAGGTTTAGAGTTGGGGATAGGTTTAGATTTGGGGTTAGGGGTTGAGGTTAGGTTTAGATTTGGGGTTAGGGGTTGGGGTTAGGTTTAGATTTGCTGTTAGGTTTAGATTTGGGGTTACGGGTTGAGGTTAGGTTTAGATTTCGGGTTAGGTTTAGATTTGGGGTTAGGGGCTTGGGTTAGGTTTAGATTTGGGGTTAGGTTTAGATTTGGGGCTAGGGGTTGGGGTTAGGTTTATATTTGGGGTTAGGTTTAGATTTGGGGATAGGGGTTGATGTTACGTTTAGATTTAGCGTTAGGTTTAGATTTGGGGTTAGGGGTTGGGGTTAGGGGTTGGGGTTAGGTTTAGATTTGGGGTTAGGTTTAGATTTGGGGTTAGGAGTTGGGGTTAGGTTTATATTTGGGGTTAGGTTTAGATTTGGGGTTAGGGGTTGATGTTAGGTTTAGATTTAGCGTTAGGTTTAGATTTGGGGTTAGGGGTTGGGGTTAGGGGTTGGGGTTAGGTTTAGATTTGGGGTTAGGGCTTGGGGTTAGGTTTAGATTTGGGGTTGGGGTTGGGGTTAGGGGTTGGGGTTAGGTTTAGATTTGGGGTTAGGGGTTGGGGTTAGGGGTTGGGGTTAGGTTTACATTTGGGGTTAGGGGTTGGGGTTCGGGGTTGGGGATAGGGGTTGCTGTTAGGTTTAGATTTGGGGTTAGGGGTTGGGATTAGGTTTAGATTTCGGATTAGGTTTAGATTTGGGGTTTAGATTTGGGGTTAGGTTTAGATTTGGGGTTAGGTGTTGGGGTTAGGGGTTGGGGTTAGGTTTAGATTTGGGGTTAGGGGTTAGGGTTAGGGGTTGGGGTTAGGTTTAGATTTGGGGTTAGGTTTAGATTTGGGGTTAGGTTTCGTTTTGGGGTTAGGGGTTGAGGTTAGGTTTACATTTGGGGTTAGGTTTAGATTTGGGGTTAGGGGTTGGGGTTAGGTTTAGATTTGGGTTTAAGTTTAGGTTTGGGGTTAGGGGTTGGGGTTAGGTTTAGATTTGGGGTTAGGTTTAGATTTGGGGTTAGGGGTTGAGGTTAGGTTCAGATTTGGGGTTAAGTTTAGATTTGGGTTTAGGTGTTGGGGTTAGGTTTAGATTTGGAGTTAGATTTAGATTTCGGGTTAGGGGTTGGGGTTAGGTCTAGATTTGGGGTTAGGTTTAGATTTGGCGTTAGGTTTAGATTTAGGGTTAGGTTTAGATTTGGGGTTAGGTGTTGGGGTTAGGTTTAGATTTGGGGTTAGGTTTAAATTTGGGGTTTTGATTTGGGGTTAGGTTTAGATTTGGGGTTAGGTTTAGATTTGGGGTTAGGGGTTGGGGTTAGGTTTAGATTTGGGGTTAGGTTTAGATTTGGGGTTTTGATTTGGGGTTAATTTAGATTTAAGGTTAGGTTTAGATTTGGGGTTAGAGGTTAGAGTTAGGAGTTGCGGTTATGTTTAGATTTGGGGTTAGGGGTTGGGGTTAGGTTTAGATTTGGGGTTCGGGGTTGGGGATAGAGTTTGGGGTTAGGTTTAGATTTGGAGTTAGGGGTGGGGTTAGGGGTTGGGGTTAGGTTTAGATTTCGGGGTAGGTTTAGATTTGGGGTTTTGATTTGTGGTTAGGTTTAGATTTAAGGTTAGGTTTAGATTTGGTGTTAGGGGTTGGGGTTAGGGGTTAGCTTTAGGTTTAGATTTGGGGTTAGGGGTTGGGGTTAAGTTTAGATTTGGGGTTAGGCGTTGGGGTTAGAGGTTGGGGTTAGGTTTAGATTTGGGGTTAGCGGTTGGGGTTAGGGGTTGGGTTTAGGGGTTGGGGTTGGGTTTAGATTTGGGGTTAGGTTTAGATTTGGGGTTAGGGGTTGGGTTTAGGTTTAGATTTCGGGTTAGGTTTAGATTTCGGGTTAGGGGTTGGGGTTAGGTTTAGATTTGGGGTTAGGTTTCGATTTGGGGTTTAGGTTTAGATTTGGGGTTAGGGGTTGGGGTTAGGGGTTTGGGTTTGGTGCTGGGGTTAGGTTTAGATTTGGGGTTAGGGGTTGGGGTTAGAGGTTGGGGTCAGGGGTTGGGGTTAGCTTTAGATTTGGGGTTAGGTTTAGATTTGGGGTTAGGTTTAGATTTGGGGTTAAGGGTTGGAGTTAGGGGTTGTGTTTAGGAGTTGGGGTTAGGTTTAGATTTGGGTTTAGGTTTAGATTTGGGGTTAGGGGTTTGGTGTTTGGTTTAGATTTGGGGTTATGTTTAAATTTGGGATTAGGGGTTGGGGTTAGATTTAGATTTTGGATTAGGTTTAGATTTGGGGTTAGGGGTTGGGGTTAGGTTTAGATTTGGGGTTAGGTTTAGATTTGGGGTTAGGGGTTGGGGTTAGGTTTAGGTTTGCGGTTAGGTTTAGATTTGGGGTTAGGTTTAGATTTGGGGTTAGGTTTAGATTTGGGGTTTAGATTTAAGGTTAGGTTTAGATGTGGGGTTATGGGTTTAGATTTGGGGCTAGGGTTTGGGGTTAGGTTTAGATTTGGGGTTAGGTTTAGATTAGGGGTTAGAGGTTGGGGTTAGCTTTAGATTTGGGGTTAGGTTTAGATTTGGGGTTAGGGGTTGGGGTTAGGGGTTGGGGTTAGGTTTAGATTTGGGGTTAAGGGTTGGGGTTAGAGGTTGGGGTTAGGGGTTGGGGTTCGGTTTAGATTTAGGGTTAGGTTTAGATTTAGGGTTAGGGCTTGGGGTTAGGTTTAGATTTGGGGTTAGTTTAGATTTGGGGCTAGGGGTTGGGGTTAGATTTAGATTTGGGGTTAGGTTTAAATTTGGGGTTAGGGGTTTGGGTTAGGTTTACATTTGGGGTTAGCTTTAGATTTGGGGTATGGAGTTGGGGTTAGGTTTAGATTTGGGGTTAGGTTTAGATTTGGGGTTAGGGGTTGGGGTTAGGTTTAGATTTGGGTTAGGTTTAGATTTGGGGTTTTGATTTGGGGTTAGATTTAGATTTAATGTTAGGTTTAGATTTGGGGTTAGGGCTTGGGGTTAGGTTTAGATTTGGGGTTAGGTTTAGATTTGGGGTTAGGAGTTGGGGTTAGGGGTTGGGTTTAGGTTTAGATTTGGGGTTAGATGTTGGGGTTAGGGGTTGGGGTTAGGTTTACATTTGGGGTTAGGGGTTGGGGTTCGGGGTTAGGGTTAGGGGTTGGGGTTAGGTTTAGATTTGGGGTTAGGGGTTGGGATTAGGTTTAGATTTGGGATTAGGTTTAGATTTGAAGTTTAGATTTGGGTTAGGTTTAGATTTGGGTTTAGGGGTTGGGGTTAGGGGTTGGGGTTAGGTTTAGATTTGGGGTTGGGGGTTGGGGTTAGGCGTTGGGATTAGGGGTTGGGCTTAGGGGTTGGGGTTAGGTTTAGATTTGGGGTTAGGTTTAGATTTGGGGTTAGGTTTAGATTTGGGGTTAGGGGTTGGGGTTGGTTTAAGATTTGGAGTTAGGTTTAGATTTAGGGTTAGGGGTTGGGGTTAGGTTTAGATTTGGGGTTAGGTTTAGATTTAGGGTTAGGGGTTGGGGTTAGGTTTAGATTTGGGGTTAGGTTTAGATTTGGGGTTAGGGATTGGGGTTAGGTTTAGATTTGGGGTTAGGTATAGATTTGGCGTTAGGTTTAGATTTAGGTTTTGGGGTTAGGGTTACGTTTATATTTGGGTTTAGGTTTAGATTTGGGGCTAGGGTTTGGGGTTAAGTTTAGATTTGGGGTTAGGTTTAGATTTGGGGTTAGGGGTTGGGGTTAGGTTTAGATTTGGGGTTAGGAGTTGGGGTTAGGTTTAGATTTGGGGTTAGGGGTTGCGGTTAGGTTTAGATTTGGGGCTAGGGGTTGGGGTTAGATTTAGATTTGGGGTTAGGTTTAAATTTGGGGTTAGGGGTTTGGGTTAGGTTTACATTTGGGGTTAGCTTTAGATTTGGGGTATGGAGTTGGGGTTAGGTTTAGATTTGGGGTTAGGTTTAGATTTGGGGTTAGGGGTTGGGGTTAGGTTTAGATTTGGGTTAGGTTTAGATTTGGGGTTTTGATTTGGGGTTAGATTTAGATTTAATGTTAGGTTTAGATTTGGGGTTAGGGCTTGGGGTTAGGTTTAGATTTGGGGTTAGGTTTAGATTTGGGGTTAGGAGTTGGGGTTAGGGGTTGGGTTTAGGTTTAGATTTGGGGTTAGATGTTGGGGTTAGGGGTTGGGGTTAGGTTTACATTTGGGGTTAGGGGTTGGGGTTCGGGGTTAGGGTTAGGGGTTGGGGTTAGGTTTAGATTTGGGGTTAGGGGTTGGGATTAGGTTTAGATTTGGGATTAGGTTTAGATTTGAAGTTTAGATTTGGGTTAGGTTTAGATTTGGGTTTAGGGGTTGGGGTTAGGGGTTGGGGTTAGGTTTAGATTTGGGGTTGGGGGTTGGGGTTAGGCGTTGGGATTAGGGGTTGGGCTTAGGGGTTGGGGTTAGGTTTAGATTTGGGGTTAGGTTTAGATTTGGGGTTAGGTTTAGATTTGGGGTTAGGGGTTGGGGTTGGTTTAAGATTTGGAGTTAGGTTTAGATTTAGGGTTAGGGGTTGGGGTTAGGTTTAGATTTGGGGTTAGGTTTAGATTTAGGGTTAGGGGTTGGGGTTAGGTTTAGATTTGGGGTTAGGTTTAGATTTGGGGTTAGGGATTGGGGTTAGGTTTAGATTTGGGGTTAGGTATAGATTTGGCGTTAGGTTTAGATTTAGGTTTTGGGGTTAGGGTTACGTTTATATTTGGGTTTAGGTTTAGATTTGGGGCTAGGGTTTGGGGTTAAGTTTAGATTTGGGGTTAGGTTTAGATTTGGGGTTAGGGGTTGGGGTTAGGTTTAGATTTGGGGTTAGGAGTTGGGGTTAGGTTTAGATTTGGGGTTAGGGGTTGCGGTTAGGTTTAGATTTGGGGCTAGGGTTTAGGGTTAGGTTTAGATTTGGGGTTAGGTTTAGATTTGGGGTTAGGTGTTGGGGTTAGGTTTAGATTTGGGGTTAGGTTTAGATTTGGGGTTAGGGGTTGGGGTTAGGTTTAGGTTTGGAGTTAGGTTTAGATTTGGGGTTAGGGGTTGCGGTTAGGTTTAGATTTGGGGTTGGGTTTAGATTTGGGGTTTTGATTTGGGGTTAGGTTTAGATTTAAGGTTAGGTTTAGATTTGGGGTTAGGGATTGGGGTTAGGGGTTGGGGTTAGGTTTAGATTTGGGGTTAGGTGTTGGAGTTAGGTTTAGATTTGGGGTTAGGTTTAGATTTGGGGTTAGGGGTTGGGGTTAGGTTTAGATTTGGGGTTAGGTTTAGATTTGGGGTTAGGGGTTGGGTTTAGGTTTAGATTTGGGGTTAGGTATAGATTTGGGGTTAGGGGTTGGGGTTAGGTTTAGATTTGGGGTTAGGTTTCGATTTGGGGTTAGGGGTTGGGGTTAGGTTTAGATTTGGGGTTAGGTTTAGATTTGGGATTAGGGGTTGGGGTTACCTTTAGATTTCGGATTAGGTTTAGATTTGGGGTTAGGGGTTGGGTTTAGGGGTTGTGGTTATGTTTAGATTTGTGGTTAGGCTTTGGGGTTAGGGGTTGGGGTTAGGTTTAGATTTGTGGTTAGGGGTTGGGGTTAGGGGTTCGGGTTAGGTTTAGATTTGGGGTTAGGGGTTCGGGTTAGGTTTAGATTTGGGGTTAGGTTTAGATTTGGGGTTTAGATTTGGGGTTAGGTTTAGATTTGGGGTTAGTGGTTGGGGTTAGGGGTTGGGGTTAGGTTTAGATTTGGGGTTAGGGGTTGGGCTTAGGTTTAGATTTGGGGTTAGGGGTTGGGGTTAGGGGTTCGGGTTAGGGGTTGGGGTTAGGTTTAGATTTGGGGTTAAGGGTTGGGGTTAGGGGTTGGGGTTAGGGGTTGGGGTTAAGGGTTGGGGATAGGTTTAGATTTGGGGTTAGGGGTTGGGGTTAGGTTTAGATTTGGGGTTAGGTTTAGATTTGGGGTTAGGGCTTGGGGTTAGGTTTAGATTTGGGGTTAGTTTAGATTTGGGGCTAGGGGTTGGGGTTAGATTTAGATTTGGGGTTAGGTTTAGATTTGGGGTTAGGGATTTGGGTTAGGTCTACATTTGGGGTTAGCTTTAGATTTGGGGTTAGGGGTTGGGGTTAGGTTTAGATTTGGGGTTAGGGGTTGGGGTTAGGTTTAGACTTGGGGTTAGGTTTAGATTTGGGGATAGAGGTGGGGTTAGGTTTAGATTTGGGGTTAGGTTTAGATTTGGGCTTAGGGGTTGGGGTTAGGTTTACATTTGGGGTAAGGTTTAGATTTGGGGTTAGGCTTAGATTTCGGGTTAGGTTTAGATTTGGGGTTAGGGGTTGGGGTTAGGTTTAGATTAGGGGTTAGGTTTAGATTTGGGGTTTAGATTTGGGGTAAGGTTTAGATTTGGGGTTAGGTTTAGATTTGGGGTTAGGTTTAGATTTGGGGTTAGGGGTTGGGGTTAGGTTTAGATTTGGGGTTAGGTTTAGATTTGGGGTTAGGGGTTGGGGTTAGGTTTAGATTTGGGGTTAGGTTTAGATTTGGGGTTAGGGGTTGGGGTTAGGTTTAGATTTGGGTTAGGTTTAGATTTGGGGTTTTGATTTGGGGTTAGGTTTCGATTTAATGTTAGGTTTAGATTTGGGGTTAGGGATTGGGGTTATGGGTTGGGGTTAGGTTTAGATTTGGGGTTAGGGGTTGGGGTTAGGTTTACATTTGGGGTTATGGGTTGGGGTTAGAGTTTGGGGTGAGGTTTAGATTTGGGGTTAGGGGTTGGGGTTAGGGGTTGGGTTTAGGGGTTGGGGTTAGGTTTAGATTTGGGGTTAGGTTTAGATTTGGGGTTAGGGGTTGGGGTTAGGTTTAGATTTGGGGATAGGTTTAGATTTGGGGCTAGGGGTTGGGGTTAGATTTAGATTTGGGGTTAGGTTTAGATTTGGGGTTAGGGGTTTGGGTTAGGTCTACATTTGGGGTTAGCTTTAGATTTGGGGTTAGGGGTTGGGGTTAGGTTTAGATTTCGAGTTAGGGGTTGGGGTTAGGTTTAGACTTGGGGTTAGGTTTAGATTTGTGGTTACGGGTTGGGGTTATGTTTAGATTTGGGGTTAGGTTTAGATTTGGGCTTAGGGGTTGGGGTTAGGTTTACATTTGGGGTAAGGTTTAGATTTGGGGTTAGGTTTAGATTTGGGGTTAGGTTTAGATTTGGGGTTAGTGGTTGGGGTTAGGTTTAGATTAGGGGTTAGGTTTAGATTTGGGGTTTAGATTTGGGTTAAGGTTTAGATTTGGGGTTAGGTTTAGATTTGGGGTTAGGTTTAGATTTGGGGTTAGGGGTTGGGGTTATGTTTAGATTTGGGGTTAGGTTTAGATTTGGGGTTAGGGGTTGGGGTTAGGTTTAGATTTGGGGTTAGGTTTAGATTTGGGCTTAGGGGTTGGTGTTAGGTTTAGATTTGGGTTAGGTTTAGATTTGGGGTTTTGATTTGGGGTTAGGTTTCGATTTAATGTTAGGTTTAGATTTGGGGTTAGGGATTGGGGTTATGGGTTGGGGTTAGGTTTAGATTTGGGGTTAGGTTTAGATTTGGGGTTAGAGGTTGGGGTTAGGTTTACATTTGGGGTTAGGTTTAGATTTGGGGTTAGGTTTAGATTTGGGTTTAGGTTTAGATTTAGGGTTAGGGGTTGGTGTTAGGTTTAGATTAGGGGTTAGGTTTAGATTTGGGGTTTAGATTTGGGGTAAGGTTTAGATTTGGGGTTAGGTTTAGATTTGGGTTAGGTTTAGATTTGGGGTTAGGGGTTGGGGTTATTTTTAGATTTGGGGTTAGGTTTAGATTTGGGGTTAAGAGTTGGGGTTAGGTTTAGATTTGGGGTTAGGTTTAGATTTGGGGTTAGGGGTTGGGGTTAGGTTTAGATTTGGATTAGGTTTAGATTTGGGGTTTTGATTTGGGGTTAGATTTAGATTTAATGTTAGGTTTAGATTTGGGGTTAGGGATTGGGGTTAGGGGTTGGGGTTAGGTTTAGATTTGGGGTTAGGGGTTGGGGTTAGGTTTAGATTTGGGGTTAGGGTTTGGGGTTAGAGGTTGGGGTTAGGTTAAGATTTGGGGTTAGGGGTTGGGGTTAGGGGTTGGGTTTAGGGGTTTGGTTTAGGTTTAGATTTGGGGTTAGCTTTAGATTTGTGGTTAGGGGTTAGGGTTAGGTTTAGACTTGGGGTTAGGTTTAGATTTGCGGTTAGGGGTTGGGGTTAGGTCTAGATTTGAGGTTAGGTTTAGATTTGTGGTTAGGGGTTGGGGTTAGGTTTAGATTTGGGTTAGGTTTAAATTTGGGGTTTTGATTTGGGGTTAGGTTTAGATTTAATGTTAGGTTTAGATTTAATATTAGGTTTAGATTTGGGGTTAGGGATTGGGGTTAGGGGTTGGGGTTAGGTTTCGATTTGGGGTTAGGGCTTGGGGTTAGGTTTAGATTTGGTGTTAGGTTTAGATTTGGGGTTAGGGGTTGGGTTTAGGTTTAGATTTGGGGTTAGGTTTATATTTGGGGTTAGGGAAAGACGGACGAGAAACGTCCTGACAGGCTTGAGGGGAAAAACGTCCGTTGATGGTTGGCGTACTGCACGCCCGCCTACGGGGCTGCAGGGGAATCCTCATTTGGAAGGTACCTGAAGATGTGTGCCTGTTCTTGGAGCTCCGCTAGTAGGGTAGCAAAGACACTCGTAGGCAGTACTGAATGCTGCTCCGTGCTACTTCTCCTCCGCTGACAAATGCTTCACAGTCGCCCTAGGAAAGACGTTTAGCAATCGATCTCCAAGAGAAACGAAACACATCATGCCATAAGCCGAAAGAATAGCAGGGCATCTCTTCACAAGCTTGTCCCTGATCTATAGCTGAGGGCAAACACTTGTGTGCTTGTGGGAGAGCCTGTGTCTTTCCTGGAAGCGTTTGGGAGTTTTGCTCAGACGCGTGTTTCCTCAAGTTCAAGAATCAAGATCTAGGATACCTGCAGACAGGTGCCTGTTTGTGTGGAGACAGTCTGCCTGAAACTCTGTGTTCCTTAGTGCCCGCTCTTTCTCCCCGTCGCTCCACACGCCTGGGAGTCCCTTTCTTTCTCTCCACAAGCACGTGTGTTGACTTCGTCGCACATGTGCATCTGCACAAGCGTTGAGCTCAGCAGAGTGTGTCTCTTGACACTTGATGTGCGTTGGCTGTGTCTGCGTGCTCCAGTGAAGAGAGAAACGGGAAACCATCTTGGTAGAGGCAACAAAGCAAAACTGAGGCAGGATTGACATCTGCTCAACAGAGACGGATTCCCTGTGCTGACACAGTTCACAGTTACACGAGAAGCAATCTGAGCGGTCCATCGACCGGAGACGTGTTTCCCAAGAGGTCGTTTAGCGAGTGAACAGCAGTGTGCGCGACTTTCAGGAGTGTGCCTGGAAAGTGCCAGAGTCACCAGAGCATCTGTGCAAAAGCTGCTGCCTCTGTGACCGCATTGAGGCACGTTCCCGTGCCTGCGAGTGTATAGACGGCTCTTCCGCGTTCACTCCGAGGGAAACGGTCCGCTATTGCTTCTGTGCGTACAGACGCGATTCCCTTGTCTCTTGCGAACACAGGGAACTCTGTGCATCCAAATCTACAGGCTAAGGACGCGTCTGCATATGTTTTGGTGAACAATGGAGTGTGCGTGCTCTGACAGCTGTCTCTATGCAGACGTCTCCACAGAGCCACTTCTGAATGCCCCGCAGCCCAGGACTGAATGGATACACTAACAAGTGCGCCGGTGTGAGCAACCACATGTGCAGAAGGACGTCTTTCATCTCACAGAAGCACGAACGTCTTGGCGTTCAAGCACATGGCAGAAACAAGGTGTGAACAGATGAGCTGCTGCTATTTTCTCCGTTCGGCATGCTTGGTTGTAGCTCTCTTGCCGGTCGCCGGCTTAGCGGCTTGCTTTGCGCGACTAGGTCTGCGGAGAGAAGGAGATAGCGCCGGAAACCTTGCCTTTTGCCTTCTTCGGCGCTGGAACCTGGTTGCTGCGCCTTCTCTTTGTCCATGTGCACACACACGATTCCTCAGCGAAAACCATGCAGAAACCTTTCCGCGAGCACCCAGGCATGTGCACCCAGCACCACGTGCACGCACACGCAGCTAGAGAAAAGCACCTACCTTTTCACACACTGATGCCTAAGCAAACGCGTGGCCACACACACGCACGCATCCGCAAGCGCGCCTACTCCCATCTATTGAGGGAAAGACGGACGAGCAACGTCCTGACAGGCTTGAGGGGAAAAACGTCCGTTGATGGTTGGCGTACTGCACGCCCGCCTACGGGGCTGCAGGGGAATCCACATTTGGAAGGTACCTGAAGATGTGTGCCTGTTCTTGGAGCTCCGCTAGTAGGGTAGCAAAGACACTCGTAGGCAGTACTGAATGCTGCTCCGTGCTACATCTCCTCCGCTGGCAAATGCTTCACAGTCGCCCTAGGAAAGACGTTTAGCAATCGATCTCCAAGAGAAACGAAACACATCATGCCATAAGGCGAAAGAATAGCAGGGCATCTCTTCACAAGCTTCTCCCTGATCTATAGCTGAGGGCAAACACTTGTGTGCTTGTGGGAGAGCGTGTGTCTTTCCTGGAAGCGTTTGGGAGTTTTGCTCAGACGCGTGTTTCCTCAAGTTCAAGAATCAAGATCTAGGATACCTGCAGACAGGTGCCTGTTTGTGTGGAGACAGTCTGCCTGAAACTCTGTGTTCCTTAGCGCCCGCTCTTTCTCCCCGTCGCTCCACACGCCTGGGAGTCCCTTTCTTTCTCTCCACAAGCACTTGTGTTGACTTCGTCGCA
The DNA here is from genome assembly GCF_037038585.1 of Patagioenas fasciata. Classification (NCBI taxonomy): domain Eukaryota; kingdom Metazoa; phylum Chordata; class Aves; order Columbiformes; family Columbidae; genus Patagioenas; species Patagioenas fasciata. Next base: position 103,814,558 of record NC_092521.1, read on the forward strand.
CATGTGCATCTGCACAAGCGTTGAGCTCAGCAGAGTGTGTCTCTTGACACTTGATGTGCGTTGGCTGTGTCTGCGTGCTCCAGTGAAGAGAGAAACGGGAAATCATCTTGGTAGAGGCAACAAAGCAAAAGCGAGGCAGGATTGACATCTGCTCAACAGAGACGGATTCCCTGTGCTGACACAGTTCACAGTTACACGAGAAGCAATCTGAGCGGTCCATCGACCAGAGACGTGTTTCCCAAGAGGTCGTTTAGCGAGTGAACAGCAGTGTGCGCGACTTTCAGGAGTGTGCCTGGAAAGTGCCAGAGTCACCAGAGCATCTGTGCAAAAGCTGCTGCCTCTGTGACCGCATTGAGGCACGTTCCCGTGCCTGCGAGTGTATAGACGGCTCTTTCCCGTTCACTCCGAGGGAAACGGTCCGCTATTGCTTCTGTGCGTACAGACGCGATTCCCTTGTCTCTTGCGAACACAGGGAACTCTGTGCATCCAAATCTACAGGCTAAGGACGCGTCTGCATATGTTTTGGTGAACAATGGAGTGTGCGTGCTCTGACAGCTGTCTCTATGCAGACGTCTCCACAGAGCCACTTCTGAATGCCCCGCAGCCCAGGACTGAATGGATACACTAACAAGTGCGCCGGTGTGAGCAACCACATGTGCAGAAGGACGTCTTTCATCTCACAGAAGCACGAACGTCTTGGCGTTCAAGCACATGGCAGAAACAAGGTGTGAACAGATGAGCTGCTGCTATTTTCTCCGTTCGGCATGCTTGGTTGTAGCTCTCTTGCCGGTCGCCGGCTTAGCGGCTTGCTTTGCGCGACTAGGTCTGCGGAGAGAAGGAGATAGCGCCGGAAACCTTGCCTTTTGCCTTCTTCGGCGCTGGAACCTGGTTGCTGCGCCTTCTCTTTGTCCATGTGCACACACACGATTCCTCAGTGAAAACCATGCAGAAACCTTTCCGCGAGCACCCAGGCATGTGCACCCAGCACCACGTGCACGCACACGCAGCTAGAGAAAAGCACCTACCTTTTCACACACTGATGCCTAAGCAAACGCGTGGCCACACACACGCACGCATCCGCAAGCGCGCCTACTCCCATCTATTGAGGGAAAGACGGACGAGCAACGTCCTGACAGGCTTGAGGGGAAAAACGTCCGTTGATGGTTGGCGTACTGCACGCCCGCCTACGGGGCTGCAGGGGAATCCTCATTTGGAAGGTACCTGAAGATGTGTGCCTGTTCTTGGAGCTCCGCTAGTAGGGTTCCAAAGACACTCGTAGGCAGTACTGAATGCTGCTCCGTGCTACATCTCCTCCGGTGGCAAATGCTTCACAGTCGCCCTAGGAAAGACGTTTAGCAATCGATCTCCAAGAGAAACGAAACACATGATGCCATAAGGCGAAAGAATAGCAGGGCATCTCTTCACAAGCTTGTCCCTGATCTATAGCTGAGGGCAAACACTTGTGTGCTTGTGGGAGAGCCTGTGTCTTTCCTGGAAGCGTTTGGGAGTTTTGCTCAGACGCGTGTTTCCTCAAGTTCAAGAATCAAGATCTAGGATACCTGCAGACAGGTGCCTGTTTGTGTGGAGACAGTCTGCCTGAAACTCTGTGTTCCTTAGCGCCCGCTCTTTCTCCCCGTCGCTCCACACGCCTGGGAGTCCCTTTCTTTCTCTCCACAAGCACGTGTGTTGACTTCGTCGCACATGTGCATCTGCACAAGCGTTGAGCTCAGCAGAGTGTGTCTCTTGACACTTGATGTGCGTTGGCTGTGTCTGCCTGCTCCAGTGAAGAGAGAAACGGGAAACCATCTTGGTAGAGGCAACAAAGCAAAACTGAGGCAGGATTGACATCTGCTCAACAGAGACGGATTCCCTGTGCTGACACAGTTCACAGTTACACGAGAAGCAATCTGAGCGGTCCATCGACCGGAGACGTGTTTCCCAAGAGGTCGTTTAGCGAGTGAACAGCAGTGTGCGCGACTTTCAGGAGTGTGCCTGGAAAGTGCCAGAATCACCAGAGCATCTGTGCAAAAGCTGCTGCCTCTGTGACCGCATTGAGGCACGTTCCCGTACCTGCGAGTGTATAGACGGCTCTTTCGCGTTCACTCCGAGGGAAACGGTCTGCTATTGCTTCTGTGCGTACAGACGCGATTCCCTTGTCTCTTGCGAACACAGGGAACTCTGTGCATCCAAATCTACAGGCTAAGGACGCGTCTGCATATGTTTTGGTGAACAATGGAGTGTGCGTGCTCTGACAGCTGTCTCTATGCAGACGTCTCCACAGAGCCACTTCTGAATGCCCCGCAGCCCAGGACTGAATGGATACACTAACAAGTGCGCCGGTGTGAGCAACCACATATGCAGAAGGACGTCTTTCATCTCACAGAAGCACGAACGTCTTGGCGTTCAAGCACATGGCAGAAACAAGGTGTGAACAGATGAACTGCTGCTATTTTCTCCGTTCGGCATGCTTGGTTGTAGCTCTCTTGCCGGTCGCCGGCTTAGCGGCTTGCTTTGCGCGACTAGGTCTGCGGAGAGAAGGAGATAGCGCCGAAAACCTTGCCTTTTGCCTTCTTCGGCGCTGGAACCTGGTTGCTGCGCCTTCTCTTTGTCCATGTGCACACACACGATTCCTCAGCGAAAACCATGCAGAAACCTTTCCACGAGCACCCAGGCATGTGCACCCAGCACCACGTGCACGCACACACAGCTAGAGAAAAGCACCTACCTTTTCACACACTGATGCCTAAGCAAACGCGTGGCCACACACACGCACGCATCCGCAAGCGCGCCTACTCCCATCTATTGAGGGAAAGACGGACGAGCAACGTCCTGACAGGCTTGAGGGGAAAAACGTCCGTTGATGGTTGGCGTACTGCACGCCCGCCTACGGGGCTGCAGGGGAATCCTCATTTGGAAGGTACCTGAAGATGTGTGCCTGTTCTTGGAGCTCCGCTAGTAGGGTAGCAAAGACACTCGTAGGCAGTACTGAATGCTGCTCCGTGCTACTTCTCCTCCGCTGGCAAATGCTTCACAGTCGCCCTAGGAAAGACGTTTAGCAATCGATCTCCAAGAGAAACGAAACACATGATGCCATAAGGCGAAAGAATAGCAGGGCATCTCTTCACAAGCTTGTCCCTGATCTATAGCTGAGGGCAAACACTTGTGTGCTTGTGGGAGAGCGTGTGTCTTTCCTGGAAGCGTTTGGGAGTTTTGCTCAGACGCGTGTTTCCTCAAGTTCAAGAATCAAGATCTAGGATACCTGCAGACAGGCGCCTGTGTGTGTGGAGACAGTCTGCCTGAAACTCTGTGTGCCTTAGCGCCCGCTCTTTCTCCCCGTCGCTCCACACGCCTGGGAGTCCCTTTCTTTCTCTCCACAAGCACGTGTGTTGACTTCGTCGCACATGTGCATCTGCACAAGCGTTGAGCTCAGCAGAGTGTGTCTCTTGACACTTGATGTGCGTTGGCTGTGTCTGCCTGCTCCAGTGAAGAGAGAAACGGGAAACCATCTTGGTAGAGGCAACAAAGCAAAACTGAGGCAGGATTGACATCTGCTCAACAGAGACGGATTCCCTGCGCTGACACAGTTCACAGTTACACGAGAAGCAATCTGAGCGGTCCATCGACCGGAGACGTGTTTCCCAAGAGGTCGTTTAGCGAGTGAACAGCAGTGTGCGCGACTTTCAGGAGTGTGCCTGGAAAGTGACAGAGTCACCAGAGCATCTGTGCAAAAGCTGCTGCCTCTGTGACCGCATTGAGGCACGTTCCCGTGCCTGCGAGTGTATAGACGGCTCTTTCGCGTTCACTCCGAGGGAAACGGTCCGCTATTGCTTCTGTGCGTACAGACGCGATTCCCTTGTCTCTTGCGAACACAGGGAACTCTGTGCATCCAAATCTACAGGCTAAGGACGCGTCTGCATATGTTTTGGTGAACAATGGAGTGTGCGTGCTCTGACAGCTGTCTCTATGCAGACGTCTCCACAGAGCCACTTCTGAATGCCCCGCAGCCCAGGACTGAATGGATACACTAACAAGTGCGCCGGTGTGAGCAACCACATATGCAGAAGGACGTCTTTCATCTCACAGAAGCACGAACGTCTTGGCGTTCAAGCACATGGCAGAAACAAGGTGTGAACAGATGAGCTGCTGCTATTTTCTCCGTTCGGCATGCTTGGTTGTAGCTCTCTTGCCGGTCGCCGGCTTAGCGGCTTGCTTTGCGCGACTAGGTCTGCGGAGAGAAGGAGATAGCGCCGGAAACCTTGCCTTTTGCCTTCTTCGGCGCTGGAACCTGGTTGCTGCGCCTTCTCTTTGTCCATGTGCACACACACGATTCCTCAGCGAAAACCATGCAGAAACCTTTCCACGAGCACCCAGGCATGTGCACCCAGCACCACGTGCACGCACACGCAGCTAGAGAAAAGCACCTACCTTTTCACACACTGATGCCTAAGCAAACGCGTGGCCACACACACGCACGCATCCGCAAGCGCGCCTACTCCCATCTATTGAGGGAAAGACGGACGAGCAACGTCCTGACAGGCTTGAGGGGAAAAACGTCCGTTGATGGTTGGCGTACTGCACGCCCGCCTACGGGTCTGCAGGGGAATCCTCATTTGGAAGGTACCTGAAGATGTGTGCCTGTTCTTGGAGCTCCGCTAGTAGGGTAGCAAAGACACCCGTAGGCAGTACTGAATGCTGCTCCGTGCTACATCTCCTCCGGTGGCAAATGCTTCACAGTCGCCCTAGGAAAGACGTTTAGCAATCGATCTCCAAGAGAAACGAAACACATGATGCCATAAGGCGAAAGAATAGCAGGGCATCTCTTCACAAGCTTGTCCCTGATCTATAGCTGAGGGCAAACACTTCCGTGCTTGTGGGAGAGCCTGTGTCTTTCCTGGAAGCGTTTGGGAGTTTTGCTCAGACGCGTGTTTCCTCAAGTTCAAGAATCAAGATCTAGGATACCTGCAGACAGGTGCCTGTTTGTGTGGAGACAGTCTGCCTGAAACTCTGTGTTCCTTAGCGCCCGCTCTTTCTCCCCGTCGCTCCACACGCCTGTGAGTCCCTTTCTTTCTCTCCACAAGCACGTGTGTTGACTTCGTCGCACATGTGCATCTGCACAAGCGTTGAGCTCAGCAGAGTGTGTCTCTTGACACTTGATGTGCGTTGGCTGTGTCTGCCTGCTCCAGTGAAGAGAGAAACGGGAAATCATCTTGGTAGAGGCAACAAAGCAAAAGCGAGGCAGGATTGACATCTGCTCAACAGAGACGGATTCCCTGCGCTGACACAGTTCACAGTTACACGAGAAGCAATCTGAGCGGTCCATCGACCGGAGACGTGTTTCCCAAGAGGTCGTTTAGCGAGTGAACAGCAGTGTGCGCGACTTTCAGGAGTGTGCCTGGAAAGTGCCAGAGTCACCAGAGCATCTGTTCAGAAGCTGCTGCCTCTGTGACCGCATTGAGGAACGTTCCCGTGCCTGCGAGTGTATAGACGGCTCTTTCGCGTTCACTCCGAGGGAAACGGTCCGCTATTGCTTCTGTGCGTACAGACGCGATTCCCTTGTCTCTTGCGAACACAGGGAACTCTGTGCATCCAAATCTACAGGCTAAGGACGCGTCTGCATATGTTTTGGTGAACAATGGAGTGTGCGTGCTCTGACAACTGTCTCTATGCAGACGTCTCCACAGAGCCACTTCTGAATGCCCCGCAGCCCAGGACTGAATGGATACACTAACAAGTGCGCCGGTGTGAGCAACCACATATGCAGAAGGACGTCTTTCATCTCACAGAAGCACGAAGGTCTTGGCGTTCAAGCACATGGCAGAAACAAGGTGTGAACAGATGAGCTGCTGCTATTTTCTCCGTTCGGCATGCTTGGTTGTAGCTCTCTTGCCGGTCGCCGGCTTAGCGGCTTGCTTTGCGCGACTAGGTCTGCGGAGAGAAGGAGATAGCGCCGGAAACCTTGCCTTTTGCCTTCTTCGGCGCTGGAACCTGGTTGCTGCGCCTTCTCTTTGTCCATGTGCACACACACGATTCCTCAGCGAAAACCATGCAGAAACCTTTCCGCGAGCACCCAGGCATGTGCACCCAGCACCACGTGCACGCACACGCAGCTAGAGAAAAGCACCTACCTTTTCACACACTGATGCCTAAGCAAACGCGTGGCCACACACACGCACGCATCCGCAAGCGCGCCTACTCCCATCTATTGAGGGAAAGACGGACGAGCAACGTCCTGACAGGCTTGAGGGGAAAAACGTCCGTTGATGGTTGGCGTACTGCACGCCCGCCTACGGGTCTGCAGGGGAATCCTCATTTGGAAGGTACCTGAAGATGTGTGCCTGTTCTTGGAGCTCCGCTAGTAGGGTAGCAAAGACACCCGTAGGCAGTACTGAATGCTGCTCCGTGCTACATCTCCTCCGGTGGCAAATGCTTCACAGTCGCCCTAGGAAAGACGTTTAGCAATCGATCTCCAAGAGAAACGAAACACATCATGCCATAAGGCGAAAGAATAGCAGGGCATCTCTTCACAAGCTTGTCCCTGATCTATAGCTGAGGGCAAACACTTGTGTGCTTGTGGGAGAGCGTGTGTCTTTCCTGGAAGCGTTTGGGAGTTTTGCTCAGACGCGTGTTTCCTCAAGTTCAAGAATCAAGATCTAGGATACCTGCAGACAGGTGCCTGTGTGTGTGGAGACAGTCTGCCTGAAACTCTGTGTTCCTTAGCGCCCGCTCTTTCTCCCCGTCGCTCCACACGCCTGGGAGTCCCTTTCTTTCTCTCCACAAGCACGTGTGTTGACTTCGTCGCACATGTGCATCTGCACAAGCGTTGAGCTCAGCAGAGTGTGTCTCTTGACACTTGATGTGCGTTGGCTGTGTCTGCCTGCTCCAGTGAAGAGAGAAACGGGAAATCATCTTGGTAGAGGCAACAAAGCAAAACCGAGGCAGGATTGACATCTGCTCAACAGAGACGGATTCCCTGTGCTGACACAGTTCACAGTTACACGAGAAGCAATCTGAGCGGTCCATCGACCGGAGACGTGTTTCCCAAGAGGTCGTTTAGCGAGTGAACAGCAGTGTGCACGACTTTCAGGAGTGTGCCTGGAAAGTGCCAGAGTCACCAGAGCATCTGTGCAAAAGCTGCTGCCTCTGTGACCGCATTGAGGCACGTTCCCGTGTCTCCGAGTACATAGACGGCTCTTTCGCGTTCACTCCGAGGGAAACGGTCCGCTATTGCTTCTGTGCGTTCAGACGCGATTCCCTTGTCTCTTGCGAACACAGGGAACTCTGTGCATCCAAATCTACAGGCTAAGGACGCGTCTGCATATGTTTTGGTGAACAATGGAGTGTGCGTGTTCTGACAGCTGTCTCTATGCAGACGTCTCCACAGAGCCACTTCTGAATGCCCCGCAGCCCAGGACTGAATGGATACACTAACAAGTGCGCCGGTGTGAGCAACCACATATGCAGAAGGACGTCTTTCATCTCACAGAAGCACGAACGTCTTGGCGTTCAAGCACATGGCAGAAACAAGGTGTGAACAGATGAGCTGCTGCTATTTTCTCCGTTCGGCATGCTTGGTTGTAGCTCTCTTGCCGGTCGCCGGCTTAGCGGCTTGCTTTGCGCGACTAGGTCTGCGGGGAGAAGGAGATAGCACCGGAAACCTTGCCTTTTGCCTTCTTCGGCGCTGGAACCTGGTTGCTGCGCCTTCTCTTTGTCCATGTGCACACACACGATTCCTCAGCGAAAACCATGCAGAAACCTTTCCACGAGCACCCAGGGATGTGCACCCAGCACCACGTGCACGCACACGCAGCTAGAGAAAAGCACCTACCTTTTCACACACTGATGCCTAAGCAAACGCGTGGCCACACACACGCACGCACGCATCCGCAAGCGCGCCTACTCCCATCTATTGAGGGAAAGACGGACGAGCAACGTCCTGACAGGCTTGAGGGGAAAAACGTCCGTTGATGGTTGGCGTACTGCACGCCCGCCTACGGGGCTGCAGGGGAATCCTCATTTGGAAGGTACCTGAAGATGTGTGCCTGTTCTTGGAGCTCCGCTAGTAGGGTAGCAAAGACACCCGTAGGCAGTACTGAATGCTGCTCCGTGCTACATCTCCTCCGGTGGCAAATGCTTCACAGTCGCCCTAGGAAAGACGTTTAACAATCGATCTCCAAGAGAAACGAAACACATGATGCCATAAGGCGAAAGAATAGCAGGGCATCTCTTCACAAGCTTGTCCCTGATCTATAGCTGAGGGCAAACACTTGTGTGCTTGTGGGAGAGCGTGTGTCTTTCCTGGAAGCGTTTGGGAGTTTTGCTCAGACGCGTGTTTCCTCAAGTTCAAGAATCAAGATCTAGGATACCTGCAGACAGGTGCCTGTTTGTGTGGAGACAGTCTGCCTGAAACTCTGTGTTCCTTAGCGCCCGCTCTTTCTCCCCGTCGCTCCACACGCCTGGGAGTCCCTTTCTTTCTCTCCACAAGCACGTGTGTTGACTTCCTCGCACATGTGCATCTGCACAAGCGTTGAGCTCAGCAGAGTGTGTCTCTTGACACTTGATGTGCGTTGGCTGTGTCTGCCTGCTCCAGTGAAGAGAGAAACAGGAAACCATCTTGGTAGAGGCAACAAAGGAAAACCGAGGCAGGATTGACATCTGCTCAACAGAGACGGATTCCCTGTGCTGACACAGTTCACAGTTACACGAGAAGCAATCTGAGCGGTCCATCGACCGGAGACGTGTTTCCCAAGAGGTCGTTTAGCGAGTGAACAGCAGTGTGCGCGACTTTCAGGAGTGTGCCTGGAAAGTGCCAGAGTCACCAGAGCATCTGTGCAAAAGCTGCTGCCTCTGTGACCGCATTGAGGCACGTTCCCGTGCCTGCGAGTGTATAGACGGCTCTTTCGCGTTCACTCCGAGGGAAACGGTCCGCTATTGCTTCTGTGCGTACAGACGCGATTCCCTTGTCTCTTGCGAACACAGGGAACTCTGTGCATCCAAATCTACAGGCTAAGGACGCGTCTGCATATGTTTTGGTGAACAATGGAGTGTGCGTGCTCTGACAGCTGTCTCTATGCAGACGTCTCCACAGAGCCACTTCTGAATGCCCCGCAGCCCAGGACTGAATGGATACACTAACAAGTGCGCCGGTGTGAGCAACCACATATGCAGAAGGACGTCTTTCATCTCACAGAAGCGCGAACGCCTTGGCGTTCAAGCACATGGCAGAAACAAGGTGTGAACAGATGAGCTGCTGCTATTTTCTCCGTTCGGCATGCTTGGTTGTAGCTCTCTTGCCGGTCGCCGGCTTAGCGGCTTGCTTTGCGCGACTAGGTCTGCGGGGAGAAGGAGATAGCACCGGAAACCTTGCCTTTTGCCTTCTTCGGCGCTGGAACCTGGTTGCTGCGCCTTCTCTTTGTCCATGTGCACACACACGATTCCTCAGCGAAAACCATGCAGAAACCTTTCCACGAGCACCCAGGGATGTGCACCCAGCACCACGTGCACGCACACGCAGCTAGAGAAAAGCACCTACCTTTTCACACACTGATGCCTAAGCAAACGCGTGGCCACACACACGCACGCATCCGCAAGCGCGCCTACTCCCATCTATTGAGGGAAAGACGGACGAGCAACGTCCTGACAGGCTTGAGGGGAAAAACGTCCGTTGATGGTTGGCGTACTGCACGCCCGCCTACGGGGCTGCAGGGGAATCCTCATTTGGAAGGTACCTGAAGATGTGTGCCTGTTCTTGGAGCTCCGCTAGTAGGGTAGCAAAGACACCCGTAGGCAGTACTGAATGCTGCTCCGTGCTACATCTCCTCCGGTGGCAAATGCTTCACAGTCGCCCTAGGAAAGACGTTTAACAATCGATCTCCAAGAGAAACGAAACACATGATGCCATAAGGCGAAAGAATAGCAGGGCATCTCTTCACAAGCTTGTCCCTGATCTATAGCTGAGGGCAAACACTTGTGTGCTTGTGGGAGAGCGTGTGTCTTTCCTGGAAGCGTTTGGGAGTTTTGCTCAGACGCGTGTTTCCTCAAGTTCAAGAATCAAGATCTAGGATACCTGCAGACAGGTGCCTGTTTGTGTGGAGACAGTCTGCCTGAAACTCTGTGTTCCTTAGCGCCCGCTCTTTCTCCCCGTCGCTCCACACGCCTGGGAGTCCCTTTCTTTCTCTCCACAAGCACGTGTGTTGACTTCCTCGCACATGTGCATCTGCACAAGCGTTGAGCTCAGCAGAGTGTGTCTCTTGACACTTGATGTGCGTTGGCTGTGTCTGCCTGCTCCAGTGAAGAGAGAAACAGGAAACCATCTTGGTAGAGGCAACAAAGGAAAACCGAGGCAGGATTGACATCTGCTCAACAGAGACGGATTCCCTGTGCTGACACAGTTCACAGTTACACGAGAAGCAATCTGAGCGGTCCATCGACCGGAGACGTGTTTCCCAAGAGGTCGTTTAGCGAGTGAACAGCAGTGTGCGCGACTTTCAGGAGTGTGCCTGGAAAGTGCCAGAGTCACCAGAGCATCTGTGCAAAAGCTGCTGCCTCTGTGACCGCATTGAGGCACGTTCCCGTGCCTGCGAGTGTATAGACGGCTCTTTCGCGTTCACTCCGAGGGAAACGGTCCGCTATTGCTTCTGTGCGTACAGACGCGATTCCCTTGTCTCTTGCGAACACAGGGAACTCTGTGCATCCAAATCTACAGGCTAAGGACGCGTCTGCATATGTTTTGGTGAACAATGGAGTGTGCGTGCTCTGACAGCTGTCTCTATGCAGACGTCTCCACAGAGCCACTTCTGAATGCCCCGCAGCCCAGGACTGAATGGATACACTAACAAGTGCGCCGGTGTGAGCAACCACATATGCAGAAGGACGTCTTTCATCTCACAGAAGCACGAACGTCTTGGCGTTCAAGCACATGGCAGAAACAAGGTGTGAACAGATGAGCTGCTGCTATTTTCTCCGTTCGGCATGCTTGGTTGTAGCTCTCTTGCCGGTCGCCGGCTTAGCGGCTTGCTTTGCGCGACTAGGTCTGCGGAGAGAAGGAGATAGCGCCGGAAACCTTGCCTTTTGCCTTCTTCGGCGCTGGAACCTGGTTGCTGCGCCTTCTCTTTGTCCATGTGCACACACACGATTCCTCAGCGAAAACCATGCAGAAACCTTTCCACGAGCACCCAGGCATGTGCACCCAGCACCACGTGCACGCACACGCAGCTAGAGAAAAGCACCTACCTTTTCACACACTGATGCCTAAGCAAACGCGTGGCCACACACACGCTCGCATCCGCAAGCGCGCCTACTCCCATCTATTGAGGGAAAGACGGACGAGCAACGTCCTGACAGGCTTGAGGGGAAAAACGTCCGTTGATGGTTGGCGTACTGCACGCCCGCCTACGGGGCTGCAGGGGAATCCTCATTTGGAAGGTACCTGAAGATGTGTGCCTGTTCTTGGAGCTCCGCTAGTAGGGTAGCAAAGACACTCGTAGGCAGTACTGAATGCTGCTCCGTGCTACATCTCCTCCGGTGGCAAATGCTTCACAGTCGCCCTAGGAAAGACGTTTAGCAATCGATCTCCAAGAGAAACGAAACACATCATGCCATAAGGCGAAAGAATAGCAGGGCATCTCTTCACAAGCTTGTCCCTGATCTATAGCTGAGGGCAAACACTTCCGTGCTTGTGGGAGAGCGTGTGTCTTTCCTGGAAGCGTTTGGGAGTTTTGCTCAGACGCGTGTTTCCTCAAGTTCAAGAATCAAGATCTAGGATACCTGCAGACAGGTGCCTGTTTGTGTGGAGACAGTCTGCCTGAAACTCTGTGTTCCTTAGCGCCCGCTCTTTCTCCCCGTCGCTCCACACGCCTGTGAGTCCCTTTCTTTCTCTCCACAAGCACGTGTGTTGACTTCGTCGCAATTGTGCATCTGCACAAGCGTTGAGCTCAGCAGAGTGTGTCTCTTGACACTTGATGTGCGTTGGCTGTGTCTGCCTGCTCCAGTGAAGAGAGAAACGGGAAACCATCTTGGTAGAGGCAACAAAGCAAAACCGAGGCAGGATTGACATCTGCTCAACAGAGACGGATTCCCTGTGCTGACACAGTTCACAGTTACACGAGAAGCAATCTGAGCGGTCCATCGACCGGAGACGTGTTTCCCAAGAGGTCGTTTAGCGAGTGAACAGCAGTGTGCGCGACTTTCAGGAGTGTGCCTGGAAAGTGCCAGAGTCACCAGAGCATCTGTTCAGAAGCTGCTGCCTCTGTGACCGCATTGAGGCACGTTCCCGTGCCTGCGAGTGTATAGACGGCTCTTTCGCGTTCACTCCGAGGGAAACGGTCCGCTATTGCTTCTGTGCGTACAGACGCCATTCCCTTGTCTCTTGCGAACACAGGGAACTCTGTGCATCCAAATCTACAGGCTAAGGACGCGTCTGCATATGTTTTGGTGAACAATGGAGTGTGCGTGCTCTGACAACTGTCTCTATGCAGACGTCTCCACAGAGCCACTTCTGAATGCCCCGCAGCCCAGGACTGAATGGATACACTAACAAGTGCGCCGGTGTGAGCAACCACATATGCAGAAGGACGTCTTTCATCTCACAGAAGCGCGAACGCCTTGGCGTTCAAGCACATGGCAGAAACAAGGTGTGAACAGATGAGCTGCTGCTATTTTCTCCGTTCGGCATGCTTGGTTGTAGCTCTCTTGCCGGTCGCCGGCTTAGCGGCTTGCTTTGCGCGACTAGGTCTGCGGAGAGAAGGAGATAGCGCCGGAAACCTTGCCTTTTGCCTTCTTCGGCGCTGGAACCTGGTTGCTGCGCCTTCTCTTTGTCCATGTGCACACACACGATTCCTCAGCGAAAACCATGCAGAAACCTTTCCACGAGCACCCAGGCATGTGCACCCAGCACCACGTGCACGCACACGCAGCTAGAGAAAAGCACCTACCTTTTCACACACTGATGCCTAAGCAAACGCGTGGCCACACACACGCACGCACGCATCCGCAAGCGCGCCTACTCCCATCTATTGAGGGAAAGACGGACGAGAAACGTCCTGGCAGGCTTGAGGGGAAAAACGTCCGTTGATGGTTGGCGTACTGCACGCCCGCCTACGGGGCTGCAGGGGAATCCTCATTTGGAAGGTACCTGAAGATGTGTGCCTGTTCTTGGAGCTCCGCTAGTAGGGTAGCAAAGACACTCGTAGGCAGTACTGAATGCTGCTCCGTGCTACTTCTCCTCTGGTGGCAAATGCTTCACAGTCGCCCTAGGAAAGACGTTTAGTAATCGATCTCCAAGAGAAACGAAACACATGATGCCATAAGGCGAAAGAATAGCAGGGCATCTCTTCACAAGCTTGTCCCTGATCTATAGCTGAGGGCAAACACTTGTGTGCTTGTGGGAGAGCCTGTGTCTTTCCTGGAAGCGTTTGGGAGTTTTGCTCAGACGCGTGTTTCCTCAAGTTCAAGAATCAAGATCTAGGATACCTGCAGACAGGTGCCTGTTTGTGTGGAGACAGTCTGCCTGAAACTCTGTGTTCCTCAGCGCCCGCTCTTTCTCCCCGTCGCTCCACACGCCTGGGAGTCCCTTTCTTTCTCTCCACAAGCACGTGTGTTGACTTCGTCGCACATGTGCATCTGCACAAGCGTTGAGCTCAACAGAGTGTGTCTCTTGACACTTGATGTGCGTTGGCTGTGTCTGCGTGCTCCAGTGAAGAGAGAAACGGGAAATCATCTTGGTAGAGGCAACAAAGCAAAAGCGAGGCAGTTTTGACATCTGCTCAACAGAGCCTGTCAGGACGTTGCTCGTCCGTCTTTCCCTCAATAGATGGGAGTAGGCGCGCTTGCGGATGTGTGCGTGTGTGTGGCCACGCGTTTGCTTAGGCATCAGTGTGTGAAAAGGTAGGTGCTTTTCTCTAGCTGCGTGTGCGTGCACGTGGTGCTGGGTGCACATCCCTGGGTGCTCGAGGTAAGGTTTCTGCATGGTTTTCGCTGAGGAATCGTGTGTGTGCACATGGACAAAGAGAAGGCGCAGCAACCAGGTTCCAGCGCCGAAGAAGGCAAAAGGCAAGGTTTCCGGCGCTATCTCTTTCTCTCCGCAGACCTAGTCGCGCAAAGCAAGCCGCTAAGCCGGCGACCGGCAAGAGAGCTACAACGAAGCATGCCGAACGGAGAAAATAGCAGCAGCTCATCTGTTCACACCTTGTTTCTGCCATGTGCTTGAACGCCAAGACGTTCGCGCTTCTGTGAGATGAAAGACGTCCTTCTGCATATGTGGTTGCTCACACCGGTGCACTTGTTAGTGTATCCATTCAGTCCTGGGCTGCGGGGCATTCAGAAGTGGCTCTGTGGAGACGTCGGCATAGAGGCAGCTGTCAGAACACGCACACTCGATTGTTCACCAAAACATATGCAGACGCGTCCTTAGCCTGTAGATTTGGATGCACAGAGTTCCCTGTGTTCGCAAGAGACAAGGGAATCGCGTCTGTACGCACAGAAGCAATAGCGGACCGTTTCCCTCGGAGTGAACGCGAAAGAGCCGTCTATATACTCGCAGACACGGGAACGTGCCTCAATGCGGTCACAGAGGCAGCAGCTTTTGCACAGGTGCTCTGGTGATTCTGGCACTTTCCAGGCACACTCCTGAAAGTCGCGCACACTGCTGTTCACTCGCTAAACGACCTCTTGGGAAACACGTCTCCGGTCGATGGACCGCTCAGATTGCTTCTCGTGTAACTGTGAACTGTGTCAGCGCAGGGAATCCGTCTCTGTTGAGCAGATGTCAATCCTGCCTCGCTTTTGCTTTGTTGCCTCTACCAAGATGATTTCCCGTTTCTCTCTTCACTGGAGCAGGCAGACACAGCCAACGCACATCAAGTGTCAAGAGACACGCTCTGCTGAGCTCAACGCTTGTGCAGATGCACATGTGCGACGAAGTCAACACACGTGCTTGTGGAGAGAAAGAAAGGGACTCCCAGGCGTGTGGAGCGACGGGGAGAAAGAGCGGGCGCTGAGGAACACAGTTTCAAACAGACTGTCTCCACACAAACAGGCACCTGTCTGCAGGTATCCTAGATCTTGATTCTTGAACTTGAGGAAACACGCGTCTGAGCAAAACTCCCAAACGCTTCCAGGAAAGACACACGCTCTCCCACAAGCACGGAAGTGTTTGCCCTCAGCTATAGATCAGGGACAAGCTTGTGAAGAGATGCCCTGCTATTCTTTCGCCTTATGGCATCATGTGTTTCGTTTCTCTTGGAGATCGATTGTTAAACGTCTTTCCTCGGGCGACTGTGAAGCATTTGCCAGCGGAGGAGAAGTAGCACGGAGCAGCATTCAGTACTGCCTACGAGTGTCTTTGCTACCCTACTAGCGGAGCTCCAAGAACAGGCACACATCTTCAGGTACCTTCCAAATGTGGATTCCCCTGCAGCCCCGTAGGCGGGCGTGCAGTACGCCAACCATCAACGGACGTTTTTCCCCTCAAGCCTGTCAGGACGTTGCTCGTCCGTCTTTCCCTCAATAGATGGGAGTAGGCGCGCTTGCGGATGTGTGCGTGTGTGTGGCCACGCGTTTGCTTAGGCATCAGTGTGTGAAAAGGTAGGTGCTTTTCTCTAGCTGCGTGTGCGTGCACGTGGTGCTGGGTGCACATCCCTGGGTGCTCGAGGTAAGGTTTCTGCATGGTTTTCGCTGAGGAATCGTGTGTGTGCACATGGACAAAGAGAAGGCGCAGCAACCAGGTTCCAGCGCCGAAGAAGGCAAAAGGCAAGGTTTCCGGCGCTATCTCCTTCACTCCCCAGTCCTAGTCGCGCAAAGCAAGCCGCTAAGCCGGCGACCGGCAAGAGAGCTACAACGAAGCATGCCGAACGGAGAAAATAGCAGCAGCGCATCTGTTCACACCTTGTTTCTGCCATGTGCTTGAACGCCAAGACGTTCGCGCTTCTGTGAGATGAAAGACGTCCTTCTGCATATGTGGTTGCTCACACCGGTGCACTTGTTAGTGTATCCATTCAGTCCTGGGCTGCGGGGCATTCAGAAGTGGCTCTGTGGAGACGTCTGCATAGAGGCAGCTGTCAGAACACGCACACTCGATTGTTCACCAAAACATATGCAGACGCGTCCTTAGCCTGTAGATTTGGATGCACAGAGTTCCCTGTGTTCGCAAGAGACAAGGGAATCGCGTCTGTACGCACAGAAGCAATAGCGGACCGTTTCCCTCGGAGCGAACGCGAAAGAGCCGTCTATGTACTCGCAGACACGGGAACGTGCCTCAATGCGGTCACAGAGGCAGCAGCTTTTGCACAGATGCTCTGGTGATTCTGGCACTTTCCAGGCACACTCCTGAAAGTCGCGCACACTGCTGTTCACTCGCTAAACGACCTCTTGGGAAACACATCTCCGGTCGATGGACCGCTCAGATTGCTTCTCGTGTAACTGTGAACTGTGTCAGCGCAGGGAATCCGTCTCTGTTGAGCAGATGTCAATCCTGCCTCGCTTTTGCTTTGTTGCCTCTACCAAGATGATTTCCCGTTTCTCTCTTCACTGGAGCAGGCAGACACAGCCAACGCACATCAAGTGTCAAGAGACACACTCTGCTGAGCTCAACGCTTGTGCAGATGCACATGTGCGACGAAGTCAACACACGTGCTTGTGGAGAGAAAGAAAGGGACTCCCAGGCGTGTGGAGCGACGGGGAGAAAGAGCGGGCGCTAAGGCACACAGAGTTTCAGGCAGACTGTCTCCACACACACAGGCACCTGTCTGCAGGTATCCTAGATCTTGATTCTTGAACTTGAGGAAACACGCGTCTGAGCAAAACTCCCAAACGCTTCCAGGAAAGACACAGGCTCTCCCACAAGCACACAAGTGTTTGCCCTCAGCTATAGATCAGGGACAAGCTTGTGAAGAGATGCCCTGCTATTCTTTCGCCTTATGGCATCATGTGTTTCGTTTCTCTTGGAGATCGATTGTTAAACGTCTTTCCTCGGGCGACTGTGAAGCATTTGCCAGCGGAGGAGAAGTAGCACGGAGCAGCATTCAGTACTGCCTACGAGTGTCTTTGCTACCCTACTAGCGGAGCTCCAAGAACAGGCACACATCTTCAGGTACCTTCCAAATGTGGATTCCCCTGCAGCCCCGTAGGCGGGCGTGCAGTACGCCAACCATCAACGGACGTTTTTCCCCTCAAGCCTGTCAGGACGTTGCTCGTCCGTCTTTCCCTCAATAGATGGGAGTAGGCGCGCTTGCGGATGTGTGCGTGTGTGTGGCCACGCGTTTGCTTAGGCATCAGTGTGTGAAAAGGTAGGTGCTTTTCTCTAGCTGCGTGTGCGTGCACGTGGTGCTGGGTGCACATCCCTGGGTGCTCGAGGTAAGGTTTCTGCATGGTTTTCGCTGAGGAATCGTGTGTGTGCACATGGACAAAGAGAAGGCGCAGCAACCAGGTTCCAGCGCCGAAGAAGGCAAAAGGCAAGGTTTCCGGCGCTATCTCCTTCTCTCCCCAGACCTAGTCGCGCAAAGCAAGCCGCTAAGCCGGCGACCGGCAAGAGAGCTACAACGAAGCATGCCGAACGGAGAAAATAGCAGCAGCTCATCTGTTCACACCTTGTTTCTGCCATGTGCTTGAACGCCAAGACGTTCGCGCTTCTGTGAGATGAAAGACGTCCTTCTGCATATGTGGTTGCTCACACCGGTGCACTTGTTAGTGTATCCATTCAGTCCTGGGCTGCGGGGCATTCAGAAGTGGCTCTGTGGAGACGTCTGCATAGAGGCAGCTGTCAGAACACGCACACTCGATTGTTCACCAAAACATATGCAGACGCGTCCTTAGCCTGTAGATTTGGATGCACAGAGTTCCCTGTGTTCGCAAGAGACAAGGGAATCGCGTCTGTACGCACAGAAGCAATAGCGGACCGTTTCCCTCGGAGTGAACGCGAAAGAGCCGTCTATGTACTCGGAGACACGGGAACGTGCCTCAATGCGGTCACAGAGGCAGCAGCTTTTGCACAGATGCTCTGGTGATTCTGGCACTTTCCAGGCACACTCCTGAAAGTCGCGCACACTGCTGTTCACTCGCTAAACGACCTCTTGGGAAACACGTCTCCGGTCGATGGACCGCTCAGATTGCTTCTCGTGTAACTGTGAACTGTGTCAGCGCAGGGAATCCGTCTCTGTTGAGCAGATGTCAATCCTGCCTCGCTTTTGCTTTGTTGCCTCTACCAAGATGATTTCCCGTGTCTCTCTTCACTGGAGCACGCAGACACAGCCAACGCACATCAAGTGTCAAGAGACACACTCTGCTGAGCTCAACGCTTGTGCAGATGCACATGTGCGACGAAGTCAACACACGTGCTTGTGGAGAGAAAGAAAGGGACTCCCAGGCGTGTGGAGCGACGGGGAGAAAGAGCGGGCGCTGAGGAACACAGTTTCAAACAGACTGTCTCCACACAAACAGGCACCTGTCTGCAGGTATCCTAGATCTTGATTCTTGAACTTGAGGAAACACGCGTCTGAGCAAAACTCCCAAACGCTTCCAGGAAAGACACAGGCTCTCCCACAAGCACACAAGTGTTTGCCCTCAGCTATAGATCAGGGACAAGCTTGTGAAGAGATGCCCTGCTATTCTTTCGCCTTATGGCATCATGTGTTTCGTTTCTCTTGGAGATCGATTGTTAAACGTCTTTCCTCGGGCGACTGTGAAGCATTTGCCAGCGGAGGAGAAGTAGCACGGAGCAGCATTCAGTACTGCCTACGAGTGTCTTTGCTACCCTACTAGCGGAGCTCCAAGAACAGGCACACATCTTCAGGTACCTTCCAAATGTGGATTCCCCTGCAGCCCCGTAGGCGGGCGTGCAGTACGCCAACCATCAACGGACGTTTTTCCCCTCAAGCCTGTCAGGACGTTGCTCGTCCGTCTTTCCCTCAATAGATGGGAGTAGGCGCGCTTGCGGATGTGTGCGTGTGTGTGGCCACGCGTTTGCTTAGGCATCAGTGTGTGAAAAGGTAGGTGCTTTTCTCTAGCTGCGTGTGCGTGCACGTGGTGCTGGGTGCACATCCCTGGGTGCTCGTGGAAAGGTTTCTGCATGGTTTTCGCTGAGGAATCGTGTGTGTGCACATGGACAAAGAGAAGGCGCAGCAACCAGGTTCCAGCGCCGAAGAAGGCAAAAGGCAAGGTTTCCGGCGCTATCTCCTTCTCTCCGCAGACCTAGTCGCGCAAAGCAAGCCGCTAAGCCGGCGACCGGCAAGAGAGCTACAACGAAGCATGCCGAACGGAGAAAATAGCAGCAGCGCATCTGTTCACACCTTGTTTCTGCCATGTGCTTGAACGCCAAGACGTTCGCGCTTCTGTGAGATGAAAGACGTCCTTCTGCATATGTGGTTGCTCACACCGGTGCACTTGTTAGTGTATCCATTCAGTCCTGGGCTGCGGGGCATTCAGAAGTGGCTCTGTGGAGACGTCTGCATAGAGGCAGCTGTCAGAACACGCACACTCGATTGTTCACCAAAACATATGCAGACGCGTCCTTAGCCTGTAGATTTGGATGCACAGAGTTCCCTGTGTTCGCAAGAGACAAGGGAATCGCGTCTGTACGCACAGAAGCAATAGCGGACCGTTTCCCTCGGAGCGAACGCGAAAGAGCCGTCTATGTACTCGCAGACACGGGAACGTGCCTCAATGCGGTCACAGAGGCAGCAGCTTTTGCACAGATGCTCTGGTGATTCTGGCACTTTCCAGGCACACTCCTGAAAGTCGCGCACACTGCTGTTCACTCGCTAAACGACCTCTTGGGAAACACGTCTCCGGTCGATGGACCGCTCAGATTGCTTCTCGTGTAACTGTGAACTGTGTCAGCGCAGGGAATCCGTCTCTGTTGAGCAGATGTCAATCCTGCCTCGCTTTTGCTTTGTTGCCTCTACCAAGATGATTTCCCGTTTCTCTCTTCACTGGAGCAGGCAGACACAGCCAACGCACATCAAGTGTCAAGAGACACACTCTGCTGAGCTCAACGCTTGTGCAGATGCACATGTGCGACGAAGTCAACACACGTGCTTGTGGAGAGAAAGAAAGGGACTCCCAGGCGTGTGGAGCGACGGGGAGAAAGAGCGGGCGCTGAGGAACACAGTTTCAAACAGACTGTCTCCACACAAACAGGCACCTGTCTGCAGGTATCCTAGATCTTGATTCTTGAACTTGAGGAAACACGCGTCTGAGCAAAACTCCCAAACGCTTCCAGGAAAGACACAGGCTCTCCCACAAGCACACAAGTGTTTGCCCTCAGCTATAGATCAGGGACAAGCTTGTGAAGAGATGCCCTGCTATTCTTTCGCCTTATGGCATCATGTGTTTCGTTTCTCTTGGAGATCGATTGTTAAACGTCTTTCCTCGGGCGACTGTGAAGCATTTGCCAGCGGAGGAGAAGTAGCACGGAGCAGCATTCAGTACTGCCTACGAGTGTCTTTGCTACCCTACTAGCGGAGCTCCAAGAACAGGCACACATCTTCAGGTACCTTCCAAATGTGGATTCCCCTGCAGCCCCGTAGGCGGGCGTGCAGTACGCCAACCATCAACGGACGTTTTTCCCCTCAAGCCTGTCAGGACGTTGCTCGTCCGTCTTTCCCTCAATAGATGGGAGTAGGCACGCTTGCGGATGTGTGCGTGTGTGTGGCCACGCGTTTGCTTAGGCATCAGTGTGTGAAAAGGTAGGTGCTTTTCTCTAGCTGCGTGTGCGTGCACGTGGTGCTGGGTGCACATCCCTGGGTGCTCGTGGAAAGGTTTCTGCATGGTTTTCGCTGAGGAATCGTGTGTGTGCACATGGACAAAGAGAAGGCGCAGCAACCAGGTTCCAGCGCCGAAGAAGGCAAAAGGCAAGGTTTCCGGCGCTATCTCCTTCTCTCCGCAGACCTAGTCGCGCAAAGCAAGCCGCTAAGCCGGCGACCGGCAAGAGAGCTACAACGAAGCATGCCGAACGGAGAAAATAGCAGCAGCGCATCTGTTCACACCTTGTTTCTGCCATGTGCTTGAACGCCAAGACGTTCGCGCTTCTGTGAGATGAAAGACGTCCTTCTGCATATGTGGTTGCTCACACCGGTGCACTTGTTAGTGTATCCATTCAGTCCTGGGCTGCAGGGCATTCAGAAGTGGCTCTGTGGAGACGTCTGCATAGAGGCAGCTGTCAGAACACGCACACTCGATTGTTCACCAAAACATATGCAGACGCGTCCTTAGCCTGTAGATTTGGATGCACAGAGTTCCCTGTGTTCGCAAGAGACAAGGGAATCGCGTCTGTACGCACAGAAGCAATAGCGGACCGTTTCCCTCGGAGTGAATGCGAAAGAGCCGTCTATGTACTCGGAGACACGGGAACGTGCCTCAATGCGGTCACGGAGGCAGCAGCTTTTGCACAGATGCTCTGGTGATTCTGGCACTTTCCAGGCACACTCCTGAAAGTCGCGCACACTGCTGTTCACTCGCTAAACGACCTCTTGGGAAACACGTCTCCGGTCGATGGACCGCTCAGATTGCTTCTCGTGTAACTGTGAACTGTTTCAGCGCAGAGAATCCGTCTCTGTTGAGCAGATGTCAAAACTGCCTCGCTTTTGCTTTGTTGCCTCTACCAAGATGATTTCCCGTTTTTCTCTTCACTGGAGCACGCAGACACAGCCAACGCACATCAAGTGTCAAGAGACACACTCTGCTGAGCTCAACGCTTGTGCAGATGCACATGTGCGACGAAGTCAACACACGTGCTTGTGGAGAGAAAGAAAGGGACTCCCAGGCGTGTGGAGCGACGGGGAGAAAGAGCGGGCGCTGAGGAACACAGTTTCAAACAGACTGTCTCCACACAAACAGGCACCTGTCTGCAGGTATCCTAGATCTTGATTCTTGAACTTGAGGAAACACGCGTCTGAGCAAAACTCCCAAACGCTTCCAGGAAAGACACACGCTCTCCCACAAGCACGGAAGTGTTTGCCCTCAGCTATAGATCAGGGACAAGCTTGTGAAGAGATGCCCTGCTATTCTTTCGCCTTATGGCATCATGTGTTTCGTTTCCCTTGGAGATGGATTGTTAAACGTCTTTCCTCGGGCGACTATGAAGCATTTGCCACCGGCGGAAAAGTAGCACGGAGCAGCATTCAGTACTGCCTACGAGTGTCTTTGCTACCCTACTAGCGGAGCTCCAAGAACAGGCACACATCTTCAGGTACCTTCCAAATGTGGATTCCCCTGCAGCCCCGTAGGCGGGCGTGCAGTACGCCAACCATCAACGGACGTTTTTCCCCTCAAGCCTGTCAGGACGTTGCTCGTCCGTCTTTCCCTCAATAGATGGGAGTAGGTGCGCTTGCGGATGTGTGCGTGTGTGTGGCCACGCGTTTGCTTAGGCATCAGTGTGTGAAAAGGTAGGTGCTTTTCTCTAGCTGCGTGTGCGTGCACGTGGTGCTGGGTGCACATCCCTGGGTGCTCGAGGTAAGGTTTCTGCATGGTTTTCGCTGAGGAATCGTGTGTGTGCACATGGACAAAGAGAAGGCGCAGCAACCAGGTTCCAGCGCCGAAGAAGGCAAAAGGCAAGGTTTCCGGCGCTATCTCCTTCTCTCCCCAGACCTAGTCGCGCAAAGCAAGCCGCTAAGCCGGCGACCGGCAAGAGAGCTACAACGAAGCATGCCGAACGGAGAAAATAGCAGCAGCGCATCTGTTCACACCTTGTTTCTGCCATGTGCTTGAACGCCAAGGCGTTCGCGCTTCTGTGAGATGAAAGACGTCCTTCTGCATATGTGGTTGCTCACACCGGTGCACTTGTTAGTGTATCCATTCAGTCCTGGGCTGCGGGGCATTCAGAAGTGGCTCTGTGGAGACGTCTGCATAGAGGCAGCTGTCAGAACACGCACACTCGATTGTTCACCAAAACATATGCAGACGCGTCCTTAGCCTGTAGATTTGGATGCACAGAGTTCCCTGTGTTCGCAAGAGACAAGGGAATCGCGTCTGTACGCACAGAAGCAATAGCGGACCGTTTCCCTCGGAGTGAACGCGAAAGAGCCGTCTATGTACTCGGAGACACGGGAACGTGCCTCAATGCGGTCACAGAGGCAGCAGCTTTTGCACAGATGCTCTGGTGATTCTGGCACTTTCCAGGCACACTCCTGAAAGTCGCGCACACTGCTGTTCACTCGCTAAACGACCTCTTGGGAAACACGTCTCCGGTCGATGGACCGCTCAGATTGCTTCTCGTGTAACTGTGAACTGTGTCAGCGCAGGGAATCCGTCTCTGTTGAGCAGATGTCAATCCTGCCTCGCTTTTGCTTTGTTGCCTCTACCAAGATGATTTCCCGTTTCTCTCTTCACTGGAGCACGCAGACACAGCCAACGCACATCAAGTGTCAAGAGACACGCTCTGCTGAGCTCAACGCTTGTGCAGATGCACATGTGCGACGAAGTCAACACACGTGCTTGTGGAGAGAAAGAAAGGGACTCCCAGGCGTGTGGAGCGACGGGGAGAAAGAGCGGGCGCTGAGGAACACAGTTTCAAACAGACTGTCTCCACACAAACAGGCACCTGTCTGCAGGTATCCTAGATCTTGATTCTTGAACTTGAGGAAACACGCGTCTGAGCAAAACTCCCAAACGCTTCCAGGAAAGACACAGGCTCTCCCACAAGCACACAAGTGTTTGCCCTCAGCTATAGATCAGGGACAAGCTTGTGAAGAGATGCCCTGCTATTCTTTCGCCTTATGGCATCATGTGTTTCGTTTCTCTTGGAGATCGATTGTTAAACGTCTTTCCTCGGGCGACTGTGAAGCATTTGCCAGCGGAGGAGAAGTAGCACGGAGCAGCATTCAGTACTGCCTACGAGTGTCTTTGCTACCCTACTAGCGGAGCTCCAAGAACAGGCACACATCTTCAGGTACCTTCCAAATGTGGATTCCCCTGCAGCCCCGTAGGCGGGCGTGCAGTACGCCAACCATCAACGGACGTTTTTCCCCTCAAGCCTGTCAGGACGTTGCTCGTCCGTCTTTCCCTCAATAGATGGGAGTAGGCGCGCTTGCGGATGTGTGCGTGTGTGTGGCCACGCGTTTGCTTAGGCATCAGTGTGTGAAAAGGTAGGTGCTTTTCTCTAGCTGCGTGTGCGTGCACGTGGTGCTGGGTGCACATCCCTGGGTGCTCGTGGAAAGGTTTCTGCATGGTTTTCGCTGAGGAATCGTGTGTGTGCACATGGACAAAGAGAAGGCGCAGCAACCAGGTTCCAGCGCCGAAGAAGGCAAAAGGCAAGGTTTCCGGCGCTATCTCCTTCTCTCCGCAGACCTAGTCGCGCAAAGCAAGCCGCTAAGCCGGCGACCGGCAAGAGAGCTACAACGAAGCATGCCGAACGGAGAAAATAGCAGCAGCGCATCTGTTCACACCTTGTTTCTGCCATGTGCTTGAACGCCAAGACGTTCGCGCTTCTGTGAGATGAAAGACGTCCTTCTGCATATGTGGTTGCTCACACCGGTGCACTTGTTAGTGTATCCATTCAGTCCTGGGCTGCGGGGCATTCAGAAGTGGCTCTGTGGAGACGTCTGCATAGAGGCAGCTGTCAGAACACGCACACTCGATTGTTCACCAAAACATATGCAGACGCGTCCTTAGCCTGTAGATTTGGATGCACAGAGTTCCCTGTGTTCGCAAGAGACAAGGGAATCGCGTCTGTACGCACAGAAGCAATAGCGGACCGTTTCCCTCGGAGCGAACGCGAAAGAGCCGTCTATGTACTCGCAGACACGGGAACGTGCCTCAATGCGGTCACAGAGGCAGCAGCTTTTGCACAGATGCTCTGGTGATTCTGGCACTTTCCAGGCACACTCCTGAAAGTCGCGCACACTGCTGTTCACTCGCTAAACGACCTCTTGGGAAACACGTCTCCGGTCGATGGACCGCTCAGATTGCTTCTCGTGTAACTGTGAACTGTGTCAGCGCAGGGAATCCGTCTCTGTTGAGCAGATGTCAATCCTGCCTCGCTTTTGCTTTGTTGCCTCTACCAAGATGATTTCCCGTTTCTCTCTTCACTGGAGCAGGCAGACACAGCCAACGCACATCAAGTGTCAAGAGACACACTCTGCTGAGCTCAACGCTTGTGCAGATGCACATGTGCGACGAAGTCAACACACGTGCTTGTGGAGAGAAAGAAAGGGACTCCCAGGCGTGTGGAGCGACGGGGAGAAAGAGCGGGCGCTGAGGAACACAGTTTCAAACAGACTGTCTCCACACAAACAGGCACCTGTCTGCAGGTATCCTAGATCTTGATTCTTGAACTTGAGGAAACACGCGTCTGAGCAAAACTCCCAAACGCTTCCAGGAAAGACACAGGCTCTCCCACAAGCACACAAGTGTTTGCCCTCAGCTATAGATCAGGGACAAGCTTGTGAAGAGATGCCCTGCTATTCTTTCGCCTTATGGCATCATGTGTTTCGTTTCTCTTGGAGATCGATTGTTAAACGTCTTTCCTCGGGCGACTGTGAAGCATTTGCCAGCGGAGGAGAAGTAGCACGGAGCAGCATTCAGTACTGCCTACGAGTGTCTTTGCTACCCTACTAGCGGAGCTCCAAGAACAGGCACACATCTTCAGGTACCTTCCAAATGTGGATTCCCCTGCAGCCCCGTAGGCGGGCGTGCAGTACGCCAACCATCAACGGACGTTTTTCCCCTCAAGCCTGTCAGGACGTTGCTCGTCCGTCTTTCCCTCAATAGATGGGAGTAGGCACGCTTGCGGATGTGTGCGTGTGTGTGGCCACGCGTTTGCTTAGGCATCAGTGTGTGAAAAGGTAGGTGCTTTTCTCTAGCTGCGTGTGCGTGCACGTGGTGCTGGGTGCACATCCCTGGGTGCTCGTGGAAAGGTTTCTGCATGGTTTTCGCTGAGGAATCGTGTGTGTGCACATGGACAAAGAGAAGGCGCAGCAACCAGGTTCCAGCGCCGAAGAAGGCAAAAGGCAAGGTTTCCGGCGCTATCTCCTTCTCTCCGCAGACCTAGTCGCGCAAAGCAAGCCGCTAAGCCGGCGACCGGCAAGAGAGCTACAACGAAGCATGCCGAACGGAGAAAATAGCAGCAGCGCATCTGTTCACACCTTGTTTCTGCCATGTGCTTGAACGCCAAGACGTTCGCGCTTCTGTGAGATGAAAGACGTCCTTCTGCATATGTGGTTGCTCACACCGGTGCACTTGTTAGTGTATCCATTCAGTCCTGGGCTGCAGGGCATTCAGAAGTGGCTCTGTGGAGACGTCTGCATAGAGGCAGCTGTCAGAACACGCACACTCGATTGTTCACCAAAACATATGCAGACGCGTCCTTAGCCTGTAGATTTGGATGCACAGAGTTCCCTGTGTTCGCAAGAGACAAGGGAATCGCGTCTGTACGCACAGAAGCAATAGCGGACCGTTTCCCTCGGAGTGAATGCGAAAGAGCCGTCTATGTACTCGGAGACACGGGAACGTGCCTCAATGCGGTCACGGAGGCAGCAGCTTTTGCACAGATGCTCTGGTGATTCTGGCACTTTCCAGGCACACTCCTGAAAGTCGCGCACACTGCTGTTCACTCGCTAAACGACCTCTTGGGAAACACGTCTCCGGTCGATGGACCGCTCAGATTGCTTCTCGTGTAACTGTGAACTGTTTCAGCGCAGAGAATCCGTCTCTGTTGAGCAGATGTCAAAACTGCCTCGCTTTTGCTTTGTTGCCTCTACCAAGATGATTTCCCGTTTTTCTCTTCACTGGAGCACGCAGACACAGCCAACGCACATCAAGTGTCAAGAGACACACTCTGCTGAGCTCAACGCTTGTGCAGATGCACATGTGCGACGAAGTCAACACACGTGCTTGTGGAGAGAAAGAAAGGGACTCCCAGGCGTGTGGAGCGACGGGGAGAAAGAGCGGGCGCTGAGGAACACAGTTTCAAACAGACTGTCTCCACACAAACAGGCACCTGTCTGCAGGTATCCTAGATCTTGATTCTTGAACTTGAGGAAACACGCGTCTGAGCAAAACTCCCAAACGCTTCCAGGAAAGACACAGGCTCTCCCACAAGCACACAAGTGTTTGCCCTCAGCTATAGATCAGGGACAAGCTTGTGAAGAGATGCCCTGCTATTCTTTCGCCTTATGGCATCATGTGTTTCGTTTCCCTTGGAGATGGATTGTTAAACGTCTTTCCTCGGGCGACTATGAAGCATTTGCCACCGGCGGAAAAGTAGCACGGAGCAGCATTCAGTACTGCCTACGAGTGTCTTTGCTACCCTACTAGCGGAGCTCCAAGAACAGGCACACATCTTCAGGTACCTTCCAAATGTGGATTCCCCTGCAGCCCCGTAGGCGGGCGTGCAGTACGCCAACCATCAACGGACGTTTTTCCCCTCAAGCCTGTCAGGACGTTGCTCGTCCGTCTTTCCCTCAATAGATGGGAGTAGGTGCGCTTGCGGATGTGTGCGTGTGTGTGGCCACGCGTTTGCTTAGGCATCAGTGTGTGAAAAGGTAGGTGCTTTTCTCTAGCTGCGTGTGCGTGCACGTGGTGCTGGGTGCACATCCCTGGGTGCTCGAGGTAAGGTTTCTGCATGGTTTTCGCTGAGGAATCGTGTGTGTGCACATGGACAAAGAGAAGGCGCAGCAACCAGGTTCCAGCGCCGAAGAAGGCAAAAGGCAAGGTTTCCGGCGCTATCTCCTTCTCTCCCCAGACCTAGTCGCGCAAAGCAAGCCGCTAAGCCGGCGACCGGCAAGAGAGCTACAACGAAGCATGCCGAACGGAGAAAATAGCAGCAGCGCATCTGTTCACACCTTGTTTCTGCCATGTGCTTGAACGCCAAGGCGTTCGCGCTTCTGTGAGATGAAAGACGTCCTTCTGCATATGTGGTTGCTCACACCGGTGCACTTGTTAGTGTATCCATTCAGTCCTGGGCTGCGGGGCATTCAGAAGTGGCTCTGTGGAGACGTCTGCATAGAGGCAGCTGTCAGAACACGCACACTCGATTGTTCACCAAAACATATGCAGACGCGTCCTTAGCCTGTAGATTTGGATGCACAGAGTTCCCTGTGTTCGCAAGAGACAAGGGAATCGCGTCTGTACGCACAGAAGCAATAGCGGACCGTTTCCCTCGGAGTGAACGCGAAAGAGCCGTCTATGTACTCGGAGACACGGGAACGTGCCTCAATGCGGTCACAGAGGCAGCAGCTTTTGCACAGATGCTCTGGTGATTCTGGCACTTTCCAGGCACACTCCTGAAAGTCGCGCACACTGCTGTTCACTCGCTAAACGACCTCTTGGGAAACACGTCTCCGGTCGATGGACCGCTCAGATTGCTTCTCGTGTAACTGTGAACTGTGTCAGCGCAGGGAATCCGTCTCTGTTGAGCAGATGTCAATCCTGCCTCGCTTTTGCTTTGTTGCCTCTACCAAGATGATTTCCCGTTTCTCTCTTCACTGGAGCAGGCAGACACAGCCAACGCACATCAAGTGTCAAGAGACACACTCTGCTGAGCTCAACGCTTGTGCAGATGCACATGTGCGACGAAGTCAACACACGTGCTTGTGGAGAGAAAGAAAGGGACTCCCAGGCGTGTGGAGCGACGGGGAGAAAGAGCGGGCGCTGAGGAACACAGTTTCAAACAGACTGTCTCCACACAAACAGGCACCTGTCTGCAGGTATCCTAGATCTTGATTCTTGAACTTGAGGAAACACGCGTCTGAGCAAAACTCCCAAACGCTTCCAGGAAAGACACAGGCTCTCCCACAAGCACACAAGTGTTTGCCCTCAGCTATAGATCAGGGACAAGCTTGTGAAGAGATGCCCTGCTATTCTTTCGCCTTATGGCATCATGTGTTTCGTTTCTCTTGGAGATCGATTGTTAAACGTCTTTCCTCGGGCGACTGTGAAGCATTTGCCAGCGGAGGAGAAGTAGCACGGAGCAGCATTCAGTACTGCCTACGAGTGTCTTTGCTACCCTACTAGCGGAGCTCCAAGAACAGGCACACATCTTCAGGTACCTTCCAAATGTGGATTCCCCTGCAGCCCCGTAGGCGGGCGTGCAGTACGCCAACCATCAACGGACGTTTTTCCCCTCAAGCCTGTCAGGACGTTGCTCGTCCGTCTTTCCCTCAATAGATGGGAGTAGGCGCGCTTGCGGATGTGTGCGTGTGTGTGGCCACGCGTTTGCTTAGGCATCAGTGTGTGAAAAGGTAGGTGCTTTTCTCTAGCTGCGTGTGCGTGCACGTGGTGCTGGGTGCACATCCCTGGGTGCTCGTGGAAAGGTTTCTGCATGGTTTTCGCTGAGGAATCGTGTGTGTGCACATGGACAAAGAGAAGGCGCAGCAACCAGGTTCCAGCGCCGAAGAAGGCAAAAGGCAAGGTTTCCGGCGCTATCTCCTTCTCTCCGCAGACCTAGTCGCGCAAAGCAAGCCGCTAAGCCGGCGACCGGCAAGAGAGCTACAACGAAGCATGCCGAACGGAGAAAATAGCAGCAGCGCATCTGTTCACACCTTGTTTCTGCCATGTGCTTGAACGCCAAGACGTTCGCGCTTCTGTGAGATGAAAGACGTCCTTCTGCATATGTGGTTGCTCACACCGGTGCACTTGTTAGTGTATCCATTCAGTCCTGGGCTGCGGGGCATTCAGAAGTGGCTCTGTGGAGACGTCTGCATAGAGGCAGCTGTCAGAACACGCACACTCGATTGTTCACCAAAACATATGCAGACGCGTCCTTAGCCTGTAGATTTGGATGCACAGAGTTCCCTGTGTTCGCAAGAGACAAGGGAATCGCGTCTGTACGCACAGAAGCAATAGCGGACCGTTTCCCTCGGAGCGAACGCGAAAGAGCCGTCTATGTACTCGCAGACACGGGAACGTGCCTCAATGCGGTCACAGAGGCAGCAGCTTTTGCACAGATGCTCTGGTGATTCTGGCACTTTCCAGGCACACTCCTGAAAGTCGCGCACACTGCTGTTCACTCGCTAAACGACCTCTTGGGAAACACGTCTCCGGTCGATGGACCGCTCAGATTGCTTCTCGTGTAACTGTGAACTGTGTCAGCGCAGGGAATCCGTCTCTGTTGAGCAGATGTCAATCCTGCCTCGCTTTTGCTTTGTTGCCTCTACCAAGATGATTTCCCGTTTCTCTCTTCACTGGAGCAGGCAGACACAGCCAACGCACATCAAGTGTCAAGAGACACACTCTGCTGAGCTCAACGCTTGTGCAGATGCACATGTGCGACGAAGTCAACACACGTGCTTGTGGAGAGAAAGAAAGGGACTCCCAGGCGTATGGAGCGACGGGGAGAAAGAGCGGGCGCTGAGGAACACAGTTTCAAACAGACTGTCTCCACACAAACAGGCACCTGTCTGCAGGTATCCTAGATCTTGATTCTTGAACTTGAGGAAACACGCGTCTGAGCAAAACTCCCAAACGCTTCCAGGAAAGACACAGGCTCTCCCACAAGCACACAAGTGTTTGCCCTCAGCTATAGATCAGGGACAAGCTTGTGAAGAGATGCCCTGCTATTCTTTCGCCTTATGGCATCATGTGTTTCGTTTCTCTTGGAGATCGATTGTTAAACGTCTTTCCTCGGGCGACTGTGAAGCATTTGCCAGCGGAGGAGAAGTAGCACGGAGCAGCATTCAGTACTGCCTACGAGTGTCTTTGCTACCCTACTAGCGGAGCTCCAAGAACAGGCACACATCTTCAGGTACCTTCCAAATGTGGATTCCCCTGCAGCCCCGTAGGCGGGCGTGCAGTACGCCAACCATCAACGGACGTTTTTCCCCTCAAGCCTGTCAGGACGTTGCTCGTCCGTCTTTCCCTCAATAGATGGGAGTAGGCACGCTTGCGGATGTGTGCGTGTGTGTGGCCACGCGTTTGCTTAGGCATCAGTGTGTGAAAAGGTAGGTGCTTTTCTCTAGCTGCGTGTGCGTGCACGTGGTGCTGGGTGCACATCCCTGGGTGCTCGTGGAAAGGTTTCTGCATGGTTTTCGCTGAGGAATCGTGTGTGTGCACATGGACAAAGAGAAGGCGCAGCAACCAGGTTCCAGCGCCGAAGAAGGCAAAAGGCAAGGTTTCCGGCGCTATCTCCTTCTCTCCGCAGACCTAGTCGCGCAAAGCAAGCCGCTAAGCCGGCGACCGGCAAGAGAGCTACAACGAAGCATGCCGAACGGAGAAAATAGCAGCAGCGCATCTGTTCACACCTTGTTTCTGCCATGTGCTTGAACGCCAAGACGTTCGCGCTTCTGTGAGATGAAAGACGTCCTTCTGCATATGTGGTTGCTCACACCGGTGCACTTGTTAGTGTATCCATTCAGTCCTGGGCTGCAGGGCATTCAGAAGTGGCTCTGTGGAGACGTCTGCATAGAGGCAGCTGTCAGAACACGCACACTCGATTGTTCACCAAAACATATGCAGACGCGTCCTTAGCCTGTAGATTTGGATGCACAGAGTTCCCTGTGTTCGCAAGAGACAAGGGAATCGCGTCTGTACGCACAGAAGCAATAGCGGACCGTTTCCCTCGGAGTGAATGCGAAAGAGCCGTCTATGTACTCGCAATCACGGGAACGTGCCTCAATGCGGTCACAGAGGCAGCAGCTTTTGCACAGATGCTCTGGTGATTCTGGCACTTTCCAGGCACACTCCTGAAAGTCGCGCACACTGCTGTTCACTCGCTAAACGACCTCTTGGGAAACACGTCTCCGGTCGATGGACCGCTCAGATTGCTTCTCGTGTAACTGTGAACTGTTTCAGCGCAGAGAATCCGTCTCTGTTGAGCAGATGTCAAAACTGCCTCGCTTTTGCTTTGTTGCCTCTACCAAGATGATTTCCCGTGTCTCTCTTCACTGGAGCACGCAGACACAGCCAACGCACATCAAGTGTCAAGAGACACACTCTGCTGAGCTCAACGCTTGTGCAGATGCACATGTGCGACGAAGTCAACACACGTGCTTGTGGAGAGAAAGAAAGGGACTCCCAGGCGTGTGGAGCGACGGGGAGAAAGAGCGGGCGCTGAGGAACACAGTTTCAAACAGACTGTCTCCACACAAACAGGCACCTGTCTGCAGGTATCCTAGATCTTGATTCTTGAACTTGAGGAAACACGCGTCTGAGCAAAACTCCCAAACGCTTCCAGGAAAGACACAGGCTCTCCCACAAGCACACAAGTGTTTGCCCTCAGCTATAGATCAGGGACAAGCTTGTGAAGAGATGCCCTGCTATTCTTTCGCCTTATGGCATCATGTGTTTCGTTTCTCTTGGAGATCGATTGTTAAACGTCTTTCCTCGGGCGACTGTGAAGCATTTGCCAGCGGAGGAGAAGTAGCACGGAGCAGCATTCAGTACTGCCTACGAGTGTCTTTGCTACCCTACTAGCGGAGCTCCAAGAACAGGCACACATCTTCAGGTACCTTCCAAATGTGGATTCCCCTGCAGCCCCGTAGGCGGGCGTGCAGTACGCCAACCATCAACGGACGTTTTTCCCCTCAAGCCTGTCAGGACGTTGCTCGTCCGTCTTTCCCTCAATAGATGGGAGTAGGCACGCTTGCGGATGTGTGCGTGTGTGTGGCCACGCGTTTGCTTAGGCATCAGTGTGTGAAAAGGTAGGTGCTTTTCTCTAGCTGCGTGTGCGTGCACGTGGTGCTGGGTGCACATCCCTGGGTGCTCGTGGAAAGGTTTCTGCATGGTTTTCGCTGAGGAATCGTGTGTGTGCACATGGACAAAGAGAAGGCGCAGCAACCAGGTTCCAGCGCCGAAGAAGGCAAAAGGCAAGGTTTCCGGCGCTATCTCCTTCTCTCCGCAGACCTAGTCGCGCAAAGCAAGCCGCTAAGCCGGCGACCGGCAAGAGAGCTACAACGAAGCATGCCGAACGGAGAAAATAGCAGCAGCGCATCTGTTCACACCTTGTTTCTGCCATGTGCTTGAACGCCAAGACGTTCGCGCTTCTGTGAGATGAAAGACGTCCTTCTGCATATGTGGTTGCTCACACCGGTGCACTTGTTAGTGTATCCATTCAGTCCTGGGCTGCAGGGCATTCAGAAGTGGCTCTGTGGAGACGTCTGCATAGAGGCAGCTGTCAGAACACGCACACTCGATTGTTCACCAAAACATATGCAGACGCGTCCTTAGCCTGTAGATTTGGATGCACAGAGTTCCCTGTGTTCGCAAGAGACAAGGGAATCGCGTCTGTACGCACAGAAGCAATAGCGGACCGTTTCCCTCGGAGTGAATGCGAAAGAGCCGTCTATGTACTCGCAATCACGGGAACGTGCCTCAA
This sequence comes from Patagioenas fasciata, assembly GCF_037038585.1. Taxonomy (NCBI): domain Eukaryota; kingdom Metazoa; phylum Chordata; class Aves; order Columbiformes; family Columbidae; genus Patagioenas; species Patagioenas fasciata. The sequence goes on from NC_092521.1 coordinate 103,847,793, forward strand.
TGCGGTCACAGAGGCAGCAGCTTTTGCACAGATGCTCTGGTGATTCTGGCACTTTCCAGGCACACTCCTGAAAGTCGCGCACACTGCTGTTCACTCGCTAAACGACCTCTTGGGAAACACGTCTCCGGTCGATGGACCGCTCAGATTGCTTCTCGTGTAACTGTGAACTGTTTCAGCGCAGAGAATCCGTCTCTGTTGAGCAGATGTCAAAACTGCCTCGCTTTTGCTTTGTTGCCTCTACCAAGATGATTTCCCGTGTCTCTCTTCACTGGAGCACGCAGACACAGCCAACGCACATCAAGTGTCAAGAGACACACTCTGCTGAGCTCAACGCTTGTGCAGATGCACATGTGCGACGAAGTCAACACACGTGCTTGTGGAGAGAAAGAAAGGGACTCCCAGGCGTGTGGAGCGACGGGGAGAAAGAGCGGGCGCTGAGGAACACAGTTTCAAACAGACTGTCTCCACACAAACAGGCACCTGTCTGCAGGTATCCTAGATCTTGATTCTTGAACTTGAGGAAACACGCGTCTGAGCAAAACTCCCAAACGCTTCCAGGAAAGACACAGGCTCTCCCACAAGCACACAAGTGTTTGCCCTCAGCTATAGATCAGGGACAAGCTTGTGAAGAGATGCCCTGCTATTCTTTCGCCTTATGGCATCATGTGTTTCGTTTCTCTTGGAGATCGATTGTTAAACGTCTTTCCTCGGGCGACTGTGAAGCATTTGCCAGCGGAGGAGAAGTAGCACGGAGCAGCATTCAGTACTGCCTACGAGTGTCTTTGCTACCCTACTAGCGGAGCTCCAAGAACAGGCACACATCTTCAGGTACCTTCCAAATGTGGATTCCCCTGCAGCCCCGTAGGCGGGCGTGCAGTACGCCAACCATCAACGGACGTTTTTCCCCTCAAGCCTGTCAGGACGTTGCTCGTCCGTCTTTCCCTCAATAGATGGGAGTAGGCGCGCTTGCGGATGTGTGCGTGTGTGTGGCCACGCGTTTGCTTAGGCATCAGTGTGTGAAAAGGTAGGTGCTTTTCTCTAGCTGCGTGTGCGTGCACGTGGTGCTGGGTGCACATCCCTGGGTGCTCGTGGAAAGGTTTCTGCATGGTTTTCGCTGAGGAATCGTGTGTGTGCACATGGACAAAGAGAAGGCGCAGCAACCAGGTTCCAGCGCCGAAGAAGGCAAAAGGCAAGGTTTCCGGCGCTATCTCCTTCTCTCCGCAGACCTAGTCGCGCAAAGCAAGCCGCTAAGCCGGCGACCGGCAAGAGAGCTACAACGAAGCATGCCGAACGGAGAAAATAGCAGCAGCGCATCTGTTCACACCTTGTTTCTGCCATGTGCTTGAACGCCAAGACGTTCGCGCTTCTGTGAGATGAAAGACGTCCTTCTGCATATGTGGTTGCTCACACCGGTGCACTTGTTAGTGTATCCATTCAGTCCTGGGCTGCGGGGCATTCAGAAGTGGCTCTGTGGAGACGTCTGCATAGAGGCAGCTGTCAGAACACGCACACTCGATTGTTCACCAAAACATATGCAGACGCGTCCTTAGCCTGTAGATTTGGATGCACAGAGTTCCCTGTGTTCGCAAGAGACAAGGGAATCGCGTCTGTACGCACAGAAGCAATAGCGGACCGTTTCCCTCGGAGCGAACGCGAAAGAGCCGTCTATGTACTCGCAGGCACGGGAACGTGCCTCAATGCGGTCACAGAGGCAGCAGCTTTTGCACAGATGCTCTGGTGATTCTGGCACTTTCCAGGCACACTCCTGAAAGTCGCGCACACTGCTGTTCACTCGCTAAACGACCTCTTGGGAAACACGTCTCCGGTCGATGGACCGCTCAGATTGCTTCTCGTGTAACTGTGAACTGTGTCAGCGCAGGGAATCCGTCTCTGTTGAGCAGATGTCAATCCTGCCTCGCTTTTGCTTTGTTGCCTCTACCAAGATGATTTCCCGTTTCTCTCTTCACTGGAGCACGCAGACACAGCCAACGCACATCAAGTGTCAAGAGACACACTCTGCTGAGCTCAACGCTTGTGCAGATGCACATGTGCGACGAAGTCAACACACGTGCTTGTGGAGAGAAAGAAAGGGACTCCCAGGCGTGTGGAGCGACGGGGAGAAAGAGCGGGCGCTGAGGAACACAGTTTCAAACAGACTGTCTCCACACAAACAGGCACCTGTCTGCAGGTATCCTAGATCTTGATTCTTGAACTTGAGGAAACACGCGTCTGAGCAAAACTCCCAAACGCTTCCAGGAAAGACACAGGCTCTCCCACAAGCACACAAGTGTTTGCCCTCAGCTATAGATCAGGGACAAGCTTGTGAAGAGATGCCCTGCTATTCTTTCGCCTTATGGCATCATGTGTTTCGTTTCTCTTGGAGATCGATTGTTAAACGTCTTTCCTCGGGCGACTGTGAAGCATTTGCCAGCGGAGGAGAAGTAGCACGGAGCAGCATTCAGTACTGCCTACGAGTGTCTTTGCTACCCTACTAGCGGAGCTCCAAGAACAGGCACACATCTTCAGGTACCTTCCAAATGTGGATTCCCCTGCAGCCCCGTAGGCGGGCGTGCAGTACGCCAACCATCAACGGACGTTTTTCCCCTCAAGCCTGTCAGGACGTTGCTCGTCCGTCTTTCCCTCAATAGATGGGAGTAGGCGCGCTTGCGGATGTGTGCGTGTGTGTGGCCACGCGTTTGCTTAGGCATCAGTGTGTGAAAAGGTAGGTGCTTTTCTCTAGCTGCGTGTGCGTGCACGTGGTGCTGGGTGCACATCCCTGGGTGCTCGAGGTAAGGTTTCTGCATGGTTTTCGCTGAGGAATCGTGTGTGTGCACATGGACAAAGAGAAGGCGCAGCAACCAGGTTCCAGCGCCGAAGAAGGCAAAAGGCAAGGTTTCCGGCGCTATCTCCTTCTCTCCCCAGACCTAGTCGCGCAAAGCAAGCCGCTAAGCCGGCGACCGGCAAGAGAGCTACAACGAAGCATGCCGAACGGAGAAAATAGCAGCAGCTCATCTGTTCACACCTTGTTTCTGCCATGTGCTTGAACGCCAAGACGTTCGCGCTTCTGTGAGATGAAAGACGTCCTTCTGCATATGTGGTTGCTCACACCGGTGCACTTGTTAGTGTATCCATTCAGTCCTGGGCTGCGGGGCATTCAGAAGTGGCTCTGTGGAGACGTCTGCATAGAGGCAGCTGTCAGAACACGCACACTCGATTGTTCACCAAAACATATGCAGACGCGTCCTTAGCCTGTAGATTTGGATGCACAGAGTTCCCTGTGTTCGCAAGAGACAAGGGAATCGCGTCTGTACGCACAGAAGCAATAGCGGACCGTTTCCCTCGGAGCGAACGCGAAAGAGCCGTCTATGTACTCGCAGACACGGGAACGTGCCTCAATGCGGTCACAGAGGCAGCAGCTTTTGCACAGATGCTCTGGTGATTCTGGCACTTTCCACGCACACTCCTGAAAGTCGCGCACACTGCTGTTCACTCGCTAAACGACCTCTTGGGAAACACGTCTCCGGTCGATGGACCGCTCAGATTGCTTCTCGTGTAACTGTGAACTGTGTCAGCGCAGGGAATCCGTCTCTGTTGAGCAGATGTCAATCCTGCCTCGCTTTTGCTTTGTTGCCTCTACCAAGATGATTTCCCGTTTCTCTCTTCACTGGAGCAGGCAGACACAGCCAACGCACATCAAGTGTCAAGAGACACACTCTGCTGAGCTCAACGCTTGTGCAGATGCACATGTGCGACGAAGTCAACACACGTGCTTGTGGAGAGAAAGAAAGGGACTCCCAGGCGTGTGGAGCGACGGGGAGAAAGAGCGGGCGCTGAGGAACACAGTTTCAAACAGACTGTCTCCACACAAACAGGCACCTGTCTGCAGGTATCCTAGATCTTGATTCTTGAACTTGAGGAAACACGCGTCTGAGCAAAACTCCCAAACGCTTCCAGGAAAGACACAGGCTCTCCCACAAGCACACAAGTGTTTGCCCTCAGCTATAGATCAGGGACAAGCTTGTGAAGAGATGCCCTGCTATTCTTTCGCCTTATGGCATCATGTGTTTCGTTTCTCTTGGAGATCGATTGTTAAACGTCTTTCCTCGGGCGACTGTGAAGCATTTGCCAGCGGAGGAGAAGTAGCACGGAGCAGCATTCAGTACTGCCTACGAGTGTCTTTGCTACCCTACTAGCGGAGCTCCAAGAACAGGCACACATCTTCAGGTACCTTCCAAATGTGGATTCCCCTGCAGCCCCGTAGGCGGGCGTGCAGTACGCCAACCATCAACGGACGTTTTTCCCCTCAAGCCTGTCAGGACGTTGCTCGTCCGTCTTTCCCTCAATAGATGGGAGTAGGCGCGCTTGCGGATGTGTGCGTGTGTGTGGCCACGCGTTTGCTTAGGCATCAGTGTGTGAAAAGGTAGGTGCTTTTCTCTAGCTGCGTGTGCGTGCACGTGGTGCTGGGTGCACATCCCTGGGTGCTCGTGGAAAGGTTTCTGCATGGTTTTCGCTGAGGAATCGTGTGTGTGCACATGGACAAAGAGAAGGCGCAGCAACCAGGTTCCAGCGCCGAAGAAGGCAAAAGGCAAGGTTTCCGGCGCTATCTCCTTCTCTCCGCAGACCTAGTCGCGCAAAGCAAGCCGCTAAGCCGGCGACCGGCAAGAGAGCTACAACGAAGCATGCCGAACGGAGAAAATAGCAGCAGCTCATCTGTTCACACCTTGTTTCTGCCATGTGCTTGAACGCCAAGACGTTCGCGCTTCTGTGAGATGAAAGACGTCCTTCTGCATATGTGGTTGCTCACACCGGTGCACTTGTTAGTGTATCCATTCAGTCCTGGGCTGCGGGGCATTCAGAAGTGGCTCTGTGGAGACGTCTGCATAGAGGCAGCTGTCAGAACACGCACACTCGATTGTTCACCAAAACATATGCAGACGCGTCCTTAGCCTGTAGATTTGGATGCACAGAGTTCCCTGTGTTCGCAAGAGACAAGGGAATCGCGTCTGTACGCACAGAAGCAATAGCGGACCGTTTCCCTCGGAGCGAACGCGAAAGAGCCGTCTATGTACTCGCAGGCACGGGAACGTGCCTCAATGCGGTCACAGAGGCAGCAGCTTTTGCACAGATGCTCTGGTGATTCTGGCACTTTCCACGCACACTCCTGAAAGTCGCGCACACTGCTGTTCACTCGCTAAACGACCTCTTGGGAAACACGTCTCCGGTCGATGGACCGCTCAGATTGCTTCTCGTGTAACTGTGAACTGTGTCAGCGCAGGGAATCCGTCTCTGTTGAGCAGATGTCAATCCTGCCTCGCTTTTGCTTTGTTGCCTCTACCAAGATGATTTCCCGTTTCTCTCTTCACTGGAGCAGGCAGACACAGCCAACGCACATCAAGTGTCAAGAGACACACTCTGCTGAGCTCAACGCTTGTGCAGATGCACATGTGCGACGAAGTCAACACACGTGCTTGTGGAGAGAAAGAAAGGGACTCCCAGGCGTGTGGAGCGACGGGGAGAAAGAGCGGGCGCTGAGGAACACAGTTTCAAACAGACTGTCTCCACACAAACAGGCACCTGTCTGCAGGTATCCTAGATCTTGATTCTTGAACTTGAGGAAATATGCGTCTGAGCAAAACTCCCAAACGCTTCCAGGAAAGACACACGCTCTCCCACAAGCACACAAGTGTTTGCCCTCAGCTATAGATCAGGGACAAGCTTGTGAAGAGATGCCCTGCTATTCTTTCGCCTTATGGCATCATGTGTTTCGTTTCCCTTGGAGATGGATTGTTAAACGTCTTTCCTCGGGCGACTATGAAGCATTTGCCACCGGCGGAAAAGTAGCACGGAGCAGCATTCAGTACTGCCTACGAGTGTCTTTGCTACCCTACTAGCGGAGCTCCAAGAACAGGCACACATCTTCAGGTACCTTCCAAATGTGGATTCCCCTGCAGCCCCGTAGGCGGGCGTGCAGTACGCCAACCATCAACGGACGTTTTTCCCCTCAAGCCTGTCAGGACGTTGCTCGTCCGTCTTTCCCTCAATAGATGGGAGTAGGCGCGCTTGCGGATGTGTGCGTGTGTGTGGCCACGCGTTTGCTTAGGCATCAGTGTGTGAAAAGGTAGGTGCTTTTCTCTAGCTGCGTGTGCGTGCACGTGGTGCTGGGTGCACATCCCTGGGTGCTCGTGGAAAGGTTTCTGCATGGTTTTCGCTGAGGAATCGTGTGTGTGCACATGGACAAAGAGAAGGCGCAGCAACCAGGTTCCAGCGCCGAAGAAGGCAAAAGGCAAGGTTTCCGGCGCTATCTCCTTCTCTCCGCAGACCTAGTCGCGCAAAGCAAGCCGCTAAGCCGGCGACCGGCAAGAGAGCTACAACGAAGCATGCCGAACGGAGAAAATAGCAGCAGCGCATCTGTTCACACCTTGTTTCTGCCATGTGCTTGAACGCCAAGACGTTCGCGCTTCTGTGAGATGAAAGACGTCCTTCTGCATATGTGGTTGCTCACACCGGTGCACTTGTTAGTGTATCCATTCAGTCCTGGGCTGCGGGGCATTCAGAAGTGGCTCTGTGGAGACGTCTGCATAGAGGCAGCTGTCAGAACACGCACACTCGATTGTTCACCAAAACATATGCAGACGCGTCCTTAGCCTGTAGATTTGGATGCACAGAGTTCCCTGTGTTCGCAAGAGACAAGGGAATCGCGTCTGTACGCACAGAAGCAATAGCGGACCGTTTCCCTCGGAGCGAACGCGAAAGAGCCGTCTATGTACTCGCAGACACGGGAACGTGCCTCAATGCGGTCACAGAGGCAGCAGCTTTTGCACAGATGCTCTGGTGATTCTGGCACTTTCCAGGCACACTCCTGAAAGTCGCGCACACTGCTGTTCACTCGCTAAACGACCTCTTGGGAAACACGTCTCCGGTCGATGGACCGCTCAGATTGCTTCTCGTGTAACTGTGAACTGTGTCAGCGCAGAGAATCCGTCTCTGTTGAGCAGATGTCAAAACTGCCTCGCTTTTGCTTTGTTGCCTCTACCAAGATGATTTCCCGTTTCTCTCTTCACTGGAGCAGGCAGACACAGCCAACGCACATCAAGTGTCAAGAGACACACTCTGCTGAGCTCAACGCTTGTGCAGATGCACATGTGCGACGAAGTCAACACACGTGCTTGTGGAGAGAAAGAAAGGGACTCCCAGGCGTGTGGAGCGACGGGGAGAAAGAGCGGGCGCTGAGGAACACAGTTTCAAACAGACTGTCTCCACACAAACAGGCACCTGTCTGCAGGTATCCTAGATCTTGATTCTTGAACTTGAGGAAACACGCGTCTGAGCAAAACTCCCAAACGCTTCCAGGAAAGACACAGGCTCTCCCACAAGCACACAAGTGTTTGCCCTCAGCTATAGATCAGGGACAAGCTTGTGAAGAGATGCCCTGCTATTCTTTCGCCTTATGGCATCATGTGTTTCGTTTCTCTTGGAGATCGATTGTTAAACGTCTTTCCTCGGGCGACTGTGAAGCATTTGCCAGCGGAGGAGAAGTAGCACGGAGCAGCATTCAGTACTGCCTACGAGTGTCTTTGCTACCCTACTAGCGGAGCTCCAAGAACAGGCACACATCTTCAGGTACCTTCCAAATGTGGATTCCCCTGCAGCCCCGTAGGCGGGCGTGCAGTACGCCAACCATCAACGGACGTTTTTCCCCTCAAGCCTGTCAGGACGTTGCTCGTCCGTCTTTCCCTCAATAGATGGGAGTAGGCGCACTTGCGGATGTGTGCGTGTGTGTGGCCACGCGTTTGCTTAGGCATCAGTGTGTGAAAAGGTAGGTGCTTTTCTCTAGCTGCGTGTGCGTGCACGTGGTGCTGGGTGCACATCCCTGGGTGCTCGAGGTAAGGTTTCTGCATGGTTTTCGCTGAGGAATCGTGTGTGTGCACATGGACAAAGAGAAGGCGCAGCAACCAGGTTCCAGCGCCGAAGAAGGCAAAAGGCAAGGTTTCCGGCGCTATCTCCTTCACTCCCCAGTCCTAGTCGCGCAAAGCAAGCCGCTAAGCCGGCGACCGGCAAGAGAGCTACAACCAAGCATGCCGAACGGAGAAAATAGCAGCAGCGCATCTGTTCACACCTTGTTTCTGCCATGTGCTTGAACGCCAAGGCGTTCGCGCTTCTGTGAGATGAAAGACGTCCTTCTGCATATGTGGTTGCTCACACCGGTGCACTTGTTAGTGTATCCATTCAGTCCTGGGCTGCGGGGCATTCAGAAGTGGCTCTGTGGAGACGTCTGCATAGAGGCAGCTGTCAGAACACGCACACTCGATTGTTCACCAAAACATATGCAGACGCGTCCTTAGCCTGTAGATTTGGATGCACAGAGTTCCCTGTGTTCGCAAGAGACAAGGGAATCGCGTCTGTACGCACAGAAGCAATAGCGGACCGTTTCCCTCGGAGTGAACGCGAAAGAGCCGTCTATGTACTCGGAGACACGGGAACGTGCCTCAATGCGGTCACAGAGGCAGCAGCTTTTGCACAGATGCTCTGGTGATTCTGGCACTTTCCAGGCACACTCCTGAAAGTCGCGCACACTGCTGTTCACTCGCTAAACGACCTCTTGGGAAACACGTCTCCGGTCGATGGACCGCTCAGATTGCTTCTCGTGTAACTGTGAACTGTGTCAGCGCAGGGAATCCGTCTCTGTTGAGCAGATGTCAATCCTGCCTCGCTTTTGCTTTGTTGCCTCTACCAAGATGATTTCCCGTTTCTCTCTTCACTGGAGCACGCAGACACAGCCAACGCACATCAAGTGTCAAGAGACACGCTCTGCTGAGCTCAACGCTTGTGCAGATGCACATGTGCGACGAAGTCAACACACGTGCTTGTGGAGAGAAAGAAAGGGACTCCCAGGCGTGTGGAGCGACGGGGAGAAAGAGCGGGCGCTGAGGAACACAGTTTCAAACAGACTGTCTCCACACAAACAGGCACCTGTCTGCAGGTATCCTAGATCTTGATTCTTGAACTTGAGGAAACACGCGTCTGAGCAAAACTCCCAAACGCTTCCAGGAAAGACACAGGCTCTCCCACAAGCACACAAGTGTTTGCCCTCAGCTATAGATCAGGGACAAGCTTGTGAAGAGATGCCCTGCTATTCTTTCGCCTTATGGCATCATGTGTTTCGTTTCTCTTGGAGATCGATTGTTAAACGTCTTTCCTCGGGCGACTGTGAAGCATTTGCCAGCGGAGGAGAAGTAGCACGGAGCAGCATTCAGTACTGCCTACGAGTGTCTTTGCTACCCTACTAGCGGAGCTCCAAGAACAGGCACACATCTTCAGGTACCTTCCAAATGTGGATTCCCCTGCAGCCCCGTAGGCGGGCGTGCAGTACGCCAACCATCAACGGACGTTTTTCCCCTCAAGCCTGTCAGGACGTTGCTCGTCCGTCTTTCCCTCAATAGATGGGAGTAGGCGCGCTTGCGGATGTGTGCGTGTGTGTGGCCACGCGTTTGCTTAGGCATCAGTGTGTGAAAAGGTAGGTGCTTTTCTCTAGCTGCGTGTGCGTGCACGTGGTGCTGGGTGCACATCCCTGGGTGCTCGAGGTAAGGTTTCTGCATGGTTTTCGCTGAGGAATCGTGTGTGTGCACATGGACAAAGAGAAGGCGCAGCAACCAGGTTCCAGCGCCGAAGAAGGCAAAAGGCAAGGTTTCCGGCGCTATCTCCTTCACTCCCCAGTCCTAGTCGCGCAAAGCAAGCCGCTAAGCCGGCGACCGGCAAGAGAGCTACAACCAAGCATGCCGAACGGAGAAAATAGCAGCAGCGCATCTGTTCACACCTTGTTTCTGCCATGTGCTTGAACGCCAAGGCGTTCGCGCTTCTGTGAGATGAAAGACGTCCTTCTGCATATGTGGTTGCTCACACCGGTGCACTTGTTAGTGTATCCATTCAGTCCTGGGCTGCGGGGCATTCAGAAGTGGCTCTGTGGAGACGTCTGCATAGAGGCAGCTGTCAGAACACGCACACTCGATTGTTCACCAAAACATATGCAGACGCGTCCTTAGCCTGTAGATTTGGATGCACAGAGTTCCCTGTGTTCGCAAGAGACAAGGGAATCGCGTCTGTACGCACAGAAGCAATAGCGGACCGTTTCCCTCGGAGTGAACGCGAAAGAGCCGTCTATGTACTCGGAGACACGGGAACGTGCCTCAATGCGGTCACAGAGGCAGCAGCTTTTGCACAGATGCTCTGGTGATTCTGGCACTTTCCAGGCACACTCCTGAAAGTCGCGCACACTGCTGTTCACTCGCTAAACGACCTCTTGGGAAACACGTCTCCGGTCGATGGACCGCTCAGATTGCTTCTCGTGTAACTGTGAACTGTGTCAGCGCAGGGAATCCGTCTCTGTTGAGCAGATGTCAATCCTGCCTCGCTTTTGCTTTGTTGCCTCTACCAAGATGATTTCCCGTTTCTCTCTTCACTGGAGCACGCAGACACAGCCAACGCACATCAAGTGTCAAGAGACACGCTCTGCTGAGCTCAACGCTTGTGCAGATGCACATGTGCGACGAAGTCAACACACGTGCTTGTGGAGAGAAAGAAAGGGACTCCCAGGCGTGTGGAGCGACGGGGAGAAAGAGCGGGCGCTGAGGAACACAGTTTCAAACAGACTGTCTCCACACAAACAGGCACCTGTCTGCAGGTATCCTAGATCTTGATTCTTGAACTTGAGGAAACACGCGTCTGAGCAAAACTCCCAAACGCTTCCAGGAAAGACACAGGCTCTCCCACAAGCACACAAGTGTTTGCCCTCAGCTATAGATCAGGGACAAGCTTGTGAAGAGATGCCCTGCTATTCTTTCGCCTTATGGCATCATGTGTTTCGTTTCTCTTGGAGATCGATTGTTAAACGTCTTTCCTCGGGCGACTGTGAAGCATTTGCCAGCGGAGGAGAAGTAGCACGGAGCAGCATTCAGTACTGCCTACGAGTGTCTTTGCTACCCTACTAGCGGAGCTCCAAGAACAGGCACACATCTTCAGGTACCTTCCAAATGTGGATTCCCCTGCAGCCCCGTAGGCGGGCGTGCAGTACGCCAACCATCAACGGACGTTTTTCCCCTCAAGCCTGTCAGGACGTTGCTCGTCCGTCTTTCCCTCAATAGATGGGAGTAGGCGCGCTTGCGGATGTGTGCGTGTGTGTGGCCACGCGTTTGCTTAGGCATCAGTGTGTGAAAAGGTAGGTGCTTTTCTCTAGCTGCGTGTGCGTGCACGTGGTGCTGGGTGCACATCCCTGGGTGCTCGAGGTAAGGTTTCTGCATGGTTTTCGCTGAGGAATCGTGTGTGTGCACATGGACAAAGAGAAGGCGCAGCAACCAGGTTCCAGCGCCGAAGAAGGCAAAAGGCAAGGTTTCCGGCGCTATCTCCTTCTCTCCCCAGACCTAGTCGCGCAAAGCAAGCCGCTAAGCCGGCGACCGGCAAGAGAGCTACAACGAAGCATGCCGAACGGAGAAAATAGCAGCAGCGCATCTGTTCACACCTTGTTTCTGCCATGTGCTTGAACGCCAAGACGTTCGCGCTTCTGTGAGATGAAAGACGTCCTTCTGCATATGTGGTTGCTCACACCGGTGCACTTGTTAGTGTATCCATTCAGTCCTGGGCTGCGGGGCATTCAGAAGTGGCTCTGTGGAGACGTCTGCATAGAGGCAGCTGTCAGAACACGCACACTCGATTGTTCACCAAAACATATGCAGACGCGTCCTTAGCCTGTAGATTTGGATGCACAGAGTTCCCTGTGTTCGCAAGAGACAAGGGAATCGCGTCTGTACGCACAGAAGCAATAGCGGACCGTTTCCCTCGGAGTGAACGCGAAAGAGCCGTCTATATACTCGGAGACACGGGAACGTGCCTCAATGCGGTCACAGAGGCAGCAGCTTTTGCACAGATGCTCTGGTGATTCTGGCACTTTCCAGGCACACTCCTGAAAGTCGCGCACACTGCTGTTCACTCGCTAAACGACCTCTTGGGAAACACGTCTCCGGTCGATGGACCGCTCAGATTGCTTCTCGTGTAACTGTGAACTGTGTCAGCGCAGGGAATCCGTCTCTGTTGAGCAGATGTCAATCCTGCCTCGCTTTTGCTTTGTTGCCTCTACCAAGATGATTTCCCGTTTCTCTCTTCACTGGAGCACGCAGACACAGCCAACGCACATCAAGTGTCAAGAGACACGCTCTGCTGAGCTCAACGCTTGTGCAGATGCACATGTGCGACGAAGTCAACACACGTGCTTGTGGAGAGAAAGAAAGGGACTCCCAGGCGTGTGGAGCGACGGGGAGAAAGAGCGGGCGCTGAGGAACACAGTTTCAAACAGACTGTCTCCACACAAACAGGCACCTGTCTGCAGGTATCCTAGATCTTGATTCTTGAACTTGAGGAAACATGCGTCTGAACAAAACTCCCAAACGCTTCCAGGAAAGACACACGCTCTCCCACAAGCACACAAGTGTTTGCCCTCAGCTATAGATCAGGGACAAGCTTGTGAAGAGATGCCCTGCTATTCTTTCGCCTTATGGCATCATGTGTTTCGTTTCCCTTGGAGATGGATTGTTAAACGTCTTTCCTCGGGCGACTGTGAAGCATTTGCCACCAGCGGAAAAGTAGCACGGAGCAGCATTCAGTACTGCCTACGAGTGTCTTTGCTACCCTACTAGCGGAGCTCCAAGAACAGGCACACATCTTCAGGTACCTTCCAAATGTGGATTCCCCTGCAGCCCCGTAGGCGGGCGTGCAGTACGCCAACCATCAACGGACGTTTTTCCCCTCAAGCCTGTCAGGACGTTGCTCGTCCGTCTTTCCCTCAATAGATGGGAGTAGGCGCGCTTGCGGATGTGTGCGTGTGTGTGGCCACGCGTTTGCTTAGGCATCAGTGTGTGAAAAGGTAGGTGCTTTTCTCTAGCTGCGTGTGCGTGCACGTGGTGCTGGGTGCACATCCCTGGGTGCTCGAGGTAAGGTTTCTGCATGGTTTTCGCTGAGGAATCGTGTGTGTGCACATGGACAAAGAGAAGGCGCAGCAACCAGGTTCCAGCGCCGAAGAAGGCAAAAGGCAAGGTTTCCGGCGCTATCTCCTTCTCTCCGCAGACCTAGTCGCGCAAAGCAAGCCGCTAAGCCGGCGACCGGCAAGAGAGCTACAACGAAGCATGCCGAACGGAGAAAATAGCAGCAGCGCATCTGTTCACACCTTGTTTCTGCCATGTGCTTGAACGCCAAGACGTTCGCGCTTCTGTGAGATGAAAGACGTCCTTCTGCATATGTGGTTGCTCACACCGGTGCACTTGTTAGTGTATCCATTCAGTCCTGGGCTGCGGGGCATTCAGAAGTGGCTCTGTGGAGACGTCTGCATAGAGGCAGCTGTCAGAACACGCACACTCGATTGTTCACCAAAACATATGCAGACGCGTCCTTAGCCTGTAGATTTGGATGCACAGAGTTCCCTGTGTTCGCAAGAGACAAGGGAATCGCGTCTGTACGCACAGAAGCAATAGCGGACCGTTTCCCTCGGAGTGAACGCGAAAGAGCCGTCTATGTACTCGCAGACACGGGAACGTGCCTCAATGCGGTCACAGAGGCAGCAGCTTTTGCACAGATGCTCTGGTGATTCTGGCACTTTCCAGGCACACTCCTGAAAGTCGCGCACACTGCTGTTCACTCGCTAAACGACCTCTTGGGAAACACGTCTCCGGTCGATGGACCGCTCAGATTGCTTCTCGTGTAACTGTGAACTGTGTCAGCGCAGGGAATCCGTCTCTGTTGAGCAGATGTCAATCCTGCCTCGCTTTTGCTTTGTTGCCTCTACCAAGATGATTTCCCGTTTCTCTCTTCACTGGAGCAGGCAGACACAGCCAACGCACATCAAGTGTCAAGAGACACACTCTGCTGAGCTCAACGCTTGTGCAGATGCACATGTGCGACGAAGTCAACACACGTGCTTGTGGAGAGAAAGAAAGGGACTCCCAGGCGTGTGGAGCGACGGGGAGAAAGAGCGGGCGCTGAGGAACACAGTTTCAAACAGACTGTCTCCACACAAACAGGCACCTGTCTGCAGGTATCCTAGATCTTGATTCTTGAACTTGAGGAAACACGCGTCTGAGCAAAACTCCCAAACGCTTCCAGGAAAGACACAGGCTCTCCCACAAGCACACAAGTGTTTGCCCTCAGCTATAGATCAGGGACAAGCTTGTGAAGAGATGCCCTGCTATTCTTTCGCCTTATGGCATCATGTGTTTCGTTTCTCTTGGAGATCGATTGTTAAACGTCTTTCCTCGGGCGACTGTGAAGCATTTGCCAGCGGAGGAGAAGTAGCACGGAGCAGCATTCAGTACTGCCTACGAGTGTCTTTGCTACCCTACTAGCGGAGCTCCAAGAACAGGCACACATCTTCAGGTACCTTCCAAATGTGGATTCCCCTGCAGCCCCGTAGGCGGGCGTGCAGTACGCCAACCATCAACGGACGTTTTTCCCCTCAAGCCTGTCAGGACGTTGCTCGTCCGTCTTTCCCTCAATAGATGGGAGTAGGCGCGCTTGCGGATGTGTGCGTGTGTGTGGCCACGCGTTTGCTTAGGCATCAGTGTGTGAAAAGGTAGGTGCTTTTCTCTAGCTGCGTGTGCGTGCACGTGGTGCTGGGTGCACATCCCTGGGTGCTCGAGGTAAGGTTTCTGCATGGTTTTCGCTGAGGAATCGTGTGTGTGCACATGGACAAAGAGAAGGCGCAGCAACCAGGTTCCAGCGCCGAAGAAGGCAAAAGGCAAGGTTTCCGGCGCTATCTCCTTCTCTCCCCAGACCTAGTCGCGCAAAGCAAGCCGCTAAGCCGGCGACCGGCAAGAGAGCTACAACGAAGCATGCCGAACGGAGAAAATAGCAGCAGCTCATCTGTTCACACCTTGTTTCTGCCATGTGCTTGAACGCCAAGACGTTCGCGCTTCTGTGAGATGAAAGACGTCCTTCTGCATATGTGGTTGCTCACACCGGTGCACTTGTTAGTGTATCCATTCAGTCCTGGGCTGCGGGGCATTCAGAAGTGGCTCTGTGGAGACGTCTGCATAGAGGCAGCTGTCAGAACACGCACACTCGATTGTTCACCAAAACATATGCAGACGCGTCCTTAGCCTGTAGATTTGGATGCACAGAGTTCCCTGTGTTCGCAAGAGACAAGGGAATCGCGTCTGTACGCACAGAAGCAATAGCGGACCGTTTCCCTCGGAGCGAACGCGAAAGAGCCGTCTATGTACTCGCAGACACGGGAACGTGCCTCAATGCGGTCACAGAGGCAGCAGCTTTTGCACAGATGCTCTGGTGATTCTGGCACTTTCCACGCACACTCCTGAAAGTCGCGCACACTGCTGTTCACTCGCTAAACGACCTCTTGGGAAACACGTCTCCGGTCGATGGACCGCTCAGATTGCTTCTCGTGTAACTGTGAACTGTGTCAGCGCAGGGAATCCGTCTCTGTTGAGCAGATGTCAATCCTGCCTCGCTTTTGCTTTGTTGCCTCTACCAAGATGATTTCCCGTTTCTCTCTTCACTGGAGCAGGCAGACACAGCCAACGCACATCAAGTGTCAAGAGACACACTCTGCTGAGCTCAACGCTTGTGCAGATGCACATGTGCGACGAAGTCAACACACGTGCTTGTGGAGAGAAAGAAAGGGACTCCCAGGCGTGTGGAGCGACGGGGAGAAAGAGCGGGCGCTGAGGAACACAGTTTCAAACAGACTGTCTCCACACAAACAGGCACCTGTCTGCAGGTATCCTAGATCTTGATTCTTGAACTTGAGGAAACACGCGTCTGAGCAAAACTCCCAAACGCTTCCAGGAAAGACACAGGCTCTCCCACAAGCACACAAGTGTTTGCCCTCAGCTATAGATCAGGGACAAGCTTGTGAAGAGATGCCCTGCTATTCTTTCGCCTTATGGCATCATGTGTTTCGTTTCTCTTGGAGATCGATTGTTAAACGTCTTTCCTCGGGCGACTGTGAAGCATTTGCCAGCGGAGGAGAAGTAGCACGGAGCAGCATTCAGTACTGCCTACGAGTGTCTTTGCTACCCTACTAGCGGAGCTCCAAGAACAGGCACACATCTTCAGGTACCTTCCAAATGTGGATTCCCCTGCAGCCCCGTAGGCGGGCGTGCAGTACGCCAACCATCAACGGACGTTTTTCCCCTCAAGCCTGTCAGGACGTTGCTCGTCCGTCTTTCCCTCAATAGATGGGAGTAGGCGCGCTTGCGGATGTGTGCGTGTGTGTGGCCACGCGTTTGCTTAGGCATCAGTGTGTGAAAAGGTAGGTGCTTTTCTCTAGCTGCGTGTGCGTGCACGTGGTGCTGGGTGCACATCCCTGGGTGCTCGAGGTAAGGTTTCTGCATGGTTTTCGCTGAGGAATCGTGTGTGTGCACATGGACAAAGAGAAGGCGCAGCAACCAGGTTCCAGCGCCGAAGAAGGCAAAAGGCAAGGTTTCCGGCGCTATCTCCTTCTCTCCCCAGACCTAGTCGCGCAAAGCAAGCCGCTAAGCCGGCGACCGGCAAGAGAGCTACAACGAAGCATGCCGAACGGAGAAAATAGCAGCAGCTCATCTGTTCACACCTTGTTTCTGCCATGTGCTTGAACGCCAAGACGTTCGCGCTTCTGTGAGATGAAAGACGTCCTTCTGCATATGTGGTTGCTCACACCGGTGCACTTGTTAGTGTATCCATTCAGTCCTGGGCTGCGGGGCATTCAGAAGTGGCTCTGTGGAGACGTCTGCATAGAGGCAGCTGTCAGAACACGCACACTCGATTGTTCACCAAAACATATGCAGACGCGTCCTTAGCCTGTAGATTTGGATGCACAGAGTTCCCTGTGTTCGCAAGAGACAAGGGAATCGCGTCTGTACGCACAGAAGCAATAGCGGACCGTTTCCCTCGGAGCGAACGCGAAAGAGCCGTCTATGTACTCGCAGGCACGGGAACGTGCCTCAATGCGGTCACAGAGGCAGCAGCTTTTGCACAGATGCTCTGGTGATTCTGGCACTTTCCACGCACACTCCTGAAAGTCGCGCACACTGCTGTTCACTCGCTAAACGACCTCTTGGGAAACACGTCTCCGGTCGATGGACCGCTCAGATTGCTTCTCGTGTAACTGTGAACTGTGTCAGCGCAGGGAATCCGTCTCTGTTGAGCAGATGTCAATCCTGCCTCGCTTTTGCTTTGTTGCCTCTACCAAGATGATTTCCCGTTTCTCTCTTCACTGGAGCAGGCAGACACAGCCAACGCACATCAAGTGTCAAGAGACACACTCTGCTGAGCTCAACGCTTGTGCAGATGCACATGTGCGACGAAGTCAACACACGTGCTTGTGGAGAGAAAGAAAGGGACTCCCAGGCGTGTGGAGCGACGGGGAGAAAGAGCGGGCGCTGAGGAACACAGTTTCAAACAGACTGTCTCCACACAAACAGGCACCTGTCTGCAGGTATCCTAGATCTTGATTCTTGAACTTGAGGAAATATGCGTCTGAGCAAAACTCCCAAACGCTTCCAGGAAAGACACACGCTCTCCCACAAGCACACAAGTGTTTGCCCTCAGCTATAGATCAGGGACAAGCTTGTGAAGAGATGCCCTGCTATTCTTTCGCCTTATGGCATCATGTGTTTCGTTTCCCTTGGAGATGGATTGTTAAACGTCTTTCCTCGGGCGACTATGAAGCATTTGCCACCGGCGGAAAAGTAGCACGGAGCAGCATTCAGTACTGCCTACGAGTGTCTTTGCTACCCTACTAGCGGAGCTCCAAGAACAGGCACACATCTTCAGGTACCTTCCAAATGTGGATTCCCCTGCAGCCCCGTAGGCGGGCGTGCAGTACGCCAACCATCAACGGACGTTTTTCCCCTCAAGCCTGTCAGGACGTTGCTCGTCCGTCTTTCCCTCAATAGATGGGAGTAGGCGCGCTTGCGGATGTGTGCGTGTGTGTGGCCACGCGTTTGCTTAGGCATCAGTGTGTGAAAAGGTAGGTGCTTTTCTCTAGCTGCGTGTGCGTGCACGTGGTGCTGGGTGCACATCCCTGGGTGCTCGTGGAAAGGTTTCTGCATGGTTTTCGCTGAGGAATCGTGTGTGTGCACATGGACAAAGAGAAGGCGCAGCAACCAGGTTCCAGCGCCGAAGAAGGCAAAAGGCAAGGTTTCCGGCGCTATCTCCTTCTCTCCGCAGACCTAGTCGCGCAAAGCAAGCCGCTAAGCCGGCGACCGGCAAGAGAGCTACAACGAAGCATGCCGAACGGAGAAAATAGCAGCAGCGCATCTGTTCACACCTTGTTTCTGCCATGTGCTTGAACGCCAAGACGTTCGCGCTTCTGTGAGATGAAAGACGTCCTTCTGCATATGTGGTTGCTCACACCGGTGCACTTGTTAGTGTATCCATTCAGTCCTGGGCTGCGGGGCATTCAGAAGTGGCTCTGTGGAGACGTCTGCATAGAGGCAGCTGTCAGAACACGCACACTCGATTGTTCACCAAAACATATGCAGACGCGTCCTTAGCCTGTAGATTTGGATGCACAGAGTTCCCTGTGTTCGCAAGAGACAAGGGAATCGCGTCTGTACGCACAGAAGCAATAGCGGACCGTTTCCCTCGGAGCGAACGCGAAAGAGCCGTCTATGTACTCGCAGACACGGGAACGTGCCTCAATGCGGTCACAGAGGCAGCAGCTTTTGCACAGATGCTCTGGTGATTCTGGCACTTTCCAGGCACACTCCTGAAAGTCGCGCACACTGCTGTTCACTCGCTAAACGACCTCTTGGGAAACACGTCTCCGGTCGATGGACCGCTCAGATTGCTTCTCGTGTAACTGTGAACTGTGTCAGCGCAGAGAATCCGTCTCTGTTGAGCAGATGTCAAAACTGCCTCGCTTTTGCTTTGTTGCCTCTACCAAGATGATTTCCCGTTTCTCTCTTCACTGGAGCAGGCAGACACAGCCAACGCACATCAAGTGTCAAGAGACACACTCTGCTGAGCTCAACGCTTGTGCAGATGCACATGTGCGACGAAGTCAACACACGTGCTTGTGGAGAGAAAGAAAGGGACTCCCAGGCGTGTGGAGCGACGGGGAGAAAGAGCGGGCGCTGAGGAACACAGTTTCAAACAGACTGTCTCCACACAAACAGGCACCTGTCTGCAGGTATCCTAGATCTTGATTCTTGAACTTGAGGAAACACGCGTCTGAGCAAAACTCCCAAACGCTTCCAGGAAAGACACAGGCTCTCCCACAAGCACACAAGTGTTTGCCCTCAGCTATAGATCAGGGACAAGCTTGTGAAGAGATGCCCTGCTATTCTTTCGCCTTATGGCATCATGTGTTTCGTTTCTCTTGGAGATCGATTGTTAAACGTCTTTCCTCGGGCGACTGTGAAGCATTTGCCAGCGGAGGAGAAGTAGCACGGAGCAGCATTCAGTACTGCCTACGAGTGTCTTTGCTACCCTACTAGCGGAGCTCCAAGAACAGGCACACATCTTCAGGTACCTTCCAAATGTGGATTCCCCTGCAGCCCCGTAGGCGGGCGTGCAGTACGCCAACCATCAACGGACGTTTTTCCCCTCAAGCCTGTCAGGACGTTGCTCGTCCGTCTTTCCCTCAATAGATGGGAGTAGGCGCACTTGCGGATGTGTGCGTGTGTGTGGCCACGCGTTTGCTTAGGCATCAGTGTGTGAAAAGGTAGGTGCTTTTCTCTAGCTGCGTGTGCGTGCACGTGGTGCTGGGTGCACATCCCTGGGTGCTCGAGGTAAGGTTTCTGCATGGTTTTCGCTGAGGAATCGTGTGTGTGCACATGGACAAAGAGAAGGCGCAGCAACCAGGTTCCAGCGCCGAAGAAGGCAAAAGGCAAGGTTTCCGGCGCTATCTCCTTCACTCCCCAGTCCTAGTCGCGCAAAGCAAGCCGCTAAGCCGGCGACCGGCAAGAGAGCTACAACCAAGCATGCCGAACGGAGAAAATAGCAGCAGCGCATCTGTTCACACCTTGTTTCTGCCATGTGCTTGAACGCCAAGGCGTTCGCGCTTCTGTGAGATGAAAGACGTCCTTCTGCATATGTGGTTGCTCACACCGGTGCACTTGTTAGTGTATCCATTCAGTCCTGGGCTGCGGGGCATTCAGAAGTGGCTCTGTGGAGACGTCTGCATAGAGGCAGCTGTCAGAACACGCACACTCGATTGTTCACCAAAACATATGCAGACGCGTCCTTAGCCTGTAGATTTGGATGCACAGAGTTCCCTGTGTTCGCAAGAGACAAGGGAATCGCGTCTGTACGCACAGAAGCAATAGCGGACCGTTTCCCTCGGAGTGAACGCGAAAGAGCCGTCTATGTACTCGGAGACACGGGAACGTGCCTCAATGCGGTCACAGAGGCAGCAGCTTTTGCACAGATGCTCTGGTGATTCTGGCACTTTCCAGGCACACTCCTGAAAGTCGCGCACACTGCTGTTCACTCGCTAAACGACCTCTTGGGAAACACGTCTCCGGTCGATGGACCGCTCAGATTGCTTCTCGTGTAACTGTGAACTGTGTCAGCGCAGGGAATCCGTCTCTGTTGAGCAGATGTCAATCCTGCCTCGCTTTTGCTTTGTTGCCTCTACCAAGATGATTTCCCGTTTCTCTCTTCACTGGAGCACGCAGACACAGCCAACGCACATCAAGTGTCAAGAGACACGCTCTGCTGAGCTCAACGCTTGTGCAGATGCACATGTGCGACGAAGTCAACACACGTGCTTGTGGAGAGAAAGAAAGGGACTCCCAGGCGTGTGGAGCGACGGGGAGAAAGAGCGGGCGCTGAGGAACACAGTTTCAAACAGACTGTCTCCACACAAACAGGCACCTGTCTGCAGGTATCCTAGATCTTGATTCTTGAACTTGAGGAAACACGCGTCTGAGCAAAACTCCCAAACGCTTCCAGGAAAGACACAGGCTCTCCCACAAGCACACAAGTGTTTGCCCTCAGCTATAGATCAGGGACAAGCTTGTGAAGAGATGCCCTGCTATTCTTTCGCCTTATGGCATCATGTGTTTCGTTTCTCTTGGAGATCGATTGTTAAACGTCTTTCCTCGGGCGACTGTGAAGCATTTGCCAGCGGAGGAGAAGTAGCACGGAGCAGCATTCAGTACTGCCTACGAGTGTCTTTGCTACCCTACTAGCGGAGCTCCAAGAACAGGCACACATCTTCAGGTACCTTCCAAATGTGGATTCCCCTGCAGCCCCGTAGGCGGGCGTGCAGTACGCCAACCATCAACGGACGTTTTTCCCCTCAAGCCTGTCAGGACGTTGCTCGTCCGTCTTTCCCTCAATAGATGGGAGTAGGCGCGCTTGCGGATGTGTGCGTGTGTGTGGCCACGCGTTTGCTTAGGCATCAGTGTGTGAAAAGGTAGGTGCTTTTCTCTAGCTGCGTGTGCGTGCACGTGGTGCTGGGTGCACATCCCTGGGTGCTCGAGGTAAGGTTTCTGCATGGTTTTCGCTGAGGAATCGTGTGTGTGCACATGGACAAAGAGAAGGCGCAGCAACCAGGTTCCAGCGCCGAAGAAGGCAAAAGGCAAGGTTTCCGGCGCTATCTCCTTCACTCCCCAGTCCTAGTCGCGCAAAGCAAGCCGCTAAGCCGGCGACCGGCAAGAGAGCTACAACCAAGCATGCCGAACGGAGAAAATAGCAGCAGCGCATCTGTTCACACCTTGTTTCTGCCATGTGCTTGAACGCCAAGGCGTTCGCGCTTCTGTGAGATGAAAGACGTCCTTCTGCATATGTGGTTGCTCACACCGGTGCACTTGTTAGTGTATCCATTCAGTCCTGGGCTGCGGGGCATTCAGAAGTGGCTCTGTGGAGACGTCTGCATAGAGGCAGCTGTCAGAACACGCACACTCGATTGTTCACCAAAACATATGCAGACGCGTCCTTAGCCTGTAGATTTGGATGCACAGAGTTCCCTGTGTTCGCAAGAGACAAGGGAATCGCGTCTGTACGCACAGAAGCAATAGCGGACCGTTTCCCTCGGAGTGAACGCGAAAGAGCCGTCTATGTACTCGGAGACACGGGAACGTGCCTCAATGCGGTCACAGAGGCAGCAGCTTTTGCACAGATGCTCTGGTGATTCTGGCACTTTCCAGGCACACTCCTGAAAGTCGCGCACACTGCTGTTCACTCGCTAAACGACCTCTTGGGAAACACGTCTCCGGTCGATGGACCGCTCAGATTGCTTCTCGTGTAACTGTGAACTGTGTCAGCGCAGGGAATCCGTCTCTGTTGAGCAGATGTCAATCCTGCCTCGCTTTTGCTTTGTTGCCTCTACCAAGATGATTTCCCGTTTCTCTCTTCACTGGAGCACGCAGACACAGCCAACGCACATCAAGTGTCAAGAGACACGCTCTGCTGAGCTCAACGCTTGTGCAGATGCACATGTGCGACGAAGTCAACACACGTGCTTGTGGAGAGAAAGAAAGGGACTCCCAGGCGTGTGGAGCGACGGGGAGAAAGAGCGGGCGCTGAGGAACACAGTTTCAAACAGACTGTCTCCACACAAACAGGCACCTGTCTGCAGGTATCCTAGATCTTGATTCTTGAACTTGAGGAAACACGCGTCTGAGCAAAACTCCCAAACGCTTCCAGGAAAGACACAGGCTCTCCCACAAGCACACAAGTGTTTGCCCTCAGCTATAGATCAGGGACAAGCTTGTGAAGAGATGCCCTGCTATTCTTTCGCCTTATGGCATCATGTGTTTCGTTTCTCTTGGAGATCGATTGTTAAACGTCTTTCCTCGGGCGACTGTGAAGCATTTGCCAGCGGAGGAGAAGTAGCACGGAGCAGCATTCAGTACTGCCTACGAGTGTCTTTGCTACCCTACTAGCGGAGCTCCAAGAACAGGCACACATCTTCAGGTACCTTCCAAATGTGGATTCCCCTGCAGCCCCGTAGGCGGGCGTGCAGTACGCCAACCATCAACGGACGTTTTTCCCCTCAAGCCTGTCAGGACGTTGCTCGTCCGTCTTTCCCTCAATAGATGGGAGTAGGCGCGCTTGCGGATGTGTGCGTGTGTGTGGCCACGCGTTTGCTTAGGCATCAGTGTGTGAAAAGGTAGGTGCTTTTCTCTAGCTGCGTGTGCGTGCACGTGGTGCTGGGTGCACATCCCTGGGTGCTCGAGGTAAGGTTTCTGCATGGTTTTCGCTGAGGAATCGTGTGTGTGCACATGGACAAAGAGAAGGCGCAGCAACCAGGTTCCAGCGCCGAAGAAGGCAAAAGGCAAGGTTTCCGGCGCTATCTCCTTCTCTCCCCAGACCTAGTCGCGCAAAGCAAGCCGCTAAGCCGGCGACCGGCAAGAGAGCTACAACGAAGCATGCCGAACGGAGAAAATAGCAGCAGCGCATCTGTTCACACCTTGTTTCTGCCATGTGCTTGAACGCCAAGACGTTCGCGCTTCTGTGAGATGAAAGACGTCCTTCTGCATATGTGGTTGCTCACACCGGTGCACTTGTTAGTGTATCCATTCAGTCCTGGGCTGCGGGGCATTCAGAAGTGGCTCTGTGGAGACGTCTGCATAGAGGCAGCTGTCAGAACACGCACACTCGATTGTTCACCAAAACATATGCAGACGCGTCCTTAGCCTGTAGATTTGGATGCACAGAGTTCCCTGTGTTCGCAAGAGACAAGGGAATCGCGTCTGTACGCACAGAAGCAATAGCGGACCGTTTCCCTCGGAGTGAACGCGAAAGAGCCGTCTATATACTCGGAGACACGGGAACGTGCCTCAATGCGGTCACAGAGGCAGCAGCTTTTGCACAGATGCTCTGGTGATTCTGGCACTTTCCAGGCACACTCCTGAAAGTCGCGCACACTGCTGTTCACTCGCTAAACGACCTCTTGGGAAACACGTCTCCGGTCGATGGACCGCTCAGATTGCTTCTCGTGTAACTGTGAACTGTGTCAGCGCAGGGAATCCGTCTCTGTTGAGCAGATGTCAATCCTGCCTCGCTTTTGCTTTGTTGCCTCTACCAAGATGATTTCCCGTTTCTCTCTTCACTGGAGCACGCAGACACAGCCAACGCACATCAAGTGTCAAGAGACACGCTCTGCTGAGCTCAACGCTTGTGCAGATGCACATGTGCGACGAAGTCAACACACGTGCTTGTGGAGAGAAAGAAAGGGACTCCCAGGCGTGTGGAGCGACGGGGAGAAAGAGCGGGCGCTGAGGAACACAGTTTCAAACAGACTGTCTCCACACAAACAGGCACCTGTCTGCAGGTATCCTAGATCTTGATTCTTGAACTTGAGGAAACATGCGTCTGAACAAAACTCCCAAACGCTTCCAGGAAAGACACACGCTCTCCCACAAGCACACAAGTGTTTGCCCTCAGCTATAGATCAGGGACAAGCTTGTGAAGAGATGCCCTGCTATTCTTTCGCCTTATGGCATCATGTGTTTCGTTTCCCTTGGAGATGGATTGTTAAACGTCTTTCCTCGGGCGACTGTGAAGCATTTGCCACCAGCGGAAAAGTAGCACGGAGCAGCATTCAGTACTGCCTACGAGTGTCTTTGCTACCCTACTAGCGGAGCTCCAAGAACAGGCACACATCTTCAGGTACCTTCCAAATGTGGATTCCCCTGCAGCCCCGTAGGCGGGCGTGCAGTACGCCAACCATCAACGGACGTTTTTCCCCTCAAGCCTGTCAGGACGTTGCTCGTCCGTCTTTCCCTCAATAGATGGGAGTAGGCGCGCTTGCGGATGTGTGCGTGTGTGTGGCCACGCGTTTGCTTAGGCATCAGTGTGTGAAAAGGTAGGTGCTTTTCTCTAGCTGCGTGTGCGTGCACGTGGTGCTGGGTGCACATCCCTGGGTGCTCGAGGTAAGGTTTCTGCATGGTTTTCGCTGAGGAATCGTGTGTGTGCACATGGACAAAGAGAAGGCGCAGCAACCAGGTTCCAGCGCCGAAGAAGGCAAAAGGCAAGGTTTCCGGCGCTATCTCCTTCTCTCCCCAGACCTAGTCGCGCAAAGCAAGCCGCTAAGCCGGCGACCGGCAAGAGAGCTACAACGAAGCATGCCGAACGGAGAAAATAGCAGCAGCGCATCTGTTCACACCTTGTTTCTGCCATGTGCTTGAACGCCAAGACGTTCGCGCTTCTGTGAGATGAAAGACGTCCTTCTGCATATGTGGTTGCTCACACCGGTGCACTTGTTAGTGTATCCATTCAGTCCTGGGCTGCGGGGCATTCAGAAGTGGCTCTGTGGAGACGTCTGCATAGAGGCAGCTGTCAGAACACGCACACTCGATTGTTCACCAAAACATATGCAGACGCGTCCTTAGCCTGTAGATTTGGATGCACAGAGTTCCCTGTGTTCGCAAGAGACAAGGGAATCGCGTCTGTACGCACAGAAGCAATAGCGGACCGTTTCCCTCGGAGTGAACGCGAAAGAGCCGTCTATGTACTCGCAGACACGGGAACGTGCCTCAATGCGGTCACAGAGGCAGCAGCTTTTGCACAGATGCTCTGGTGATTCTGGCACTTTCCAGGCACACTCCTGAAAGTCGCGCACACTGCTGTTCACTCGCTAAACGACCTCTTGGGAAACACGTCTCCGGTCGATGGACCGCTCAGATTGCTTCTCGTGTAACTGTGAACTGTGTCAGCGCAGGGAATCCGTCTCTGTTGAGCAGATGTCAATCCTGCCTCGCTTTTGCTTTGTTGCCTCTACCAAGATGATTTCCCGTTTCTCTCTTCACTGGAGCAGGCAGACACAGCCAACGCACATCAAGTGTCAAGAGACACACTCTGCTGAGCTCAACGCTTGTGCAGATGCACATGTGCGACGAAGTCAACACACGTGCTTGTGGAGAGAAAGAAAGGGACTCCCAGGCGTGTGGAGCGACGGGGAGAAAGAGCGGGCGCTGAGGAACACAGTTTCAAACAGACTGTCTCCACACAAACAGGCACCTGTCTGCAGGTATCCTAGATCTTGATTCTTGAACTTGAGGAAACACGCGTCTGAGCAAAACTCCCAAACGCTTCCAGGAAAGACACAGGCTCTCCCACAAGCACACAAGTGTTTGCCCTCAGCTATAGATCAGGGACAAGCTTGTGAAGAGATGCCCTGCTATTCTTTCGCCTTATGGCATCATGTGTTTCGTTTCTCTTGGAGATCGATTGTTAAACGTCTTTCCTCGGGCGACTGTGAAGCATTTGCCAGCGGAGGAGAAGTAGCACGGAGCAGCATTCAGTACTGCCTACGAGTGTCTTTGCTACCCTACTAGCGGAGCTCCAAGAACAGGCACACATCTTCAGGTACCTTCCAAATGTGGATTCCCCTGCAGCCCCGTAGGCGGGCGTGCAGTACGCCAACCATCAACGGACGTTTTTCCCCTCAAGCCTGTCAGGACGTTGCTCGTCCGTCTTTCCCTCAATAGATGGGAGTAGGCGCGCTTGCGGATGTGTGCGTGTGTGTGGCCACGCGTTTGCTTAGGCATCAGTGTGTGAAAAGGTAGGTGCTTTTCTCTAGCTGCGTGTGCGTGCACGTGGTGCTGGGTGCACATCCCTGGGTGCTCGAGGTAAGGTTTCTGCATGGTTTTCGCTGAGGAATCGTGTGTGTGCACATGGACAAAGAGAAGGCGCAGCAACCAGGTTCCAGCGCCGAAGAAGGCAAAAGGCAAGGTTTCCGGCGCTATCTCCTTCTCTCCGCGGACCTAGTCGCGCAAAGCAAGCCGATAAGCCGGCGACCGGCAAGAGAGCTACAACGAAGCATGCCGAACGGAGAAAATAGCAGCAGCGCATCTGTTCACACCTTGTTTCTGCCATGTGCTTGAACGCCAAGACGTTCGCGCTTCTGTGAGATGAAAGACGTCCTTCTGCATATGTGGTTGCTCACACCGGTGCACTTGTTAGTGTATCCATTCAGTCCTGGGCTGCGGGGCATTCAGAAGTGGCTCTGTGGAGACGTCTGCATAGAGGCAGCTGTCAGAACACGCACACTCGATTGTTCACCAAAACATATGCAGACGCGTCCTTAGCCTGTAGATTTGGATGCACAGAGTTCCCTGTGTTCGCAAGAGACAAGGGAATCGCGTCTGTACGCACAGAAGCAATAGCGGACCGTTTCCCTCGGAGCGAACGCGAAAGAGCCGTCTATGTACTCGCAGACACGGGAACGTGCCTCAATGCGGTCACAGAGGCAGCAGCTTTTGCACAGATGCTCTGGTGATTCTGGCACTTTCCAGGCACACTCCTGAAAGTCGCGCACACTGCTGTTCACTCGCTAAACGACCTCTTGGGAAACACGTCTCCGGTCGATGGACCGCTCAGATTGCTTCTCGTGTAACTGTGAACTGTGTCAGCGCAGGGAATCCGTCTCTGTTGAGCAGATGTCAATCCTGCCTCGCTTTTGCTTTGTTGCCTCTACCAAGATGATTTCCCGTTTCTCTCTTCACTGGAGCAGGCAGACACAGCCAACGCACATCAAGTGTCAAGAGACACACTCTGCTGAGCTCAACGCTTGTGCAGATGCACATGTGCGACGAAGTCAACACACGTGCTTGTGGAGAGAAAGAAAGGGACTCCCAGGCGTGTGGAGCGACGGGGAGAAAGAGCGGGCGCTGAGGAACACAGTTTCAAACAGACTGTCTCCACACAAACAGGCACCTGTCTGCAGGTATCCTAGATCTTGATTCTTGAACTTGAGGAAACACGCGTCTGAGCAAAACTCCCAAACGCTTCCAGGAAAGACACAGGCTCTCCCACAAGCACACAAGTGTTTGCCCTCAGCTATAGATCAGGGACAAGCTTGTGAAGAGATGCCCTGCTATTCTTTCGCCTTATGGCATCATGTGTTTCGTTTCTCTTGGAGATCGATTGTTAAACGTCTTTCCTCGGGCGACTGTGAAGCATTTGCCAGCGGAGGAGAAGTAGCACGGAGCAGCATTCAGTACTGCCTACGAGTGTCTTTGCTACCCTACTAGCGGAGCTCCAAGAACAGGCACACATCTTCAGGTACCTTCCAAATGTGGATTCCCCTGCAGCCCCGTAGGCGGGCGTGCAGTACGCCAACCGTCAACGGACGTTTTTCCCCTCAAGCCTGTCAGGACGTTGCTCGTCCGTCTTTCCCTCAATAGATGGGAGTAGGCGCGCTTGCGGATGTGTGCGTGTGTGTGGCCACGCGTTTGCTTAGGCATCAGTGTGTGAAAAGGTAGGTGCTTTTCTCTAGCTGCGTGTGCGTGCACGTGGTGCTGGGTGCACATCCCTGGGTGCTCGAGGTAAGGTTTCTGCATGGTTTTCGCTGAGGAATCGTGTGTGTGCACATGGACAAAGAGAAGGCGCAGCAACCAGGTTCCAGCGCCGAAGAAGGCAAAAGGCAAGGTTTCCGGCGCTATCTCCTTCACTCCCCAGTCCTAGTCGCGCAAAGCAAGCCGCTAAGCCGGCGACCGGCAAGAGAGCTACAACGAAGCATGCCGAACGGAGAAAATAGCAGCAGCGCATCTGTTCACACCTTGTTTCTGCCATGTGCTTGAACGCCAAGGCGTTCGCGCTTCTGTGAGATGAAAGACGTCCTTCTGCATATGTGGTTGCTCACACCGGTGCACTTGTTAGTGTATCCATTCAGTCCTGGGCTGCGGGGCATTCAGAAGTGGCTCTGTGGAGACGTCTGCATAGAGGCAGCTGTCAGAACACGCACACTCGATTGTTCACCAAAACATATGCAGACGCGTCCTTAGCCTGTAGATTTGGATGCACAGAGTTCCCTGTGTTCGCAAGAGACAAGGGAATCGCGTCTGTACGCACAGAAGCAATAGCGGACCGTTTCCCTCGGAGTGAACGCGAAAGAGCCGTCTATGTACTCGCAGACACGGGAACGTGCCTCAATGCGGTCACAGAGGCAGCAGCTTTTGCACAGATGCTCTGGTGATTCTGGCACTTTCCAGGCACACTCCTGAAAGTCGCGCACACTGCTGTTCACTCGCTAAACGACCTCTTGGGAAACACGTCTCCGGTCGATGGACCGCTCAGATTGCTTCTCGTGTAACTGTGAACTGTGTCAGCGCAGGGAATCCGTCTCTGTTGAGCAGATGTCAATCCTGCCTCGCTTTTGCTTTGTTGCCTCTACCAAGATGATTTCCCGTTTCTCTCTTCACTGGAGCAGGCAGACACAGCCAACGCACATCAAGTGTCAAGAGACACACTCTGCTGAGCTCAACGCTTGTGCAGATGCACATGTGCGACGAAGTCAACACACGTGCTTGTGGAGAGAAAGAAAGGGACTCCCAGGCGTGTGGAGCGACGGGGAGAAAGAGCGGGCGCTGAGGAACACAGTTTCAAACAGACTGTCTCCACACAAACAGGCACCTGTCTGCAGGTATCCTAGATCTTGATTCTTGAACTTGAGGAAACATGCGTCTGAGCAAAACTCCCAAACGCTTCCAGGAAAGACACAGGCTCTCCCACAAGCACACAAGTGTTTGCCCTCAGCTATAGATCAGGGACAAGCTTGTGAAGAGATGCCCTGCTATTCTTTCGCCTTATGGCATCATGTGTTTCGTTTCCCTTGGAGATGGATTGTTAAACGTCTTTCCTCGGGCGACTGTGAAGCATTTGCCACCAGCGGAAAAGTAGCACGGAGCAGCATTCAGTACTGCCTACGAGTGTCTTTGCTACCCTACTAGCGGAGCTCCAAGAACAGGCACACATCTTCAGGTACCTTCCAAATGTGGATTCCCCTGCAGCCCCGTAGGCGGGCGTGCAGTACGCCAACCATCAACGGACGTTTTTCCCCTCAAGCCTGTCAGGACGTTGCTCGTCCGTCTTTCCCTCAATAGATGGGAGTAGGCGCGCTTGCGGATGTGTGCGTGTGTGTGGCCACGCGTTTGCTTAGGCATCAGTGTGTGAAAAGGTAGGTGCTTTTCTCTAGCTGCGTGTGCGTGCACGTGGTGCTGGGTGCACATCCCTGGGTGCTCGAGGTAAGGTTTCTGCATGGTTTTCGCTGAGGAATCGTGTGTGTGCACATGGACAAAGAGAAGGCGCAGCAACCAGGTTCCAGCGCCGAAGAAGGCAAAAGGCAAGGTTTCCGGCGCTATCTCCTTCTCTCCCCAGACCTAGTCGCGCAAAGCAAGCCGATAAGCCGGCGACCGGCAAGAGAGCTACAACGAAGCATGCCGAACGGAGAAAATAGCAGCAGCTCATCTGTTCACACCTTGTTTCTGCCATGTGCTTGAACGCCAAGACGTTCGCGCTTCTGTGAGATGAAAGACGTCCTTCTGCATATGTGGTTGCTCACACCGGTGCACTTGTTAGTGTATCCATTCAGTCCTGGGCTGCGGGGCATTCAGAAGTGGCTCTGTGGAGACGTCTGCATAGAGGCAGCTGTCAGAACACGCACACTCGATTGTTCACCAAAACATATGCAGACGCGTCCTTAGCCTGTAGATTTGGATGCACAGAGTTCCCTGTGTTCGCAAGAGACAAGGGAATCGCGTCTGTACGCACAGAAGCAATAGCGGACCGTTTCCCTCGGAGTGAACGCGAAAGAGCCGTCTATGTACTCGCAGACACGGGAACGTGCCTCAATGCGGTCACAGAGGCAGCAGCTTTTGCACAGATGCTCTGGTGATTCTGGCACTTTCCAGGCACACTCCTGAAAGTCGCGCACACTGCTGTTCACTCGCTAAACGACCTCTTGGGAAACACGTCTCCGGTCGATGGACCGCTCAGATTGCTTCTCGTGTAACTGTGAACTGTGTCAGCGCAGGGAATCCGTCTCTGTTGAGCAGATGTCAATCCTGCCTCGCTTTTGCTTTGTTGCCTCTACCAAGATGATTTCCCGTTTCTCTCTTCACTGGAGCAGGCAGACACAGCCAACGCACATCAAGTGTCAAGAGACACACTCTGCTGAGCTCAACGCTTGTGCAGATGCACATGTGCGACGAAGTCAACACACGTGCTTGTGGAGAGAAAGAAAGGGACTCCCAGGCGTGTGGAGCGACGGGGAGAAAGAGCGGGCGCTGAGGAACACAGTTTCAAACAGACTGTCTCCACACAAACAGGCACCTGTCTGCAGGTATCCTAGATCTTGATTCTTGAACTTGAGGAAACACGCGTCTAAGCAAAACTCCCAAACGCTTCCAGGAAAGACACAGGCTCTCCCACAAGCACACAAGTGTTTGCCCTCA
Source organism: Patagioenas fasciata (assembly GCF_037038585.1). Taxonomy (NCBI): domain Eukaryota; kingdom Metazoa; phylum Chordata; class Aves; order Columbiformes; family Columbidae; genus Patagioenas; species Patagioenas fasciata. Next base: position 103,878,959 of record NC_092521.1, read on the forward strand.
GCTATAGATCAGGGACAAGCTTGTGAAGAGATGCCCTGCTATTCTTTCGCCTTATGGCATCATGTGTTTCGTTTCTCTTGGAGATCGATTGTTAAACGTCTTTCCTCGGGCGACTGTGAAGCATTTGCCAGCGGAGGAGAAGTAGCACGGAGCAGCATTCAGTACTGCCTACGAGTGTCTTTGCTACCCTACTAGCGGAGCTCCAAGAACAGGCACACATCTTCAGGTACCTTCCAAATGTGGATTCCCCTGCAGCCCCGTAGGCGGGCGTGCAGTACGCCAACCATCAACGGACGTTTTTCCCCTCAAGCCTGTCAGGACGTTGCTCGTCCGTCTTTCCCTCAATAGATGGGAGTAGGCGCGCTTGCGGATGTGTGCGTGTGTGTGGCCACGCGTTTGCTTAGGCATCAGTGTGTGAAAAGGTAGGTGCTTTTCTCTAGCTGCGTGTGCGTGCACGTGGTGCTGGGTGCACATCCCTGGGTGCTCGAGGTAAGGTTTCTGCATGGTTTTCGCTGAGGAATCGTGTGTGTGCACATGGACAAAGAGAAGGCGCAGCAACCAGGTTCCAGCGCCGAAGAAGGCAAAAGGCAAGGTTTCCGGCGCTATCTCCTTCTCTCCGCGGACCTAGTCGCGCAAAGCAAGCCGCTAAGCCGGCGACCGGCAAGAGAGCTACAACGAAGCATGCCGAACGGAGAAAATAGCAGCAGCGCATCTGTTCACACCTTGTTTCTGCCATGTGCTTGAACGCCAAGACGTTCGCGCTTCTGTGAGATGAAAGACGTCCTTCTGCATATGTGGTTGCTCACACCGGTGCACTTGTTAGTGTATCCATTCAGTCCTGGGCTGCGGGGCATTCAGAAGTGGCTCTGTGGAGACGTCTGCATAGAGGCAGCTGTCAGAACACGCACACTCGATTGTTCACCAAAACATATGCAGACGCGTCCTTAGCCTGTAGATTTGGATGCACAGAGTTCCCTGTGTTCGCAAGAGACAAGGGAATCGCGTCTGTACGCACAGAAGCAATAGCGGACCGTTTCCCTCGGAGCGAACGCGAAAGAGCCGTCTATGTACTCGCAGACACGGGAACGTGCCTCAATGCGGTCACAGAGGCAGCAGCTTTTGCACAGATGCTCTGGTGATTCTGGCACTTTCCAGGCACACTCCTGAAAGTCGCGCACACTGCTGTTCACTCGCTAAACGACCTCTTGGGAAACACGTCTCCGGTCGATGGACCGCTCAGATTGCTTCTCGTGTAACTGTGAACTGTGTCAGCGCAGGGAATCCGTCTCTGTTGAGCAGATGTCAATCCTGCCTCGCTTTTGCTTTGTTGCCTCTACCAAGATGATTTCCCGTTTCTCTCTTCACTGGAGCAGGCAGACACAGCCAACGCACATCAAGTGTCAAGAGACACACTCTGCTGAGCTCAACGCTTGTGCAGATGCACATGTGCGACGAAGTCAACACACGTGCTTGTGGAGAGAAAGAAAGGGACTCCCAGGCGTGTGGAGCGACGGGGAGAAAGAGCGGGCGCTGAGGAACACAGTTTCAAACAGACTGTCTCCACACAAACAGGCACCTGTCTGCAGGTATCCTAGATCTTGATTCTTGAACTTGAGGAAACACGCGTCTGAGCAAAACTCCCAAACGCTTCCAGGAAAGACACAGGCTCTCCCACAAGCACACAAGTGTTTGCCCTCAGCTATAGATCAGGGACAAGCTTGTGAAGAGATGCCCTGCTATTCTTTCGCCTTATGGCATCATGTGTTTCGTTTCTCTTGGAGATCGATTGTTAAACGTCTTTCCTCGGGCGACTGTGAAGCATTTGCCAGCGGAGGAGAAGTAGCACGGAGCAGCATTCAGTACTGCCTACGAGTGTCTTTGCTACCCTACTAGCGGAGCTCCAAGAACAGGCACACATCTTCAGGTACCTTCCAAATGTGGATTCCCCTGCAGCCCCGTAGGCGGGCGTGCAGTACGCCAACCATCAACGGACGTTTTTCCCCTCAAGCCTGTCAGGACGTTGCTCGTCCGTCTTTCCCTCAATAGATGGGAGTAGGCGCGCTTGCGGATGTGTGCGTGTGTGTGGCCACGCGTTTGCTTAGGCATCAGTGTGTGAAAAGGTAGGTTCTTTTCTCTAGCTGCGTGTGCGTGCACGTGGTGCTGGGTGCACATCCCTGGGTGCTCGTGGAAAGGTTTCTGCATGGTTTTCGCTGAGGAATCGTGTGTGTGCACATGGACAAAGAGAAGGCGCAGCAACCAGGTTCCAGCGCCGAAGAAGGCAAAAGGCAAGGTTTCCGGCGCTATCTCCTTCTCTCCGCAGACCTAGTCGCGCAAAGCAAGCCGCTAAGCCGGCGACCGGCAAGAGAGCTACAACCAAGCATGCCGAACGGAGAAAATAGCAGCAGCGCATCTGTTCACACCTTGTTTCTGCCATGTGCTTGAACGCCAAGACGTTCGCGCTTCTGTGAGATGAAAGACGTCCTTCTGCATATGTGGTTGCTCACACCGGTGCACTTGTTAGTGTATCCATTCAGTCCTGGGCTGCGGGGCATTCAGAAGTGGCTCTGTGGAGACGTCTGCATAGAGGCAGCTGTCAGAACACGCACACTCGATTGTTCACCAAAACATATGCAGACGCGTCCTTAGCCTGTAGATTTGGATGCACAGAGTTCCCTGTGTTCGCAAGAGACAAGGGAATCGCGTCTGTACGCACAGAAGCAATAGCGGACCGTTTCCCTCGGAGCGAACGCGAAAGAGCCGTCTATGTACTCGCAGACACGGGAACGTGCCTCAATGCGGTCACAGAGGCAGCAGCTTTTGCACAGATGCTCTGGTGATTCTGGCACTTTCCATGCACACTCCTGAAAGTCGCGCACACTGCTGTTCACTCGCTAAACGACCTCTTGGGAAACACGTCTCCGGTCGATGGACCGCTCAGATTGCTTCTCGTGTAACTGTGAACTGTGTCAGCGCAGGGAATCCGTCTCTGTTGAGCAGATGTCAATCCTGCCTCGCTTTTGCTTTGTTGCCTCTACCAAGATGATTTCCCGTTTCTCTCTTCACTGGAGCAGGCAGACACAGCCAACGCACATCAAGTGTCAAGAGACACACTCTGCTGAGCTCAACGCTTGTGCAGATGCACATGTGCGACGAAGTCAACACACGTGCTTGTGGAGAGAAAGAAAGGGACTCCCAGGCGTGTGGAGCGACGGGGAGAAAGAGCGGGCGCTGAGGAACACAGTTTCAAACAGACTGTCTCCACACAAACAGGCACCTGTCTGCAGGTATCCTAGATCTTGATTCTTGAACTTGAGGAAACACGCGTCTGAGCAAAACTCCCAAACGCTTCCAGGAAAGACACAGGCTCTCCCACAAGCACACAAGTGTTTGCCCTCAGCTATAGATCAGGGACAAGCTTGTGAAGAGATGCCCTGCTATTCTTTCGCCTTATGGCATCATGTGTTTCGTTCCTCTTGGAGATCGATTGTTAAACGTCTTTCCTCGGGCGACTGTGAAGCATTTGCCAGCGGAGGAGAAGTAGCACGGAGCAGCATTCAGTACTGCCTACGAGTGTCTTTGCTACCCTACTAGCGGAGCTCCAAGAACAGGCACACATCTTCAGGTACCTTCCAAATGTGGATTCCCCTGCAGCCCCGTAGGCGGGCGTGCAGTACGCCAACCATCAACGGACGTTTTTCCCCTCAAGCCTGTCAGGACGTTGCTCGTCCGTCTTTCCCTCAATAGATGGGAGTAGGCGCGCTTGCGGATGTGTGCGTGTGTGTGGCCACGCGTTTGCTTAGGCATCAGTGTGTGAAAAGGTAGGTGCTTTTCTCTTGCTGCGTGTGCGTGCACGTGGTGCTGGGTGCACATCCCTGGGTGCTCGTGGAAAGGTTTCTGCATGGTTTTCGCTGAGGAATCGTGTGTGTGCACATGGACAAAGAGAAGGCGCAGCAACCAGGTTCCAGCGCCGAAGAAGGCAAAAGGCAAGGTTTCCGGCGCTATCTCCTTCTCTCCGCAGACCTAGTCGCGCAAAGCAAGCCGCTAAGCCGGCGACCGGCAAGAGAGCTACAACGAAGCATGCCGAACGGAGAAAATAGCAGCAGCGCATCTGTTCACACCTTGTTTCTGCCATGTGCTTGAACGCCAAGACGTTCGCGCTTCTGTGAGATGAAAGACGTCCTTCTGCATATGTGGTTGCTCACACCGGTGCACTTGTTAGTGTATCCATTCAGTCCTGGGCTGCGGGGCATTCAGAAGTGGCTCTGTGGAGACGTCTGCATAGAGGCAGCTGTCAGAACACGCACACTCGATTGTTCACCAAAACATATGCAGACGCGTCCTTAGCCTGTAGATTTGGATGCACAGAGTTCCCTGTGTTCGCAAGAGACAAGGGAATCGCGTCTGTACGCACAGAAGCAATAGCGGACCGTTTCCCTCGGAGCGAACGCGAAAGAGCCGTCTATGTACTCGCAGACACGGGAACGTGCCTCAATGCGGTCACAGAGGCAGCAGCTTTTGCACAGATGCTCTGGTGATTCTGGCACTTTCCAGGCACACTCCTGAAAGTCGCGCACACTGCTGTTCACTCGCTAAACGACCTCTTGGGAAACACGTCTCCGGTCGATGGACCGCTCAGATTGCTTCTCGTGTAACTGTGAACTGTGTCAGCGCAGGGAATCCGTCTCTGTTGAGCAGATGTCAATCCTGCCTCGCTTTTGCTTTGTTGCCTCTACCAAGATGATTTCCCGTTTCTCTCTTCACTGGAGCAGGCAGACACAGCCAACGCACATCAAGTGTCAAGAGACACACTCTGCTGAGCTCAACGCTTGTGCAGATGCACATGTGCGACGAAGTCAACACACGTGCTTGTGGAGAGAAAGAAAGGGACTCCCAGGCGTGTGGAGCGACGGGGAGAAAGAGCGGGCGCTGAGGAACACAGTTTCAAACAGACTGTCTCCACACAAACAGGCACCTGTCTGCAGGTATCCTAGATCTTGATTCTTGAACTTGAGGAAACACGCGTCTGAGCAAAACTCCCAAACGCTTCCAGGAAAGACACAGGCTCTCCCACAAGCACACAAGTGTTTGCCCTCAGCTATAGATCAGGGACAAGCTTGTGAAGAGATGCCCTGCTATTCTTTCGCCTTATGGCATCATGTGTTTCGTTTCTCTTGGAGATCGATTGTTAAACGTCTTTCCTCGGGCGACTGTGAAGCATTTGCCAGCGGAGGAGAAGTAGCACGGAGCAGCATTCAGTACTGCCTACGAGTGTCTTTGCTACCCTACTAGCGGAGCTCCAAGAACAGGCACACATCTTCAGGTACCTTCCAAATGTGGATTCCCCTGCAGCCCCGTAGGCGGGCGTGCAGTACGCCAACCATCAACGGACGTTTTTCCCCTCAAGCCTGTCAGGACGTTGCTCGTCCGTCTTTCCCTCAATAGATGGGAGTAGGCGCGCTTGCGGATGTGTGCGTGTGTGTGGCCACGCGTTTGCTTAGGCATCAGTGTGTGAAAAGGTAGGTGCTTTTCTCTTGCTGCGTGTGCGTGCACGTGGTGCTGGGTGCACATCCCTGGGTGCTCGTGGAAAGGTTTCTGCATGGTTTTCGCTGAGGAATCGTGTGTGTGCACATGGACAAAGAGAAGGCGCAGCAACCAGGTTCCAGCGCCGAAGAAGGCAAAAGGCAAGGTTTCCGGCGCTATCTCCTTCTCTCCGCAGACCTAGTCGCGCAAAGCAAGCCGCTAAGCCGGCGACCGGCAAGAGAGCTACAACGAAGCATGCCGAACGGAGAAAATAGCAGCAGCGCATCTGTTCACACCTTGTTTCTGCCATGTGCTTGAACGCCAAGACGTTCGCGCTTCTGTGAGATGAAAGACGTCCTTCTGCATATGTGGTTGCTCACACCGGTGCACTTGTTAGTGTATCCATTCAGTCCTGGGCTGCGGGGCATTCAGAAGTGGCTCTGTGGAGACGTCTGCATAGAGGCAGCTGTCAGAACACGCACACTCGATTGTTCACCAAAACATATGCAGACGCGTCCTTAGCCTGTAGATTTGGATGCACAGAGTTCCCTGTGTTCGCAAGAGACAAGGGAATCGCGTCTGTACGCACAGAAGCAATAGCGGACCGTTTCCCTCGGAGCGAACGCGAAAGAGCCGTCTATGTACTCGGAGACACGGGAACGTGCCTCAATGCGGTCACAGAGGCAGCAGCTTTTGCACAGATGCTCTGGTGATTCTGGCACTTTCCAGGCACACTCCTGAAAGTCGCGCACACTGCTGTTCACTCGCTAAACGACCTCTTGGGAAACACGTCTCCGGTCGATGGACCGCTCAGATTGCTTCTCGTGTAACTGTGAACTGTGTCAGCGCAGGGAATCCGTCTCTGTTGAGCAGATGTCAATCCTGCCTCGCTTTTGCTTTGTTGCCTCTACCAAGATGATTTCCCGTTTCTCTCTTCACTGGAGCAGGCAGACACAGCCAACGCACATCAAGTGTCAAGAGACACACTCTGCTGAGCTCAACGCTTGTGCAGATGCACATGTGCGACGAAGTCAACACACGTGCTTGTGGAGAGAAAGAAAGGGACTCCCAGGCGTGTGGAGCGACGGGGAGAAAGAGCGGGCGCTGAGGAACACAGTTTCAAACAGACTGTCTCCACACAAACAGGCACCTGTCTGCAGGTATCCTAGATCTTGATTCTTGAACTTGAGGAAACACGCGTCTGAGCAAAACTCCCAAACGCTTCCAGGAAAGACACAGGCTCTCCCACAAGCACACAAGTGTTTGCCCTCAGCTATAGATCAGGGACAAGCTTGTGAAGAGATGCCCTGCTATTCTTTCGCCTTATGGCATCATGTGTTTCGTTTCTCTTGGAGATCGATTGTTAAACGTCTTTCCTCGGGCGACTGTGAAGCATTTGCCAGCGGAGGAGAAGTAGCACGGAGCAGCATTCAGTACTGCCTACGAGTGTCTTTGCTACCCTACTAGCGGAGCTCCAAGAACAGGCACACATCTTCAGGTACCTTCCAAATGTGGATTCCCCTGCAGCCCCGTAGGCGGGCGTGCAGTACGCCAACCATCAACGGACGTTTTTCCCCTCAAGCCTGTCAGGACGTTGCTCGTCCGTCTTTCCCTCAATAGATGGGAGTAGGCGCGCTTGCGGATGTGTGCGTGTGTGTGGCCACGCGTTTGCTTAGGCATCAGTGTGTGAAAAGGTAGGTGCTTTTCTCTAGCTGCGTGTGCGTGCACGTGGTGCTGGGTGCACATCCCTGGGTGCTCGAGGTAAGGTTTCTGCATGGTTTTCGCTGAGGAATCGTGTGTGTGCACATGGACAAAGAGAAGGCGCAGCAACCAGGTTCCAGCGCCGAAGAAGGCAAAAGGCAAGGTTTCCGGCGCTATCTCCTTCTCTCCCCAGACCTAGTCGCGCAAAGCAAGCCGCTAAGCCGGCGACCGGCAAGAGAGCTACAACGAAGCATGCCGAACGGAGAAAATAGCAGCAGCTCATCTGTTCACACCTTGTTTCTGCCATGTGCTTGAACGCCAAGACGTTCGCGCTTCTGTGAGATGAAAGACGTCCTTCTGCATATGTGGTTGCTCACACCGGTGCACTTGTTAGTGTATCCATTCAGTCCTGGGCTGCGGGGCATTCAGAAGTGGCTCTGTGGAGACGTCTGCATAGAGGCAGCTGTCAGAACACGCACACTCGATTGTTCACCAAAACATATGCAGACGCGTCCTGAGCCTGTAGATTTGGATGCACAGAGTTCCCTGTGTTCGCAAGAGACAAGGGAATCGCGTCTGTACGCACAGAAGCAATAGCGGACCGTTTCCCTCGGAGTGAACGCGAAAGAGCCGTCTATGTACTCGGAGACACGGGAACGTGCCTCAATGCGGTCACAGAGGCAGCAGCTTTTGCACAGATGCTCTGGTGATTCTGGCACTTTCCACGCACACTCCTGAAAGTCGCGCACACTGCTGTTCACTCGCTAAACGACCTCTTGGGAAACACGTCTCCGGTCGATGGACCGCTCAGATTGCTTCTCGTGTAACTGTGAACTGTGTCAGCGCAGGGAATCCGTCTCTGTTGAGCAGATGTCAATCCTGCCTCGCTTTTGCTTTGTTGCCTCTACCAAGATGATTTCCCGTGTCTCTCTTCACTGGAGCACGCAGACACAGCCAACGCACATCAAGTGTCAAGAGACACACTCTGCTGAGCTCAACGCTTGTGCAGATGCACATGTGCGACGAAGTCAACACACGTGCTTGTGGAGAGAAAGAAAGGGACTCCCAGGCGTGTGGAGCGACGGGGAGAAAGAGCGGGCGCTGAGGAACACAGTTTCAAACAGACTGTCTCCACACAAACAGGCACCTGTCTGCAGGTATCCTAGATCTTGATTCTTGAACTTGAGGAAACACGCGTCTGAGCAAAACTCCCAAACGCTTCCAGGAAAGACACAGGCTCTCCCACAAGCACACAAGTGTTTGCCCTCAGCTATAGATCAGGGACAAGCTTGTGAAGAGATGCCCTGCTATTCTTTCGCCTTATGGCATCATGTGTTTCGTTTCTCTTGGAGATCGATTGTTAAACGTCTTTCCTCGGGCGACTGTGAAGCATTTGCCAGCGGAGGAGAAGTAGCACGGAGCAGCATTCAGTACTGCCTACGAGTGTCTTTGCTACCCTACTAGCGGAGCTCCAAGAACAGGCACACATCTTCAGGTACCTTCCAAATGTGGATTCCCCTGCAGCCCCGTAGGCGGGCGTGCAGTACGCCAACCATCAACGGACGTTTTTCCCCTCAAGCCTGTCAGGACGTTGCTCGTCCGTCTTTCCCTCAATAGATGGGAGTAGGCGCGCTTGCGGATGTGTGCGTGTGTGTGGCCACGCGTTTGCTTAGGCATCAGTGTGTGAAAAGGTAGGTGCTTTTCTCTTGCTGCGTGTGCGTGCACGTGGTGCTGGGTGCACATCCCTGGGTGCTCGTGGAAAGGTTTCTGCATGGTTTTCGCTGAGGAATCGTGTGTGTGCACATGGACAAAGAGAAGGCGCAGCAACCAGGTTCCAGCGCCGAAGAAGGCAAAAGGCAAGGTTTCCGGCGCTATCTCCTTCTCTCCGCAGACCTAGTCGCGCAAAGCAAGCCGCTAAGCCGGCGACCGGCAAGAGAGCTACAACGAAGCATGCCGAACGGAGAAAATAGCAGCAGCGCATCTGTTCACACCTTGTTTCTGCCATGTGCTTGAACGCCAAGACGTTCGCGCTTCTGTGAGATGAAAGACGTCCTTCTGCATATGTGGTTGCTCACACCGGTGCACTTGTTAGTGTATCCATTCAGTCCTGGGCTGCGGGGCATTCAGAAGTGGCTCTGTGGAGACGTCTGCATAGAGGCAGCTGTCAGAACACGCACACTCGATTGTTCACCAAAACATATGCAGACGCGTCCTTAGCCTGTAGATTTGGATGCACAGAGTTCCCTGTGTTCGCAAGAGACAAGGGAATCGCGTCTGTACGCACAGAAGCAATAGCGGACCGTTTCCCTCGGAGCGAACGCGAAAGAGCCGTCTATGTACTCGCAGACACGGGAACGTGCCTCAATGCGGTCACAGAGGCAGCAGCTTTTGCACAGATGCTCTGGTGATTCTGGCACTTTCCAGGCACACTCCTGAAAGTCGCGCACACTGCTGTTCACTCGCTAAACGACCTCTTGGGAAACACGTCTCCGGTCGATGGACCGCTCAGATTGCTTCTCGTGTAACTGTGAACTGTGTCAGCGCAGGGAATCCGTCTCTGTTGAGCAGATGTCAATCCTGCCTCGCTTTTGCTTTGTTGCCTCTACCAAGATGATTTCCCGTGTCTCTCTTCACTGGAGCACGCAGACACAGCCAACGCACATCAAGTGTCAAGAGACACACTCTGCTGAGCTCAACGCTTGTGCAGATGCACATGTGCGACGAAGTCAACACACGTGCTTGTGGAGAGAAAGAAAGGGACTCCCAGGCGTGTGGAGCGACGGGGAGAAAGAGCGGGCGCTGAGGAACACAGTTTCAAACAGACTGTCTCCACACAAACAGGCACCTGTCTGCAGGTATCCTAGATCTTGATTCTTGAACTTGAGGAAACACGCGTCTGAGCAAAACTCCCAAACGCTTCCAGGAAAGACACAGGCTCTCCCACAAGCACACAAGTGTTTGCCCTCAGCTATAGATCAGGGACAAGCTTGTGAAGAGATGCCCTGCTATTCTTTTGCCTTATGGCATCATGTGTTTCGTTTCTCTTGGAGATCGATTGTTAAACGTCTTTCCTCGGGCGACTGTGAAGCATTTGCCAGCGGAGGAGAAGTAGCACGGAGCAGCATTCAGTACTGCCTACGAGTGTCTTTGCTACCCTACTAGCGGAGCTCCAAGAACAGGCACACATCTTCAGGTACCTTCCAAATGTGGATTCCCCTGCAGCCCCGTAGGCGGGCGTGCAGTACGCCAACCATCAACGGACGTTTTTCCCCTCAAGCCTGTCAGGACGTTGCTCGTCCGTCTTTCCCTCAATAGATGGGAGTAGGCGCGCTTGCGGATGTGTGCGTGTGTGTGGCCACGCGTTTGCTTAGGCATCAGTGTGTGAAAAGGTAGGTGCTTTTCTCTTGCTGCGTGTGCGTGCACGTGGTGCTGGGTGCACATCCCTGGGTGCTCGTGGAAAGGTTTCTGCATGGTTTTCGCTGAGGAATCGTGTGTGTGCACATGGACAAAGAGAAGGCGCAGCAACCAGGTTCCAGCGCCGAAGAAGGCAAAAGGCAAGGTTTCCGGCGCTATCTCCTTCTCTCCGCAGACCTAGTCGCGCAAAGCAAGCCGCTAAGCCGGCGACCGGCAAGAGAGCTACAACGAAGCATGCCGAACGGAGAAAATAGCAGCAGCGCATCTGTTCACACCTTGTTTCTGCCATGTGCTTGAACGCCAAGACGTTCGCGCTTCTGTGAGATGAAAGACGTCCTTCTGCATATGTGGTTGCTCACACCGGTGCACTTGTTAGTGTATCCATTCAGTCCTGGGCTGCGGGGCATTCAGAAGTGGCTCTGTGGAGACGTCTGCATAGAGGCAGCTGTCAGAACACGCACACTCGATTGTTCACCAAAACATATGCAGACGCGTCCTTAGCCTGTAGATTTGGATGCACAGAGTTCCCTGTGTTCGCAAGAGACAAGGGAATCGCGTCTGTACGCACAGAAGCAATAGCGGACCGTTTCCCTCGGAGCGAACGCGAAAGAGCCGTCTATGTACTCGCAGACACGGGAACGTGCCTCAATGCGGTCACAGAGGCAGCAGCTTTTGCACAGATGCTCTGGTGATTCTGGCACTTTCCAGGCACACTCCTGAAAGTCGCGCACACTGCTGTTCACTCGCTAAACGACCTCTTGGGAAACACGTCTCCGGTCGATGGACCGCTCAGATTGCTTCTCGTGTAACTGTGAACTGTGTCAGCGCAGGGAATCCGTCTCTGTTGAGCAGATGTCAATCCTGCCTCGCTTTTGCTTTGTTGCCTCTACCAAGATGATTTCCCGTTTCTCTCTTCACTGGAGCAGGCAGACACAGCCAACGCACATCAAGTGTCAAGAGACACACTCTGCTGAGCTCAACGCTTGTGCAGATGCACATGTGCGACGAAGTCAACACACGTGCTTGTGGAGAGAAAGAAAGGGACTCCCAGGCGTGTGGAGCGACGGGGAGAAAGAGCGGGCGCTGAGGAACACAGTTTCAAACAGACTGTCTCCACACAAACAGGCACCTGTCTGCAGGTATCCTAGATCTTGATTCTTGAACTTGAGGAAACACGCGTCTGAGCAAAACTCCCAAACGCTTCCAGGAAAGACACAGGCTCTCCCACAAGCACACAAGTGTTTGCCCTCAGCTATAGATCAGGGACAAGCTTGTGAAGAGATGCCCTGCTATTCTTTCGCCTTATGGCATCATGTGTTTCGTTTCTCTTGGAGATCGATTGTTAAACGTCTTTCCTCGGGCGACTGTGAAGCATTTGCCAGCGGAGGAGAAGTAGCACGGAGCAGCATTCAGTACTGCCTACGAGTGTCTTTGCTACCCTACTAGCGGAGCTCCAAGAACAGGCACACATCTTCAGGTACCTTCCAAATGTGGATTCCCCTGCAGCCCCGTAGGCGGGCGTGCAGTACGCCAACCATCAACGGACGTTTTTCCCCTCAAGCCTGTCAGGACGTTGCTCGTCCGTCTTTCCCTCAATAGATGGGAGTAGGCGCGCTTGCGGATGTGTGCGTGTGTGTGGCCACGCGTTTGCTTAGGCATCAGTGTGTGAAAAGGTAGGTGCTTTTCTCTAGCTGCGTGTGCGTGCACGTGGTGCTGGGTGCACATCCCTGGGTGCTCGAGGTAAGGTTTCTGCATGGTTTTCGCTGAGGAATCGTGTGTGTGCACATGGACAAAGAGAAGGCGCAGCAACCAGGTTCCAGCGCCGAAGAAGGCAAAAGGCAAGGTTTCCGGCGCTATCTCCTTCTCTCCCCAGACCTAGTCGCGCAAAGCAAGCCGCTAAGCCGGCGACCGGCAAGAGAGCTACAACGAAGCATGCCGAACGGAGAAAATAGCAGCAGCTCATCTGTTCACACCTTGTTTCTGCCATGTGCTTGAACGCCAAGACGTTCGCGCTTCTGTGAGATGAAAGACGTCCTTCTGCATATGTGGTTGCTCACACCGGTGCACTTGTTAGTGTATCCATTCAGTCCTGGGCTGCGGGGCATTCAGAAGTGGCTCTGTGGAGACGTCTGCATAGAGGCAGCTGTCAGAACACGCACACTCGATTGTTCACCAAAACATATGCAGACGCGTCCTGAGCCTGTAGATTTGGATGCACAGAGTTCCCTGTGTTCGCAAGAGACAAGGGAATCGCGTCTGTACGCACAGAAGCAATAGCGGACCGTTTCCCTCGGAGTGAACGCGAAAGAGCCGTCTATGTACTCGGAGACACGGGAACGTGCCTCAATGCGGTCACAGAGGCAGCAGCTTTTGCACAGATGCTCTGGTGATTCTGGCACTTTCCACGCACACTCCTGAAAGTCGCGCACACTGCTGTTCACTCGCTAAACGACCTCTTGGGAAACACGTCTCCGGTCGATGGACCGCTCAGATTGCTTCTCGTGTAACTGTGAACTGTGTCAGCGCAGGGAATCCGTCTCTGTTGAGCAGATGTCAATCCTGCCTCGCTTTTGCTTTGTTGCCTCTACCAAGATGATTTCCCGTGTCTCTCTTCACTGGAGCACGCAGACACAGCCAACGCACATCAAGTGTCAAGAGACACACTCTGCTGAGCTCAACGCTTGTGCAGATGCACATGTGCGACGAAGTCAACACACGTGCTTGTGGAGAGAAAGAAAGGGACTCCCAGGCGTGTGGAGCGACGGGGAGAAAGAGCGGGCGCTGAGGAACACAGTTTCAAACAGACTGTCTCCACACAAACAGGCACCTGTCTGCAGGTATCCTAGATCTTGATTCTTGAACTTGAGGAAACACGCGTCTGAGCAAAACTCCCAAACGCTTCCAGGAAAGACACAGGCTCTCCCACAAGCACACAAGTGTTTGCCCTCAGCTATAGATCAGGGACAAGCTTGTGAAGAGATGCCCTGCTATTCTTTCGCCTTATGGCATCATGTGTTTCGTTTCTCTTGGAGATCGATTGTTAAACGTCTTTCCTCGGGCGACTGTGAAGCATTTGCCAGCGGAGGAGAAGTAGCACGGAGCAGCATTCAGTACTGCCTACGAGTGTCTTTGCTACCCTACTAGCGGAGCTCCAAGAACAGGCACACATCTTCAGGTACCTTCCAAATGTGGATTCCCCTGCAGCCCCGTAGGCGGGCGTGCAGTACGCCAACCATCAACGGACGTTTTTCCCCTCAAGCCTGTCAGGACGTTGCTCGTCCGTCTTTCCCTCAATAGATGGGAGTAGGCGCGCTTGCGGATGTGTGCGTGTGTGTGGCCACGCGTTTGCTTAGGCATCAGTGTGTGAAAAGGTAGGTGCTTTTCTCTTGCTGCGTGTGCGTGCACGTGGTGCTGGGTGCACATCCCTGGGTGCTCGTGGAAAGGTTTCTGCATGGTTTTCGCTGAGGAATCGTGTGTGTGCACATGGACAAAGAGAAGGCGCAGCAACCAGGTTCCAGCGCCGAAGAAGGCAAAAGGCAAGGTTTCCGGCGCTATCTCCTTCTCTCCGCAGACCTAGTCGCGCAAAGCAAGCCGCTAAGCCGGCGACCGGCAAGAGAGCTACAACGAAGCATGCCGAACGGAGAAAATAGCAGCAGCGCATCTGTTCACACCTTGTTTCTGCCATGTGCTTGAACGCCAAGACGTTCGCGCTTCTGTGAGATGAAAGACGTCCTTCTGCATATGTGGTTGCTCACACCGGTGCACTTGTTAGTGTATCCATTCAGTCCTGGGCTGCGGGGCATTCAGAAGTGGCTCTGTGGAGACGTCTGCATAGAGGCAGCTGTCAGAACACGCACACTCGATTGTTCACCAAAACATATGCAGACGCGTCCTTAGCCTGTAGATTTGGATGCACAGAGTTCCCTGTGTTCGCAAGAGACAAGGGAATCGCGTCTGTACGCACAGAAGCAATAGCGGACCGTTTCCCTCGGAGCGAACGCGAAAGAGCCGTCTATGTACTCGCAGACACGGGAACGTGCCTCAATGCGGTCACAGAGGCAGCAGCTTTTGCACAGATGCTCTGGTGATTCTGGCACTTTCCAGGCACACTCCTGAAAGTCGCGCACACTGCTGTTCACTCGCTAAACGACCTCTTGGGAAACACGTCTCCGGTCGATGGACCGCTCAGATTGCTTCTCGTGTAACTGTGAACTGTGTCAGCGCAGGGAATCCGTCTCTGTTGAGCAGATGTCAATCCTGCCTCGCTTTTGCTTTGTTGCCTCTACCAAGATGATTTCCCGTTTCTCTCTTCACTGGAGCAGGCAGACACAGCCAACGCACATCAAGTGTCAAGAGACACACTCTGCTGAGCTCAACGCTTGTGCAGATGCACATGTGCGACGAAGTCAACACACGTGCTTGTGGAGAGAAAGAAAGGGACTCCCAGGCGTGTGGAGCGACGGGGAGAAAGAGCGGGCGCTGAGGAACACAGTTTCAAACAGACTGTCTCCACACAAACAGGCACCTGTCTGCAGGTATCCTAGATCTTGATTCTTGAACTTGAGGAAACACGCGTCTGAGCAAAACTCCCAAACGCTTCCAGGAAAGACACAGGCTCTCCCACAAGCACACAAGTGTTTGCCCTCAGCTATAGATCAGGGACAAGCTTGTGAAGAGATGCCCTGCTATTCTTTCGCCTTATGGCATCATGTGTTTCGTTTCTCTTGGAGATCGATTGTTAAACGTCTTTCCTCGGGCGACTGTGAAGCATTTGCCAGCGGAGGAGAAGTAGCACGGAGCAGCATTCAGTACTGCCTACGAGTGTCTTTGCTACCATACTAGCGGAGCTCCAAGAACAGGCACACATCTTCAGGTACCTTCCAAATGTGGATTCCCCTGCAGCCCCGTAGGCGGGCGTGCAGTACGCCAACCATCAACGGACGTTTTTCCCCTCAAGCCTGTCAGGACGTTGCTCGTCCGTCTTTCCCTCAATAGATGGGAGTAGGCGCGCTTGCGGATGTGTGCGTGTGTGTGGCCACGCGTTTGCTTAGGCATCAGTGTGTGAAAAGGTAGGTGCTTTTCTCTAGCTGCGTGTGCGTGCACGTGGTGCTGGGTGCACATCCCTGGGTGCTCGAGGTAAGGTTTCTGCATGGTTTTCGCTGAGGAATCGTGTGTGTGCACATGGACAAAGAGAAGGCGCAGCAACCAGGTTCCAGCGCCGAAAAAGGCAAAAGGCAAGGTTTCCGGCGCTATCTCCTTCTCTCCCCAGACCTAGTCGCGCAAAGCAAGCCGCTAAGCCGGCGACCGGCAAGAGAGCTACAACGAAGCATGCCGAACGGAGAAAATAGCAGCAGCTCATCTGTTCACACCTTGTTTCTGCCATGTGCTTGAACGCCAAGACGTTCGCGCTTCTGTGAGATGAAAGACGTCCTTCTGCATATGTGGTTGCTCACACCGGTGCACTTGTTAGTGTATCCATTCAGTCCTGGGCTGCGGGGCATTCAGAAGTGGCTCTGTGGAGACGTCTGCATAGAGGCAGCTGTCAGAACACGCACACTCGATTGTTCACCAAAACATATGCAGACGCGTCCTGAGCCTGTAGATTTGGATGCACAGAGTTCCCTGTGTTCGCAAGAGACAAGGGAATCGCGTCTGTACGCACAGAAGCAATAGCGGACCGTTTCCCTCGGAGTGAACGCGAAAGAGCCGTCTATGTACTCGGAGACACGGGAACGTGCCTCAATGCGGTCACAGAGGCAGCAGCTTTTGCACAGATGCTCTGGTGATTCTGGCACTTTCCACGCACACTCCTGAAAGTCGCGCACACTGCTGTTCACTCGCTAAACGACCTCTTGGGAAACACGTCTCCGGTCGATGGACCGCTCAGATTGCTTCTCGTGTAACTGTGAACTGTGTCAGCGCAGGGAATCCGTCTCTGTTGAGCAGATGTCAATCCTGCCTCGCTTTTGCTTTGTTGCCTCTACCAAGATGATTTCCCGTTTCTCTCTTCACTGGAGCACGCAGACACAGCCAACGCACATCAAGTGTCAAGAGACACACTCTGCTGAGCTCAACGCTTGTGCAGATGCACATGTGCGACGAAGTCAACACACGTGCTTGTGGAGAGAAAGAAAGGGACTCCCAGGCGTGTGGAGCGACGGGGAGAAAGAGCGGGCGCTGAGGAACACAGTTTCAAACAGACTGTCTCCACACAAACAGGCACCTGTCTGCAGGTATCCTAGATCTTGATTCTTGAACTTGAGGAAACACGCGTCTGAGCAAAACTCCCAAACGCTTCCAGGAAAGACACAGGCTCTCCCACAAGCACACAAGTGTTTGCCCTCAGCTATAGATCAGGGACAAGCTTGTGAAGAGATGCCCTGCTATTCTTTCGCCTTATGGCATCATGTGTTTCGTTTCTCTTGGAGATCGATTGTTAAACGTCTTTCCTCGGGCGACTGTGAAGCATTTGCCAGCGGAGGAGAAGTAGCACGGAGCAGCATTCAGTACTGCCTACGAGTGTCTTTGCTACCCTACTAGCGGAGCTCCAAGAACAGGCACACATCTTCAGATACCTTCCAAATGTGGATTCCCCTGCAGCCCCGTAGGCGGGCGTGCAGTACGCCAACCATCAACGGACGTTTTTCCCCTCAAGCCTGTCAGGACGTTGCTCGTCCGTCTTTCCCTCAATAGATGGGAGTAGGCGCGCTTGCGGATGTGTGCGTGTGTGTGGCCACGCGTTTGCTTAGGCATCAGTGTGTGAAAAGGTAGGTGCTTTTCTCTAGCTGCGTGTGCGTGCACGTGGTGCTGGGTGCACATCCCTGGGTGCTCGAGGTAAGGTTTCTGCATGGTTTTCGCTGAGGAATCGTGTGTGTGCACATGGACAAAGAGAAGGCGCAGCAACCAGGTTCCAGCGCCGAAGAAGGCAAAAGGCAAGGTTTCCGGCGCTATCTCCTTCTCTCCGCAGACCTAGTCGCGCAAAGCAAGCCGCTAAGCCGGCGACCGGCAAGAGAGCTACAACGAAGCATGCCGAACGGAGAAAATAGCAGCAGCGCATCTGTTCACACCTTGTTTCTGCCATGTGCTTGAACGCCAAGACGTTCGCGCTTCTGTGAGATGAAAGACGTCCTTCTGCATATGTGGTTGCTCACACCGGTGCACTTGTTAGTGTATCCATTCAGTCCTGGGCTGCGGGGCATTCAGAAGTGGCTCTGTGGAGACGTCTGCATAGAGGCAGCTGTCAGAACACGCACACTCGATTGTTCACCAAAACATATGCAGACGCGTCCTTAGCCTGTAGATTTGGATGCACAGAGTTCCCTGTGTTCGCAAGAGACAAGGGAATCGCGTCTGTACGCACAGAAGCAATAGCGGACCGTTTCCCTCGGAGTGAACGCGAAAGAGCCGTCTATATACTCGCAGACACGGGAACGTGCCTCAATGCGGTCACAGAGGCAGCAGCTTTTGCACAGATGCTCTGGTGATTCTGGCACTTTCCACGCACACTCCTGAAAGTCGCGCACACTGCTGTTCACTCGCTAAACGACCTCTTGGGAAACACGTCTCCGGTCGATGGACCGCTCAGATTGCTTCTCGTGTAACTGTGAACTGTGTCAGCGCAGGGAATCCGTCTCTGTTGAGCAGATGTCAATCCTGCCTCGCTTTTGCTTTGTTGCCTCTACCAAGATGATTTCCCGTTTCTCTCTTCACTGGAGCAGGCAGACACAGCCAACGCACATCAAGTGTCAAGAGACACGCTCTGCTGAGCTCAACACTTGTGCAGATGCACATGTGCGACGAAGTCAACACACGTGCTTGTGGAGAGAAAGAAAGGGACTCCCAGGCGTGTGGAGCGACGGGGAGAAAGAGCGGGCGCTGTGGAACACAGTTTCAAACAGACTGTCTCCACACAAACAGGCACCTGTCTGCAGGTATCCTAGATCTTGATTCTTGAACTTGAGGAAACACGCGTCTGAGCAAAACTCCCAAACGCTTCCAGGAAACACACAGGCTCTCCCACAAGCACACAAGTGTTTGCCCTCAGCTATAGATCAGGGACAAGCTTGTGAAGAGATGCCCTGCTATTCTTTCGCCTTATGGCATCATGTGTTTCGTTTCTCTTGGAGATCGATTGTTAAACGTCTTTCCTCGGGCGACTGTGAAGCATTTGCCAGCGGAGGAGAAGTAGCACGGAGCAGCATTCAGTACTGCCTACGAGTGTCTTTGCTACCCTACTAGCGGAGCTCCAAGAACAGGCACACATCTTCAGGTACCTTCCAAATGTGGATTCCCCTGCAGCCCCGTAGGCGGGCGTGCAGTACGCCAACCATCAACGGACGTTTTTCCCCTCAAGCCTGTCAGGACGTTGCTCGTCCGTCTTTCCCTCAATAGATGGGAGTAGGCGCGCTTGCGGATGTGTGCGTGTGTGTGGCCACGCGTTTGCTTAGGCATCAGTGTGTGAAAAGGTAGGTGCTTTTCTCTAGCTGCGTGTGCGTGCACGTGGTGCTGGGTGCACATCCCTGGGTGCTCGTGGAAAGGTTTCTGCATGGTTTTCGCTGAGGAATCGTGTGTGTGCACATGGACAAAGAGAAGGCGCAGCAACCAGGTTCCAGCGCCGAAGAAGGCAAAAGGCAAGGTTTCCGGCGCTATCTCCTTCTCTCCGCAGACCTAGTCGCGCAAAGCAAGCCGCTAAGCCGGCGACCGGCAAGAGAGCTACAACGAAGCATGCCGAACGGAGAAAATAGCAGCAGCGCATCTGTTCACACCTTGTTTCTGCCATGTGCTTGAACGCCAAGACGTTCGCGCTTCTGTGAGATGAAAGACGTCCTTCTGCATATGTGGTTGCTCACACCGGTGCACTTGTTAGTGTATCCATTCAGTCCTGGGCTGCGGGGCATTCAGAAGTGGCTCTGTGGAGACGTCTGCATAGAGGCAGCTGTCAGAACACGCACACTCGATTGTTCACCAAAACATATGCAGACGCGTCCTTAGCCTGTAGATTTGGATGCACAGAGTTCCCTGTGTTCGCAAGAGACAAGGGAATCGCGTCTGTACGCACAGAAGCAATAGCGGACCGTTTCCCTCGGAGTGAACGCGAAAGAGCCGTCTATGTACTCGCAGACACGGGAACGTGCCTCAATGCGGTCACAGAGGCAGCAGCTTTTGCACAGATGCTCTGGTGATTCTGGCACTTTCCAGGCACACTCCTGAAAGTCGCGCACACTGCTGTTCACTCGCTAAACGACCTCTTGGGAAACACGTCTCCGGTCGATGGACCGCTCAGATTGCTTCTCGTGTAACTGTGAACTGTGTCAGCGCAGGGAATCCGTCTCTGTTGAGCAGATGTCAATCCTGCCTCGCTTTTGCTTTGTTGCCTCTACCAAGATGATTTCCCGTTTCTCTCTTCACTGGAGCAGGCAGACACAGCCAACGCACATCAAGTGTCAAGAGACACGCTCTGCTGAGCTCAACGCTTGTGCAGATGCACATGTGCGACGAAGTCAACACACGTGCTTGTGGAGAGAAAGAAAGGGACTCCCAGGCGTGTGGAGCGACGGGGAGAAAGAGCGGGCGCTGAGGAACACAGTTTCAAACAGACTGTCTCCACACAAACAGGCACCTGTCTGCAGGTATCCTAGATCTTGATTCTTGAACTTGAGGAAACACGCGTCTGAGCAAAACTCCCAAACGCTTCCAGGAAACACACAGGCTCTCCCACAAGCACACAAGTGTTTGCCCTCAGCTATAGATCAGGGACAAGCTTGTGAAGAGATGCCCTGCTATTCTTTCGCCTTATGGCATCATGTGTTTCGTTCCTCTTGGAGATCGATTGTTAAACGTCTTTCCTCGGGCGACTGTGAAGCATTTGCCAGCGGAGGAGAAGTAGCACGGAGCAGCATTCAGTACTGCCTACGAGTGTCTTTGCTACCCTACTAGCGGAGCTCCAAGAACAGGCACACATCTTCAGGTACCTTCCAAATGTGGATTCCCCTGCAGCCCCGTAGGCGGGCGTGCAGTACGCCAACCATCAACGGACGTTTTTCCCCTCAAGCCTGTCAGGACGTTGCTCGTCCGTCTTTCCCTCAATAGATGGGAGTAGGCGCGCTTGCGGATGTGTGCGTGTGTGTGGCCACGCGTTTGCTTAGGCATCAGTGTGTGAAAAGGTAGGTGCTTTTCTCTAGCTGCGTGTGCGTGCACGTGGTGCTGGGTGCACATCCCTGGGTGCTCGAGGTAAGGTTTCTGCATGGTTTTCGCTGAGGAATCGTGTGTGTGCACATGGACAAAGAGAAGGCGCAGCAACCAGGTTCCAGCGCCGAAGAAGGCAAAAGGCAAGGTTTCCGGCGCTATCTCCTTCACTCCCCAGTCCTAGTCGCGCAAAGCAAGCCGCTAAGCCGGCGACCGGCAAGAGAGCTACAACGAAGCATGCCGAACGGAGAAAATAGCAGCAGCGCATCTGTTCACACCTTGTTTCTGCCATGTGCTTGAACGCCAAGACGTTCGCGCTTCTGTGAGATGAAAGACGTCCTTCTGCATATGTGGTTGCTCACACCGGTGCACTTGTTAGTGTATCCATTCAGTCCTGGGCTGCGGGGCATTCAGAAGTGGCTCTGTGGAGACGTCTGCATAGAGGCAGCTGTCAGAACACGCACACTCGATTGTTCACCAAAACATATGCAGACGCGTCCTTAGCCTGTAGATTTGGATGCACAGAGTTCCCTGTGTTCGCAAGAGACAAGGGAATCGCGTCTGTACGCACAGAAGCAATAGCGGACCGTTTCCCTCGGAGTGAACGCGAAAGAGCCGTCTATGTACTCGCAGACACGGGAACGTGCCTCAATGCGGTCACAGAGGCAGCAGCTTTTGCACAGATGCTCTGGTGATTCTGGCACTTTCCACGCACACTCCTGAAAGTCGCGCACACTGCTGTTCACTCGCTAAACGACCTCTTGGGAAACACGTCTCCGGTCGATGGACCGCTCAGATTGCTTCTCGTGTAACTGTGAACTGTGTCAGCGCAGGGAATCCGTCTCTGTTGAGCAGAAGTCAATCCTGCCTCGCTTTTGCTTTGTTGCCTCTACCAAGATGATTTCCCGTTTCTCTCTTCACTGGAGCACGCAGACACAGCCAACGCACATCAAGTGTCAAGAGACACACTCTGCTGAGCTCAACGCTTGTGCAGATGCACATGTGCGACGAAGTCAACACACGTGCTTGTGGAGAGAAAGAAAGGGACTCCCAGGCGTGTGGAGCGACGGGGAGAAAGAGCGGGCGCTGAGGAACACAGTTTCAAACAGACTGTCTCCACACAAACAGGCACCTGTCTGCAGGTATCCTAGATCTTGATTCTTGAACTTGAGGAAACACGCGTCTGAGCAAAACTCCCAAACGCTTCCAGGAAAGACACAGGCTCTCCCACAAGCACACAAGTGTTTGCCCTCAGCTATAGATCAGGGACAAGCTTGTGAAGAGATGCCCTGCTATTCTTTCGCCTTATGGCATCATGTGTTTCGTTTCTCTTGGAGATCGATTGTTAAACGTCTTTCCTCGGGCGACTGTGAAGCATTTGCCAGCGGAGGAGAAGTAGCACGGAGCAGCATTCAGTACTGCCTACGAGTGTCTTTGCTACCCTACTAGCGGAGCTCCAAGAACAGGCACACATCTTCAGGTACCTTCCAAATGTGGATTCCCCTGCAGCCCCGTAGGCGGGCGTGCAGTACGCCAACCATCAACGGACGTTTTTCCCCTCAAGCCTGTCAGGACGTTGCTCGTCCGTCTTTCCCTCAATAGATGGGAGTAGGCGCGCTTGCGGATGTGTGCGTGTGTGTGGCCACGCGTTTGCTTAGGCATCAGTGTGTGAAAAGGTAGGTGCTTTTCTCTAGCTGCGTGTGCGTGCACGTGGTGCTGGGTGCACATGCCTGGGTGCTCGAGGTAAGGTTTCTGCATGGTTTTCGCTGAGGAATCGTGTGTGTGCACATGGACAAAGAGAAGGCGCAGCAACCAGGTTCCAGCGCCGAAGAAGGCAAAAGGCAAGGTTTCCGGCGCTATCTCCTTCACTCCCCAGTCCTAGTCGCGCAAAGCAAGCCGCTAAGCCGGCGACCGGCAAGAGAGCTACAACGAAGCATGCCGAACGGAGAAAATAGCAGCAGCGCATCTGTTCACACCTTGTTTCTGCCATGTGCTTGAACGCCAAGACGTTCGCGCTTCTGTGAGATGAAAGACGTCCTTCTGCATATGTGGTTGCTCACACCGGTGCACTTGTTAGTGTATCCATTCAGTCCTGGGCTGCGGGGCATTCAGAAGTGGCTCTGTGGAGACGTCTGCATAGAGGCAGCTGTCAGAACACGCACACTCGATTGTTCACCAAAACATATGCAGACGCGTCCTTAGCCTGTAGATTTGGATGCACAGAGTTCCCTGTGTTCGCAAGAGACAAGGGAATCGCGTCTGTACGCACAGAAGCAATAGCGGACCGTTTCCCTCGGAGTGAACGCGAAAGAGCCGTCTATATACTCGCAGACACGGGAACGTGCCTCAATGCGGTCACAGAGGCAGCAGCTTTTGCACAGATGCTCTGGTGATTCTGGCACTTTCCACGCACACTCCTGAAAGTCGCGCACACTGCTGTTCACTCGCTAAACGACCTCTTGGGAAACACGTCTCCGGTCGATGGACCGCTCAGATTGCTTCTCGTGTAACTGTGAACTGTGTCAGCGCAGGGAATCCGTCTCTGTTGAGCAGATGTCAATCCTGCCTCGCTTTTGCTTTGTTGCCTCTACCAAGATGATTTCCCGTTTCTCTCTTCACTGGAGCAGGCAGACACAGCCAACGCACATCAAGTGTCAAGAGACACGCTCTGCTGAGCTCAACGCTTGTGCAGATGCACATGTGCGACGAAGTCAACACACGTGCTTGTGGAGAGAAAGAAAGGGACTCCCAGGCGTGTGGAGCGACGGGGAGAAAGAGCGGGCGCTGTGGAACACAGTTTCAAACAGACTGTCTCCACACAAACAGGCACCTGTCTGCAGGTATCCTAGATCTTGATTCTTGAACTTGAGGAAACACGCGTCTGAGCAAAACTCCCAAACGCTTCCAGGAAACACACAGGCTCTCCCACAAGCACACAAGTGTTTGCCCTCAGCTATAGATCAGGGACAAGCTTGTGAAGAGATGCCCTGCTATTCTTTCGCCTTATGGCATCATGTGTTTCGTTTCTCTTGGAGATCGATTGTTAAACGTCTTTCCTCGGGCGACTGTGAAGCATTTGCCAGCGGAGGAGAAGTAGCACGGAGCAGCATTCAGTACTGCCTACGAGTGTCTTTGCTACCCTACTAGCGGAGCTCCAAGAACAGGCACACATCTTCAGGTACCTTCCAAATGTGGATTCCCCTGCAGCCCCGTAGGCGGGCGTGCAGTACGCCAACCATCAACGGACGTTTTTCCCCTCAAGCCTGTCAGGACGTTGCTCGTCCGTCTTTCCCTCAATAGATGGGAGTAGGCGCGCTTGCGGATGTGTGCGTGTGTGTGGCCACGCGTTTGCTTAGGCATCAGTGTGTGAAAAGGTAGGTGCTTTTCTCTAGCTGCGTGTGCGTGCACGTGGTGCTGGGTGCACATGCCTGGGTGCTCGAGGTAAGGTTTCTGCATGGTTTTCGCTGAGGAATCGTGTGTGTGCACATGGACAAAGAGAAGGCGCAGCAACCAGGTTCCAGCGCCGAAGAAGGCAAAAGGCAAGGTTTCCGGCGCTATCTCCTTCACTCCCCAGTCCTAGTCGCGCAAAGCAAGCCGCTAAGCCGGCGACCGGCAAGAGAGCTACAACGAAGCATGCCGAACGGAGAAAATAGCAGCAGCGCATCTGTTCACACCTTGTTTCTGCCATGTGCTTGAACGCCAAGACGTTCGCGCTTCTGTGAGATGAAAGACGTCCTTCTGCATATGTGGTTGCTCACACCGGTGCACTTGTTAGTGTATCCATTCAGTCCTGGGCTGCGGGGCATTCAGAAGTGGCTCTGTGGAGACGTCTGCATAGAGGCAGCTGTCAGAACACGCACACTCGATTGTTCACCAAAACATATGCAGACGCGTCCTTAGCCTGTAGATTTGGATGCACAGAGTTCCCTGTGTTCGCAAGAGACAAGGGAATCGCGTCTGTACGCACAGAAGCAATAGCGGACCGTTTCCCTCGGAGTGAACGCGAAAGAGCCGTCTATATACTCGCAGACACGGGAACGTGCCTCAATGCGGTCACAGAGGCAGCAGCTTTTGCACAGATGCTCTGGTGATTCTGGCACTTTCCACGCACACTCCTGAAAGTCGCGCACACTGCTGTTCACTCGCTAAACGACCTCTTGGGAAACACGTCTCCGGTCGATGGACCGCTCAGATTGCTTCTCGTGTAACTGTGAACTGTGTCAGCGCAGGGAATCCGTCTCTGTTGAGCAGATGTCAATCCTGCCTCGCTTTTGCTTTGTTGCCTCTACCAAGATGATTTCCCGTTTCTCTCTTCACTGGAGCAGGCAGACACAGCCAACGCACATCAAGTGTCAAGAGACACGCTCTGCTGAGCTCAACGCTTGTGCAGATGCACATGTGCGACGAAGTCAACACACGTGCTTGTGGAGAGAAAGAAAGGGACTCCCAGGCGTGTGGAGCGACGGGGAGAAAGAGCGGGCGCTGTGGAACACAGTTTCAAACAGACTGTCTCCACACAAACAGGCACCTGTCTGCAGGTATCCTAGATCTTGATTCTTGAACTTGAGGAAACACGCGTCTGAGCAAAACTCCCAAACGCTTCCAGGAAACACACAGGCTCTCCCACAAGCACACAAGTGTTTGCCCTCAGCTATAGATCAGGGACAAGCTTGTGAAGAGATGCCCTGCTATTCTTTCGCCTTATGGCATCATGTGTTTCGTTTCTCTTGGAGATCGATTGTTAAACGTCTTTCCTCGGGCGACTGTGAAGCATTTGCCAGCGGAGGAGAAGTAGCACGGAGCAGCATTCAGTACTGCCTACGAGTGTCTTTGCTACCCTACTAGCGGAGCTCCAAGAACAGGCACACATCTTCAGGTACCTTCCAAATGTGGATTCCCCTGCAGCCCCGTAGGCGGGCGTGCAGTACGCCAACCATCAACGGACGTTTTTCCCCTCAAGCCTGTCAGGACGTTGCTCGTCCGTCTTTCCCTCAATAGATGGGAGTAGGCGCGCTTGCGGATGTGTGCGTGTGTGTGGCCACGCGTTTGCTTAGGCATCAGTGTGTGAAAAGGTAGGTGCTTTTCTCTAGCTGCGTGTGCGTGCACGTGGTGCTGGGTGCACATCCCTGGGTGCTCGAGGTAAGGTTTCTGCATGGTTTTCGCTGAGGAATCGTGTGTGTGCACATGGACAAAGAGAAGGCGCAGCAACCAGGTTCCAGCGCCGAAGAAGGCAAAAGGCAAGGTTTCCGGCGCTATCTCCTTCACTCCCCAGTCCTAGTCGCGCAAAGCAAGCCGCTAAGCCGGCGACCGGCAAGAGAGCTACAACGAAGCATGCCGAACGGAGAAAATAGCAGCAGCTCATCTGTTCACACCTTGTTTCTGCCATGTGCTTGAACGCCAAGACGTTCGCGCTTCTGTGAGATGAAAGACGTCCTTCTGCATATGTGGTTGCTCACACCGGTGCACTTGTTAGTGTATCCATTCAGTCCTGGGCTGCGGGGCATTCAGAAGTGGCTCTGTGGAGACGTCTGCATAGAGGCAGCTGTCAGAACACGCACACTCGATTGTTCACCAAAACATATGCAGACGCGTCCTTAGCCTGTAGATTTGGATGCACAGAGTTCCCTGTGTTCGCAAGAGACAAGGGAATCGCGTCTGTACGCACAGAAGCAATAGCGGACCGTTTCCCTCGGAGCGACCGCGAAAGAGCCGTCTATGTACTCGCAGACACGGGAACGTGCCTCAATGCGGTCACAGAGGCAGCAGCTTTTGCACAGATGCTCTGGTGATTCTGGCACTTTCCACGCACACTCCTGAAAGTCGCGCACACTGCTGTTCACTCGCTAAACGACCTCTTGGGAAACACGTCTCCGGTCGATGGACCGCTCAGATTGCTTCTCGTGTAACTGTGAACTGTGTCAGCGCAGGGAATCCGTCTCTGTTGAGCAGATGTCAATCCTGCCTCGCTTTTGCTTTGTTGCCTCTACCAAGATGATTTCCCGTTTCTCTCTTCACTGGAGCAGGCAGACACAGCCAACGCACATCAAGTGTCAAGAGACACACTCTGCTGAGCTCAACGCTTGTGCAGATGCACATGTGCGACGAAGTCAACACACGTGCTTGTGGAGAGAAAGAAAGGGACTCCCAGGCGTGTGGAGCGACGGGGAGAAAGAGCGGGCGCTGAGGAACACAGTTTCAAACAGACTGTCTCCACACAAACAGGCACCTGTCTGCAGGTATCCTAGATCTTGATTCTTGAACTTGAGGAAACACGCGTCTGAGCAAAACTCCCAAACGCTTCCAGGAAAGACACACGCTCTCCCACAAGCACACAAGTGTTTGCCTTCAGCTATACATCAGGGACAAGCTTGTGAAGATATGCCCTGCTATTCTTTCGCCTTATGGCATCATGTGTTTCGTTTCTCTTGGAGATCGATTGTTAAACGTCTTTCCTCGGGCGACTGTGAAGCATTTGCCAGCGGAGGAGAAGTAGCACGGAGCAGCATTCAGTACTGCCTACGAGTGTCTTTGCTACCCTACTAGCGGAGCTCCAAGAACAGGCACACATCTTCAGGTACTTTCCAAATGTGGATTCCCCTGCAGCCCCGTAGGCAGGCGTGCAGTACGCCAACCATCAACGGACGTTTTTCCCCTCAAGCCTGTCAGGACGTTGCTCGTCCGTCTTTCCCTCAATAGATGGGAGTAGGCGCGCTTGCGGATGTGTGCGTGTGTGTGGCCACGCGTTTGCTTAGGCATCAGTGTGTGAAAAGGTAGGTGCTTTTCTCTAGCTGCGTGTGCGTGCACGTGGTGCTGGGTGCACATGCCTGGGTGCTCGAGTTAAGGTTTCTGCATGGTTTTCGCTGAGGAATCGTGTGTGTGCACATGGACAAAGAGAAGGCGCAGCAACCAGGTTCCAGCGCCGAAGAAGGCAAAAGGCAAGGTTTCCGGCGCTATCTCCTTCACTCCCCAGTCCTAGTCGCGCAAAGCAAGCCGCTAAGCCGGCGACCGGCAAGAGAGCTACAACGAAGCATGCCGAACAGAGAAAATAGCAGCAGCGCATCTGTTCACACCTTGTTTCTGCCATGTGCTTGAACGCCAAGACGTTCGCGCTTCTGTGAGATGAAAGACGTCCTTCTGCATATGTGGTTGCTCACACCGGTGCACTTGTTAGTGTATCCATTCAGTCCTGGGCTGCGGGGCATTCAGAAGTGGCTCTGTGGAGACGTCTGCATAGAGGCAGCTGTCAGAACACGCACACTCGATTGTTCACCAAAACATATGCAGACGCGTCCTTAGCCTGTAGATTTGGATGCACAGAGTTCCCTGTGTTCGCAAGAGACAAGGGAATCGCGTCTGTACGCACAGAAGCAATAGCGGACCGTTTCCCTCGGAGTGAACGCGAAAGAGCCGTCTATATACTCGCAGACACGGGAACGTGCCTCAATGCGGTCACAGAGGCAGCAGCTTTTGCACAGATGCTCTGGTGATTCTGGCACTTTCCACGCACACTCCTGAAAGTCGCGCACACTGCTGTTCACTCGCTAAACGACCTCTTGGGAAACACGTCTCCGGTCGATGGACCGCTCAGATTGCTTCTCGTGTAACTGTGAACTGTGTCAGCGCAGGGAATCCGTCTCTGTTGAGCAGATGTCAATCCTGCCTCGCTTTTGCTTTGTTGCCTCTACCAAGATGATTTCCCGTTTCTCTCTTCACTGGAGCAGGCAGACACAGCCAACGCACATCAAGTGTCAAGAGACACACTCTGCTGAGCTCAACGCTTGTGCAGATGCACATGTGCGACGAAGTCAACACACGTGCTTGTGGAGAGAAAGAAAGGGACTCCCAGGCGTGTGGAGCGACGGGGAGAAAGAGCGGGCGCTGTGGAACACAGTTTCAAACAGACTGTCTCCACACAAACAGGCACCTGTCTGCAGGTATCCTAGATCTTGATTCTTGAACTTGAGGAAACACGCGTCTGAGCAAAACTCCCAAACGCTTCCAGGAAAGACACAGGCTCTCCCACAAGCACACAAGTGTTTGCCCTCAGCTATAGATCAGGGACAAGCTTGTGAAGAGATGCCCTGCTATTCTTTCGCCTTATGGCATCATGTGTTTCGTTTCTCTTGGAGATCGATTGTTAAACGTCTTTCCTCGGGCGACTGTGAAGCATTTGCCAGCGGAGGAGAAGTAGCACGGAGCAGCATTCAGTACTGCCTACGAGTGTCTTTGCTACCCTACTAGCGGAGCTCCAAGAACAGGCACACATCTTCAGATACCTTCCAAATGTGGATTCCCCTGCAGCCCCGTAGGCGGGCGTGCAGTACGCCAACCATCAACGGACGTTTTTCCCCTCAAGCCTGTCAGGACGTTGCTCGTCCGTCTTTCCCTCAATAGATGGGAGTAGGCGCGCTTGCGGATGTGTGCGTGTGTGTGGCCACGCGTTTGCTTAGGCATCAGTGTGTGAAAAGGTAGGTGCTTTTCTCTAGCTGCGTGTGCGTGCACGTGGTGCTGGGTGCACATCCCTGGGTGCTCGAGGTAAGGTTTCTGCATGGTTTTCGCTGAGGAATCGTGTGTGTGCACATGGACAAAGAGAAGGCGCAGCAACCAGGTTCCAGCGCCGAAGAAGGCAAAAGGCAAGGTTTCCGGCGCTATCTCCTTCACTCCCCAGTCCTAGTCGCGCAAAGCAAGCCGCTAAGCCGGTGACCGGCAAGAGAGCTACAACGAAGCATGCCGAACGGAGAAAATAGCAGCAGCTCATCTGTTCACACCTTGTTTCTGCCATGTGCTTGAACGCCAAGACGTTCGCGCTTCTGTGAGATGAAAGACGTCCTTCTGCATATGTGGTTGCTCACACCGGTGCACTTGTTAGTGTATCCATTCAGTCCTGGGCTGCGGGGCATTCAGAAGTGGCTCTGTGGAGACGTCTGCATAGAGGCAGCTGTCAGAACACGCACACTCGATTGTTCACCAAAACATATGCAGACGCGTCCTTAGCCTGTAGATTTGGATGCACAGAGTTCCCTGTGTTCGCAAGAGACAAGGGAATCGCGTCTGTACGCACAGAAGCAATAGCGGACCGTTTCCCTCGGAGTGAACGCGAAAGAGCCGTCTATGTACTCGCAGACACGGGAACGTGCCTCAATGCGGTCACAGAGGCAGCAGCTTTTGCACAGATGCTCTGGTGATTCTGGCACTTTCCAGGCACACTCCTGAAAGTCGCGCACACTGCTGTTCACTCGCTAAACGACCTCTTGGGAAACACGTCTCCGGTCGATGGACCGCTCAGATTGCTTCTCGTGTAACTGTGAACTGTGTCAGCGCAGGGAATCCGTCTCTGTTGAGCAGATGTCAATCCTGCCTCGCTTTTGCTTTGTTGCCTCTACCAAGATGATTTCCCGTTTCTCTCTTCACTGGAGCAGGCAGACACAGCCAACGCACATCAAGTGTCAAGAGACACACTCTGCTGAGCTCAACGCTTGTGCAGATGCACATGTGCGACGAAGTCAACACACGTGCTTGTGGAGAGAAAGAAAGGGACTCCCAGGCTTGTGGAGCGACGGGGAGAAAGAGCGGGCGCTGAGGAACACAGTTTCAAACAGACTGTCTCCACACAAACAGGCACCTGTCTGCAGGTATCCTAGATCTTGATTCTTGAACTTGAGGAAACACGCGTCTGAGCAAAACTCCCAAACGCTTCCAGGAAAGACACACGCTCTCCCACAAGCACACAAGTGTTTGCCCTCAGCTATAGATCAGGGACAAGCTTGTGAAGAGATGCCCTGCTATTCTTTCGCCTTATGGCATCATGTGTTTCGTTTCTCTTGGAGATCGATTGTTAAACGTCTTTCCTCGGGCGACTGTGAAGCATTTGCCAGCGGAGGAGAAGTAGCACGGAGCAGCATTCAGTACTGCCTACGAGTGTCTTTGCTACCCTACTAGCGGAGCTCCAAGAACAGGCACACATCTTCAGGTACCTTCCAAATGTGGATTCCCCTGCAGCCCCGTAGGCGGGCGTGCAGTACGCCAACCATCAACGGACGTTTTTCCCCTCAAGCCTGTCAGGACGTTGCTCGTCCGTCTTTCCCTCAATAGATGGGAGTAGGCGCGCTTGCAAATATGTGCGTGTGTGGCCACGCGTTTGCTTAGGCATCAGTGTGTGAAAAGGTAGGTGCTTTTCTCTAGCTGCGTGTGCGTGCACGTGGTGCTGGGTGCACATGCCTGGGTGCTCGTGGAAAGGTTTCTGCATGGTTTTCGCTGAGGAATCGTGTGTGTGCACATGGACAAAGAGAAGGCGCAGCAACCAGGTTCCAGCGCCGAAGAAGGCAAAAGGCAAGGTTTCCGGCGCTATCTCCTTCACTCCCCAGTCCTAGTCGCGCAAAGCAAGCCGCTAAGCCGGCGACCGGCAAGAGAGCTACAACGAAGCATGCCGAACGGAGAAAATAGCAGCAGCGCATCTGTTCACACCTTGTTTCTGCCATGTGCTTGAACGCCAAGACGTTCGCGCTTCTGTGAGATGAAAGACGTCCTTCTGCATATGTGGTTGCTCACACCGGTGCACTTGTTAGTGTATCCATTCAGTCCTGGGCTGCGGGGCATTCAGAAGTGGCTCTGTGGAGACGTCTGCATAGAGGCAGCTGTCAGAACACGCACACTCGATTGTTCACCAAAACATATGCAGACGCGTCCTTAGCCTGTAGATTTGGATGCACAGAGTTCCCTGTGTTCGCAAGAGACAAGGGAATCGCGTCTGTACGCACAGAAGCAATAGCGGACCGTTTCCCTCGGAGTGAACGCGAAAGAGCCGTCTATATACTCGCAGACACGGGAACGTGCCTCAATGCGGTCACAGAGGCAGCAGCTTTTGCACAGATGCTCTGGTGATTCTGGCACTTTCCACGCACACTCCTGAAAGTCGCGCACACTGCTGTTCACTCGCTAAACGACCTCTTGGGAAACACGTCTCCGGTCGATGGACCGCTCAGATTGCTTCTCGTGTAACTGTGAACTGTGTCAGCGCAGGGAATCCGTCTCTGTTGAGCAGATGTCAATCCTGCCTCGCTTTTGCTTTGTTGCCTCTACCAAGATGATTTCCCGTTTCTCTCTTCACTGGAGCAGGCAGACACAGCCAACGCACATCAAGTGTCAAGAGACACACTCTGCTGAGCTCAACGCTTGTGCAGATGCACATGTGCGACGAAGTCAACACACGTGCTTGTGGAGAGAAAGAAAGGGACTCCCAGGCGTGTGGAGCGACGGGGAGAAAGAGCGGGCGCTGTGGAACACAGTTTCAAACAGACTGTCTCCACACAAACAGGCACCTGTCTGCAGGTATCCTAGATCTTGATTCTTGAACTTGAGGAAACACGCGTCTGAGCAAAACTCCCAAACGCTTCCAGGAAAGACACAGGCTCTCCCACAAGCACACAAGTGTTTGCCCTCAGCTATAGATCAGGGACAAGCTTGTGAAGAGATGCCCTGCTATTCTTTCGCCTTATGGCATCATGTGTTTCGTTTCTCTTGGAGATCGATTGTTAAACGTCTTTCCTCGGGCGACTGTGAAGCATTTGCCAGCGGAGGAGAAGTAGCACGGAGCAGCATTCAGTACTGCCTACGAGTGTCTTTGCTACCCTACTAGCGGAGCTCCAAGAACAGGCACACATCTTCAGATACCTTCCAAATGTGGATTCCCCTGCAGCCCCGTAGGCGGGCGTGCAGTACGCCAACCATCAACGGACGTTTTTCCCCTCAAGCCTGTCAGGACGTTGCTCGTCCGTCTTTCCCTCAATAGATGGGAGTAGGCGCGCTTGCGGATGTGTGCGTGTGTGTGGCCACGCGTTTGCTTAGGCATCAGTGTGTGAAAAGGTAGGTGCTTTTCTCTAGCTGCGTGTGCGTGCACGTGGTGCTGGGTGCACATCCCTGGGTGCTCGAGGTAAGGTTTCTGCATGGTTTTCGCTGAGGAATCGTGTGTGTGCACATGGACAAAGAGAAGGCGCAGCAACCAGGTTCCAGCGCCGAAGAAGGCAAAAGGCAAGGTTTCCGGCGCTATCTCCTTCACTCCCCAGTCCTAGTCGCGCAAAGCAAGCCGCTAAGCCGGCGACCGGCAAGAGAGCTACAACGAAGCATGCCGAACGGAGAAAATAGCAGCAGCTCATCTGTTCACACCTTGTTTCTGCCATGTGCTTGAACGCCAAGACGTTCGCGCTTCTGTGAGATGAAAGACGTCCTTCTGCATATGTGGTTGCTCACACCGGTGCACTTGTTAGTGTATCCATTCAGTCCTGGGCTGCGGGGCATTCAGAAGTGGCTCTGTGGAGACGTCTGCATAGAGGCAGCTGTCAGAACACGCACACTCGATTGTTCACCAAAACATATGCAGACGCGTCCTTAGCCTGTAGATTTGGATGCACAGAGTTCCCTGTGTTCGCAAGAGACAAGGGAATCGCGTCTGTACGCACAGAAGCAATAGCGGACCGTTTCCCTCGGAGCGAACGCGAAAGAGCCGTCTATATACTCGCAGACACGGGAACGTGCCTCAATGCGGTCACAGAGGCAGCAGCTTTTGCACAGATGCTCTGGTGATTCTGGCACTTTCCACGCACACTCCTGAAAGTCGCGCACACTGCTGTTCACTCGCTAAACGACCTCTTGGGAAACACGTCTCCGGTCGATGGACCGCTCAGATTGCTTCTCGTGTAACTGTGAACTGTGTCAGCGCAGGGAATCCGTCTCTGTTGAGCAGATGTCAATCCTGCCTCGCTTTTGCTTTGTTGCCTCTACCAAGATGATTTCCCGTTTCTCTCTTCACTGGAGCAGGCAGACACAGCCAACGCACATCAAGTGTCAAGAGACACACTCTGCTGAGCTCAACGCTTGTGCAGATGCACATGTGCGACGAAGTCAACACACGTGCTTGTGGAGAGAAAGAAAGGGACTCCCAGGCGTGTGGAGCGACGGGGAGAAAGAGCGGGCGCTGAGGAACACAGTTTCAAACAGACTGTCTCCACACAAACAGGCACCTGTCTGCAGGTATCCTAGATCTTGATTCTTGAACTTGAGGAAACACGCGTCTGAGCAAAACTCCCAAACGCTTCCAGGAAAGACACACGCTCTCCCACAAGCACACAAGTGTTTGCCTTCAGCTATACATCAGGGACAAGCTTGTGAAGATATGCCCTGCTATTCTTTCGCCTTATGGCATCATGTGTTTCGTTTCTCTTGGAGATCGATTGTTAAACGTCTTTCCTCGGGCGACTGTGAAGCATTTGCCAGCGGAGGAGAAGTAGCACGGAGCAGCATTCAGTACTGCCTACGAGTGTCTTTGCTACCCTACTAGCGGAGCTCCAAGAACAGGCACACATCTTCAGGTACTTTCCAAATGTGGATTCCCCTGCAGCCCCGTAGGCGGGCGTGCAGTACGCCAACCATCAACGGACGTTTTTCCCCTCAAGCCTGTCAGGACGTTGCTCGTCCGTCTTTCCCTCAATAGATGGGAGTAGGCGCGCTTGCGGATGTGTGCGTGTGTGTGGCCACGCGTTTGCTTAGGCATCAGTGTGTGAAAAGGTAGGTGCTTTTCTCTAGCTGCGTGTGCGTGCACGTGGTGCTGGGTGCACATCCCTGGGTGCTCGAGGTAAGGTTTCTGCATGGTTTTCGCTGAGGAATCGTGTGTGTGCACATGGACAAAGAGAAGGCGCAGCAACCAGGTTCCAGCGCCGAAGAAGGCAAAAGGCAAGGTTTCCGGCGCTATCTCCTTCACTCCCCAGTCCTAGTCGCGCAAAGCAAGCCGCTAAGCCGGCGACCGGCAAGAGAGCTACAACGAAGCATGCCGAACGGAGAAAATAGCAGCAGCTCATCTGTTCACACCTTGTTTCTGCCATGTGCTTGAACGCCAAGACGTTCGCGCTTCTGTGAGATGAAAGACGTCCTTCTGCATATGTGGTTGCTCACACCGGTGCACTTGTTAGTGTATCCATTCAGTCCTGGGCTGCGGGGCATTCAGAAGTGGCTCTGTGGAGACGTCTGCATAGAGGCAGCTGTCAGAACACGCACACTCGATTGTTCACCAAAACATATGCAGACGCGTCCTTAGCCTGTAGATTTGGATGCACAGAGTTCCCTGTGTTCGCAAGAGACAAGGGAATCGCGTCTGTACGCACAGAAGCAATAGCGGACCGTTTCCCTCGGAGTGAACGCGAAAGAGCCGTCTATGTACTCGCAGACACGGGAACGTGCCTCAATGCGGTCACAGAGGCAGCAGCTTTTGCACAGATGCTCTGGTGATTCTGGCACTTTCCAGGCACACTCCTGAAAGTCGCGCACACTGCTGTTCACTCGCTAAACGACCTCTTGGGAAACACGTCTCCGGTCGATGGACCGCTCAGATTGCTTCTCGTGTAACTGTGAACTGTGTCAGCGCAGGGAATCCGTCTCTGTTGAGCAGATGTCAATCCTGCCTCGCTTTTGCTTTGTTGCCTCTACCAAGATGATTTCCCGTTTCTCTCTTCACTGGAGCAGGCAGACACAGCCAACGCACATCAAGTGTCAAGAGACACACTCTGCTGAGCTCAACGCTTGTGCAGATGCACATGTGCGACGAAGTCAACACACGTGCTTGTGGAGAGAAAGAAAGGGACTCCCAGGCTTGTGGAGCGACGGGGAGAAAGAGCGGGCGCTGAGGAACACAGTTTCAAACAGACTGTCTCCACACAAACAGGCACCTGTCTGCAGGTATCCTAGATCTTGATTCTTGAACTTGAGGAAACACGCGTCTGAGCAAAACTCCCAAACGCTTCCAGGAAAGACACAGGCTCTCCCACAAGCACACAAGTGTTTGCCCTCAGCTATAGATCAGGGACAAGCTTGTGAAGAGATGCCCTGCTATTCTTTCGCCTTATGGCATCATGTGTTTCGTTTCTCTTGGAGATCGATTGTTAAACGTCTTTCCTCGGGCGACTGTGAAGCATTTGCCAGCGGAGGAGAAGTAGCACGGAGCAGCATTCAGTACTGCCTACGAGTGTCTTTGCTACCCTACTAGCGGAGCTCCAAGAACAGGCACACATCTTCAGGTACCTTCCAAATGTGGATTCCCCTGCAGCCCCGTAGGCGGGCGTGCAGTACGCCAACCATCAACGGACGTTTTTCCCCTCAAGCCTGTCAGGACGTTGCTCGTCCGTCTTTCCCTCAATAGATGGGAGTAGGCGCGCTTGCAAATATGTGCGTGTGTGGCCACGCGTTTGCTTAGGCATCAGTGTGTGAAAAGGTAGGTGCTTTTCTCTAGCTGCGTGTGCGTGCACGTGGTGCTGGGTGCACATGCCTGGGTGCTCGTGGAAAGGTTTCTGCATGGTTTTCGCTGAGGAATCGTGTGTGTGCACATGGACAAAGAGAAGGCGCAGCAACCAGGTTCCAGCGCCGAAGAAGGCAAAAGGCAAGGTTTCCGGCGCTATCTCCTTCACTCCCCAGTCCTAGTCGCGCAAAGCAAGCCGCTAAGCCGGCGACCGGCAAGAGAGCTACAACGAAGCATGCCGAACGGAGAAAATAGCAGCAGCGCATCTGTTCACACCTTGTTTCTGCCATGTGCTTGAACGCCAAGACGTTCGCGCTTCTGTGAGATGAAAGACGTCCTTCTGCATATGTGGTTGCTCACACCGGTGCACTTGTTAGTGTATCCATTCAGTCCTGGGCTGCGGGGCATTCAGAAGTGGCTCTGTGGAGACGTCTGCATAGAGGCAGCTGTCAGAACACGCACACTCGATTGTTCACCAAAACATATGCAGACGCGTCCTTAGCCTGTAGATTTGGATGCACAGAGTTCCCTGTGTTCGCAAGAGACAAGGGAATCGCGTCTGTACGCACAGAAGCAATAGCGGACCGTTTCCCTCGGAGTGAACGCGAAAGAGCCGTCTATATACTCGCAGACACGGGAACGTGCCTCAATGCGGTCACAGAGGCAGCAGCTTTTGCACAGATGCTCTGGTGATTCTGGCACTTTCCACGCACACTCCTGAAAGTCGCGCACACTGCTGTTCACTCGCTAAACGACCTCTTGGGAAACACGTCTCCGGTCGATGGACCGCTCAGATTGCTTCTCGTGTAACTGTGAACTGTGTCAGCGCAGGGAATCCGTCTCTGTTGAGCAGATGTCAATCCTGCCTCGCTTTTGCTTTGTTGCCTCTACCAAGATGATTTCCCGTTTCTCTCTTCACTGGAGCAGGCAGACACAGCCAACGCACATCAAGTGTCAAGAGACACACTCTGCTGAGCTCAACGCTTGTGCAGATGCACATGTGCGACGAAGTCAACACACGTGCTTGTGGAGAGAAAGAAAGGGACTCCCAGGCGTGTGGAGCGACGGGGAGAAAGAGCGGGCGCTGTGGAACACAGTTTCAAACAGACTGTCTCCACACAAACAGGCACCTGTCTGCAGGTATCCTAGATCTTGATTCTTGAACTTGAGGAAACACGCGTCTGAGCAAAACTCCCAAACGCTTCCAGGAAAGACACAGGCTCTCCCACAAGCACACAAGTGTTTGCCCTCAGC
Source organism: Patagioenas fasciata (assembly GCF_037038585.1). Taxonomy (NCBI): domain Eukaryota; kingdom Metazoa; phylum Chordata; class Aves; order Columbiformes; family Columbidae; genus Patagioenas; species Patagioenas fasciata. The sequence continues at coordinate 103,916,313 of NC_092521.1, forward strand.
TATAGATCAGGGACAAGCTTGTGAAGAGATGCCCTGCTATTCTTTCGCCTTATGGCATCATGTGTTTCGTTTCTCTTGGAGATCGATTGTTAAACGTCTTTCCTCGGGCGACTGTGAAGCATTTGCCAGCGGAGGAGAAGTAGCACGGAGCAGCATTCAGTACTGCCTACGAGTGTCTTTGCTACCCTACTAGCGGAGCTCCAAGAACAGGCACACATCTTCAGATACCTTCCAAATGTGGATTCCCCTGCAGCCCCGTAGGCGGGCGTGCAGTACGCCAACCATCAACGGACGTTTTTCCCCTCAAGCCTGTCAGGACGTTGCTCGTCCGTCTTTCCCTCAATAGATGGGAGTAGGCGCGCTTGCGGATGTGTGCGTGTGTGTGGCCACGCGTTTGCTTAGGCATCAGTGTGTGAAAAGGTAGGTGCTTTTCTCTAGCTGCGTGTGCGTGCACGTGGTGCTGGGTGCACATCCCTGGGTGCTCGAGGTAAGGTTTCTGCATGGTTTTCGCTGAGGAATCGTGTGTGTGCACATGGACAAAGAGAAGGCGCAGCAACCAGGTTCCAGCGCCGAAGAAGGCAAAAGGCAAGGTTTCCGGCGCTATCTCCTTCACTCCCCAGTCCTAGTCGCGCAAAGCAAGCCGCTAAGCCGGCGACCGGCAAGAGAGCTACAACGAAGCATGCCGAACGGAGAAAATAGCAGCAGCTCATCTGTTCACACCTTGTTTCTGCCATGTGCTTGAACGCCAAGACGTTCGCGCTTCTGTGAGATGAAAGACGTCCTTCTGCATATGTGGTTGCTCACACCGGTGCACTTGTTAGTGTATCCATTCAGTCCTGGGCTGCGGGGCATTCAGAAGTGGCTCTGTGGAGACGTCTGCATAGAGGCAGCTGTCAGAACACGCACACTCGATTGTTCACCAAAACATATGCAGACGCGTCCTTAGCCTGTAGATTTGGATGCACAGAGTTCCCTGTGTTCGCAAGAGACAAGGGAATCGCGTCTGTACGCACAGAAGCAATAGCGGACCGTTTCCCTCGGAGCGACCGCGAAAGAGCCGTCTATGTACTCGCAGACACGGGAACGTGCCTCAATGCGGTCACAGAGGCAGCAGCTTTTGCACAGATGCTCTGGTGATTCTGGCACTTTCCACGCACACTCCTGAAAGTCGCGCACACTGCTGTTCACTCGCTAAACGACCTCTTGGGAAACACGTCTCCGGTCGATGGACCGCTCAGATTGCTTCTCGTGTAACTGTGAACTGTGTCAGCGCAGGGAATCCGTCTCTGTTGAGCAGATGTCAATCCTGCCTCGCTTTTGCTTTGTTGCCTCTACCAAGATGATTTCCCGTTTCTCTCTTCACTGGAGCAGGCAGACACAGCCAACGCACATCAAGTGTCAAGAGACACACTCTGCTGAGCTCAACGCTTGTGCAGATGCACATGTGCGACGAAGTCAACACACGTGCTTGTGGAGAGAAAGAAAGGGACTCCCAGGCGTGTGGAGCGACGGGGAGAAAGAGCGGGCGCTGAGGAACACAGTTTCAAACAGACTGTCTCCACACAAACAGGCACCTGTCTGCAGGTATCCTAGATCTTGATTCTTGAACTTGAGGAAACACGCGTCTGAGCAAAACTCCCAAACGCTTCCAGGAAAGACACACGCTCTCCCACAAGCACACAAGTGTTTGCCTTCAGCTATACATCAGGGACAAGCTTGTGAAGATATGCCCTGCTATTCTTTCGCCTTATGGCATCATGTGTTTCGTTTCTCTTGGAGATCGATTGTTAAACGTCTTTCCTCGGGCGACTGTGAAGCATTTGCCAGCGGAGGAGAAGTAGCACGGAGCAGCATTCAGTACTGCCTACGAGTGTCTTTGCTACCCTACTAGCGGAGCTCCAAGAACAGGCACACATCTTCAGGTACTTTCCAAATGTGGATTCCCCTGCAGCCCCGTAGGCAGGCGTGCAGTACGCCAACCATCAACGGACGTTTTTCCCCTCAAGCCTGTCAGGACGTTGCTCGTCCGTCTTTCCCTCAATAGATGGGAGTAGGCGCGCTTGCGGATGTGTGCGTGTGTGTGGCCACGCGTTTGCTTAGGCATCAGTGTGTGAAAAGGTAGGTGCTTTTCTCTAGCTGCGTGTGCGTGCACGTGGTGCTGGGTGCACATGCCTGGGTGCTCGAGTTAAGGTTTCTGCATGGTTTTCGCTGAGGAATCGTGTGTGTGCACATGGACAAAGAGAAGGCGCAGCAACCAGGTTCCAGCGCCGAAGAAGGCAAAAGGCAAGGTTTCCGGCGCTATCTCCTTCACTCCCCAGTCCTAGTCGCGCAAAGCAAGCCGCTAAGCCGGCGACCGGCAAGAGAGCTACAACGAAGCATGCCGAACAGAGAAAATAGCAGCAGCGCATCTGTTCACACCTTGTTTCTGCCATGTGCTTGAACGCCAAGACGTTCGCGCTTCTGTGAGATGAAAGACGTCCTTCTGCATATGTGGTTGCTCACACCGGTGCACTTGTTAGTGTATCCATTCAGTCCTGGGCTGCGGGGCATTCAGAAGTGGCTCTGTGGAGACGTCTGCATAGAGGCAGCTGTCAGAACACGCACACTCGATTGTTCACCAAAACATATGCAGACGCGTCCTTAGCCTGTAGATTTGGATGCACAGAGTTCCCTGTGTTCGCAAGAGACAAGGGAATCGCGTCTGTACGCACAGAAGCAATAGCGGACCGTTTCCCTCGGAGTGAACGCGAAAGAGCCGTCTATGTACTCGCAGACACGGGAACGTGCCTCAATGCGGTCACAGAGGCAGCAGCTTTTGCACAGATGCTCTGGTGATTCTGGCACTTTCCAGGCACACTCCTGAAAGTCGCGCACACTGCTGTTCACTCGCTAAACGACCTCTTGGGAAACACGTCTCCGGTCGATGTACCGCTCAGATTGCTTCTCGTGTAACTGTGAACTGTGTCAGCGCAGGGAATCCGTCTCTGTTGAGCAGATGTCAATCCTGCCTCGCTTTTGCTTTGTTGCCTCTACCAAGATGATTTCCCGTTTCTCTCTTCACTGGAGCAGGCAGACACAGCCAACGCACATCAAGTGTCAAGAGACACACTCTGCTGAGCTCAACGCTTGTGCAGATGCACATGTGCGACGAAGTCAACACACGTGCTTGTGGAGAGAAAGAAAGGGACTCCCAGGCTTGTGGAGCGACGGGGAGAAAGAGCGGGCGCTGAGGAACACAGTTTCAAACAGACTGTCTCCACACAAACAGGCACCTGTCTGCAGGTATCCTAGATCTTGATTCTTGAACTTGAGGAAACACGCGTCTGAGCAAAACTCCCAAACGCTTCCAGGAAAGACACACGCTCTCCCACAAGCACACAAGTGTTTGCCCTCAGCTATAGATCAGGGACAAGCTTGTGAAGAGATGCCCTGCTATTCTTTCGCCTTATGGCATCATGTGTTTCGTTTCTCTTGGAGATCGATTGTTAAACGTCTTTCCTCGGGCGACTGTGAAGCATTTGCCAGCGGAGGAGAAGTAGCACGGAGCAGCATTCAGTACTGCCTACGAGTGTCTTTGCTACCCTACTAGCGGAGCTCCAAGAACAGGCACACATCTTCAGGTACCTTCCAAATGTGGATTCCCCTGCAGCCCCGTAGGCGGGCGTGCAGTACGCCAACCATCAACGGACGTTTTTCCCCTCAAGCCTGTCAGGACGTTGCTCGTCCGTCTTTCCCTCAATAGATGGGAGTAGGCGCGCTTGCGGATATGTGCGTGTGTGGCCACGCGTTTGCTTAGGCATCAGTGTGTGAAAAGGTAGGTGCTTTTCTCTAGCTGCGTGTGCGTGCACGTGGTGCTGGGTGCACATGCCTGGGTGCTCGTGGAAAGGTTTCTGCATGGTTTTCGCTGAGGAATCGTGTGTGTGCACATGGACAAAGAGAAGGCGCAGCAACCAGGTTCCAGCGCCGAAGAAGGCAAATGCAAGGTTTCCGGCGCTATCTCCTTCTCTCCGCAGACCTAGTCGCGCAAAGCAAGCCGCTAAGCCGGCGACCGGCAAGAGAGCTACAACGAAGCATGCCGAACGGAGAAAATAGCAGCAGTGCATCTGTTCACACCTTGTTTCTGCCATGTGCTTGAACGCCAAGACGTTCGCGCTTCTGTGAGATGAAAGACGTCCTTCTGCATATGTGGTTGCTCACACCGGTGCACTTGTTAGTGTATCCATTCAGTCCTGGGCTGCGGGGCATTCAGAAGTGGCTCTGTGGAGACGTCTGCATAGAGGCAGCTGTCAGAACACGCACACTCGATTGTTCACCAAAACATATGCAGACGCGTCCTTAGCCTGTAGATTTGGATGCACAGAGTTCCCTGTGTTCGCAAGAGACAAGGGAATCGCGTCTGTACGCACAGAAGCAATAGCGGACCGTTTCCCTCGGAGCGACCGCGAAAGAGCCGTCTATGTACTCGCAGACACGGGAACGTGCCTCAATGCGGTCACAGAGGCAGCAGCTTTTGCACAGATGCTCTGGTGATTCTGGCACTTTCCAGGCACACTCTTGAAAGTCGCGCACACTGCTGTTCACTCGCTAAACGACCTCTTGGGAAACACGTCTCCGGTCGATGGACCGCTCAGATTGCTTCTCGTGTAACTGTGAACTGTGTCAGCGCAGGGAATCCGTCTCTGTTGAGCAGATGTCAATCCTGCCTCGCTTTTGCTTTGTTGCCTCTACCAAGATGATTTCCCGTTTCTCTCTTCACTGGAGCACGCAGACACAGCCAACGCACATCAAGTGTCAAGAGACACACTCTGCTGAGCTCAACGCTTGTGCAGATGCACATGTGCGACGAAGTCAACACACGTGCTTGTGGAGAGAAAGAAAGGGACTCCCAGGCGTGTGGAGCGACGGGGAGAAAGAGCGGGCGCTGAGGAACACAGTTTCAAACAGACTGTCTCCACACAAACAGGCACCTGTCTGCAGGTATCCTAGATCTTGATTCTTGAACTTGAGGAAACACGCGTCTGAGCAAAGCTCCCAAACGCTTCCAGGAAAGACACAGGCTCTCCCACAAGCACACAAGTGTTTGCCCTCAGCTATAGATCAGGGACAAGCTTGTGAAGAGATGCCCTGCTATTCTTTCGCCTTATGGCATCATGTGTTTCGTTTCTCTTGGAGATCGATTGTTAAACGTCTTTCCTCGGGCGACTGTGAAGCATTTGCCAGCGGAGGAGAAGTAGCACGGAGCAGCATTCAGTACTGCCTACGAGTGTCTTTGCTACCCTACTAGCGGAGCTCCAAGAACAGGCACACATCTTCAGATACCTTCCAAATGTGGATTCCCCTGCAGCCCCGTAGGCGGGCGTGCAGTACGCCAACCATCAACGGACGTTTTTCCCCTCAAGCCTGTCAGGACGTTGCTCGTCCGTCTTTCCCTCAATAGATGGGAGTAGGCGCGCTTGCGGATGTGTGCGTGTGTGTGGCCACGCGTTTGCTTAGGCATCAGTGTGTGAAAAGGTAGGTGCTTTTCTCTAGCTGCGTGTGCGTGCACGTGGTGCTGGGTGCACATCCCTGGGTGCTCGAGGTAAGGTTTCTGCATGGTTTTCGCTGAGGAATCGTGTGTGTGCACATGGACAAAGAGAAGGCGCAGCAACCAGGTTCCAGCGCCGAAGAAGGCAAAAGGCAAGGTTTCCGGCGCTATCTCCTTCACTCCCCAGTCCTAGTCGCGCAAAGCAAGCCGCTAAGCCGGCGACCGGCAAGAGAGCTACAACGAAGCATGCCGAACGGAGAAAATAGCAGCAGCGCATCTGTTCACACCTTGTTTCTGCCATGTGCTTGAACGCCAAGACGTTCGCGCTTCTGTGAGATGAAAGACGTCCTTCTGCATATGTGGTTGCTCACACCGGTGCACTTGTTAGTGTATCCATTCAGTCCTGGGCTGCGGGGCATTCAGAAGTGGCTCTGTGGAGACGTCTGCATAGAGGCAGCTGTCAGAACACGCACACTCGATTGTTCACCAAAACATATGCAGACGCGTCCTTAGCCTGTAGATTTGGATGCACAGAGTTCCCTGTGTTCGCAAGAGACAAGGGAATCGCGTCTGTACGCACAGAAGCAATAGCGGACCGTTTCCCTCGGAGTGAACGCGAAAGAGCCGTCTATATACTCGCAGACACGGGAACGTTCCTCAATGCGGTCACAGAGGCAGCAGCTTTTGCACAGATGCTCTGGTGATTCTGGCACTTTCCACGCACACTCCTGAAAGTCGCGCACACTGCTGTTCACTCGCTAAACGACCTCTTGGGAAACACGTCTCCGGTCGATGGACCGCTCAGATTGCTTCTCGTGTAACTGTGAACTGTGTCAGCGCAGGGAATCCGTCTCTGTTGAGCAGATGTCAATCCTGCCTCGCTTTTGCTTTGTTGCCTCTACCAAGATGATTTCCCGTTTCTCTCTTCACTGGAGCACGCAGACACAGCCAACGCACATCAAGTGTCAAGAGACACACTCTGCTGAGCTCAACGCTTGTGCAGATGCACATGTGCGACGAAGTCAACACACGTGCTTGTGGAGAGAAAGAAAGGGACTCCCAGGCGTGTGGAGCGACGGGGAGAAAGAGCGGGCGCTGAGGAACACAGTTTCAAACAGACTGTCTCCACACAAACAGGCACCTGTCTGCAGGTATCCTAGATCTTGATTCTTGAACTTGAGGAAACACGCGTCTGAGCAAAACTCCCAAACGCTTCCAGGAAAGACACAGGCTCTCCCACAAGCACACAAGTGTTTGCCCTCAGCTATAGATCAGGGACAAGCTTGTGTAGAGATGCCCTGCTATTCTTTCGCCTTATGGCATCATGTGTTTCGTTTCTCTTGGAGATCGATTGTTAAACGTCTTTCCTCGGGCGACTGTGAAGCATTTGCCAGCGGAGGAGAAGTAGCACGGAGCAGCATTCAGTACTGCCTACGAGTGTCTTTGCTACCCTACTAGCGGAGCTCCAAGAACAGGCACACATCTTCAGGTACCTTCCAAATGTGGATTCCCCTGCAGCCCCGTAGGCGGGCGTGCAGTACGCCAACCATCAACGGACGTTTTTCCCCTCAAGCCTGTCAGGACTTTGCTCGTCCGTCTTTCCCTCAATAGATGGGAGTAGGCGCGCTTGCGGATGTGTGCGTGTGTGTGGCCACGCGTTTGCTTAGGCATCAGTGTGTGAAAAGGTAGGTGGTTTTCTCTAGCTGCGTGTGCGTGCACGTGGTGCTGGGTGCACATCCCTGGGTGCTCGAGGTAAGGTTTCTGCATGGTTTTCGCTGAGGAATCGTGTGTGTGCACATGGACAAAGAGAAGGCGCAGCAACCAGGTTCCAGCGCCGAAGAAGGCAAAAGGCAAGGTTTCCGGCGCTATCTCCTTCACTCCCCAGTCCTAGTCGCGCAAAGCAAGCCGCTAAGCCGGCGACCGGCAAGAGAGCTACAACGAAGCATGCCGAACGGAGAAAATAGCAGCAGTTCATCTGTTCACACCTTGTTTCTGCCATGTGCTTGAACGCCAAGACGTTCGCGCTTCTGTGAGATGAAAGACGTCCTTCTGCATATGTGGTTGCTCACACCGGTGCACTTGTTAGTGTATCCATTCAGTCCTGGGCTGCGGGGCATTCAGAAGTGGCTCTGTGGAGACGTCTGCATAGAGGCAGCTGTCAGAACACGCACACTCGATTGTTCACCAAAACATATGCAGACGCGTCCTTAGCCTGTAGATTTGGATGCACAGAGTTCCCTGTGTTCGCAAGAGACAAGGGAATCGCGTCTGTACGCACAGAAGCAATAGCGGACCGTTTCCCTCGGAGTGAACGCGAAAGAGCCGTCTATATACTCGCAGACACGGGAACGTGCCTCAATGCGGTCACAGAGGCAGCAGCTTTTGCACAGATGCTCTGGTGATTCTGGCACTTTCCAGGCACACTCCTGAAAGTCGCGCACACTGCTGTTCACTCGCTAAACGACCTCTTGGGAAACACGTCTCCGGTCGATGGACCGCTCAGATTGCTTCTCGTGTAACTGTGAACTGTGTCAGCGCAGGGAATCCGTCTCTGTTGAGCAGATGTCAATCCTGCCTCGCTTTTGCTTTGTTGCCTCTACCAAGATGATTTCCCGTTTCTCTCTTCACTGGAGCACGCAGACACAGCCAACGCACATCAAGTGTCAAGAGACACACTCTGCTGAGCTCAACGCTTGTGCAGATGCACATGTGCGACGAAGTCAACACACGTGCTTGTGGAGAGAAAGAAAGGGACTCCCAGGCTTGTGGAGCGACGGGGAGAAAGAGCGGGCGCTGAGGAACACAGTTTCAAACAGACTGTCTCCACACAAACAGGCACCTGTCTGCAGGTATCCTAGATCTTGATTCTTGAACTTGAGGAAACACGCGTCTGAGCAAAACTCCCAAACGCTTCCAGGAAAGACACAGGCTCTCCCACAAGCACACAAGTGTTTGCCCTCAGCTATAGATCAGGGACAAGCTTGTGAAGAGATGCCCTGCTATTCTTTCGCCTTATGGCATCATGTGTTTCGTTTCTCTTGGAGATCGATTGTTAAACGTCTTTCCTCGGGCGACTGTGAAGCATTTGCCAGCGGAGGAGAAGTAGCACGGAGCAGCATTCAGTACTGCCTACGAGTGTCTTTGCTACCCTACTAGCGGAGCTCCAAGAACAGGCACACATCTTCAGGTACCTTCCAAATGTGGATTCCCCTGCAGCCCCGTAGGCGGGCGTGCAGTACGCCAACCATCAACGGACGTTTTTCCCCTCAAGCCTGTCAGGACGTTGCTCGTCCGTCTTTCCCTCAATAGATGGGAGTAGGCGCGCTTGCGGATGTGTGCGTGTGTGTGGCCACGCGTTTGCTTAGGCATCAGTGTGTGAAAAGGTAGGTGCTTTTCTCTAGCTGCGTGTGCGTGCACGTGGTGCTGGGTGCACATCCCTGGGTGCTCGAGGTAAGGTTTCTGCATGGTTTTCGCTGAGGAATCGTGTGTGTGCACATGGACAAAGAGAAGGCGCAGCAACCAGGTTCCAGCGCCGAAGAAGGCAAAAGGCAAGGTTTCCGGCGCTATCTCCTTCACTCCCCAGTCCTAGTCGCGCAAAGCAAGCCGCTAAGCCGGCGACCGGCAAGAGAGCTACAACGAAGCATGCCGAACGGAGAAAATAGCAGCAGTGCATCTGTTCACACCTTGTTTCTGCCATGTGCTTGAACGCCAAGACGTTCGCGCTTCTGTGAGATGAAAGACGTCCTTCTGCATATGTGGTTGCTCACACCGGTGCACTTGTTAGTGTATCCATTCAGTCCTGGGCTGCGGGGCATTCAGAAGTGGCTCTGTGGAGACGTCTGCATAGAGGCAGCTGTCAGAACACGCACACTCGATTGTTCACCAAAACATATGCAGACGCGTCCTTAGCCTGTAGATTTGGATGCACAGAGTTCCCTGTGTTCGCAAGAGACAAGGGAATCGCGTCTGTACGCACAGAAGCAATAGCGGACCGTTTCCCTCGGAGCGACCGCGAAAGAGCCGTCTATGTACTCGCAGACACGGGAACGTGCCTCAATGCGGTCACAGAGGCAGCAGCTTTTGCACAGATGCTCTGGTGATTCTGGCACTTTCCAGGCACACTCCTGAAAGTCGCGCACACTGCTGTTCACTCGCTAAACGACCTCTTGGGAAACACGTCTCCGGTCGATGGACCGCTCAGATTGCTTCTCGTGTAACTGTGAACTGTGTCAGCGCAGGGAATCCGTCTCTGTTGAGCAGATGTCAATCCTGCCTCGCTTTTGCTTTGTTGCCTCTACCAAGATGATTTCCCGTTTCTCTCTTCACTGGAGCACGCAGACACAGCCAACGCACATCAAGTGTCAAGAGACACACTCTGCTGAGCTCAACGCTTGTGCAGATGCACATGTGCGACGAAGTCAACACACGTGCTTGTGGAGAGAAAGAAAGGGACTCCCAGGCGTGTGGAGCGACGGGGAGAAAGAGCGGGCGCTGAGGAACACAGTTTCAAACAGACTGTCTCCACACAAACAGGCACCTGTCTGCAGGTATCCTAGATCTTGATTCTTGAACTTGAGGAAACACGCGTCTGAGCAAAACTCCCAAACGCTTCCAGGAAAGACACAGGCTCTCCCACAAGCACACAAGTGTTTGCCTTCAGCTATACATCAGGGACAAGCTTGTGTAGAGATGCCCTGCTATTCTTTCGCCTTATGGCATCATGTGTTTCGTTTCTCTTGGAGATCGATTGTTAAACGTCTTTCCTCGGGCGACTGTGAAGCATTTGCCAGCGGAGGAGAAGTAGCACGGAGCAGCATTCAGTACTGCCTACGAGTGTCTTTGCTACCCTACTAGCGGAGCTCCAAGAACAGGCACACATCTTCAGGTACCTTCCAAATGTGGATTCCCCTGCAGCCCCGTAGGCGGGCGTGCAGTACGCCAACCATCAACGGACGTTTTTCCCCTCAAGCCTGTCAGGACGTTGCTCGTCCGTCTTTCCCTCAATAGATGGGAGTAGGCGCGCTTGCGGATGTGTGCGTGTGTGTGGCCACGCGTTTGCTTAGGCATCAGTGTGTGAAAAGGTAGGTGCTTTTCTCTAGCTGCGTGTGCGTGCACGTGGTGCTGGGTGCACATCCCTGGGTGCTCGAGGTAAGGTTTCTGCATGGTTTTCGCTGAGGAATCGTGTGTGTGCACATGGACAAAGAGAAGGCGCAGCAACCAGGTTCCAGCGCCGAAGAAGGCAAAAGGCAAGGTTTCCGGCGCTATCTCCTTCACTCCCCAGTCCTAGTCGCGCAAAGCAAGCCGCTAAGCCGGCGACCGGCAAGAGAGCTACAACGAAGCATGCCGAACGGAGAAAATAGCAGCAGCTCATCTGTTCACACCTTGTTTCTGCCATGTGCTTGAACGCCAAGACGTTCGCGCTTCTGTGAGATGAAAGACGTCCTTCTGCATATGTGGTTGCTCACACCGGTGCACTTGTTAGTGTATCCATTCAGTCCTGGGCTGCGGGGCATTCAGAAGTGGCTCTGTGGAGACGTCTGCATAGAGGCAGCTGTCAGAACACGCACACTCGATTGTTCACCAAAACATATGCAGACGCGTCCTTAGCCTGTAGATTTGGATGCACAGAGTTCCCTGTGTTCGCAAGAGACAAGGGAATCGCGTCTGTACGCACAGAAGCAATAGCGGACCGTTTCCCTCGGAGCGAACGCGAAAGAGCCGTCTATATACTCGCAGACACGGGAACGTGCCTCAATGCGGTCACAGAGGCAGCAGCTTTTGCACAGATGCTCTGGTGATTCTGGCACTTTCCAGGCACACTCTTGAAAGTCGCGCACACTGCTGTTCACTCGCTAAACGACCTCTTGGGAAACACGTCTCCGGTCGATGGACCGCTCAGATTGCTTCTCGTGTAACTGTGAACTGTGTCAGCGCAGGGAATCCGTCTCTGTTGAGCAGATGTCAATCCTGCCTCGCTTTTGCTTTGTTGCCTCTACCAAGATGATTTCCCGTTTCTCTCTTCACTGGAGCACGCAGACACAGCCAACGCACATCAAGTGTCAAGAGACACACTCTGCTGAGCTCAACGCTTGTGCAGATGCACATGTGCGACGAAGTCAACACACGTGCTTGTGGAGAGAAAGAAAGGGACTCCCAGGCTTGTGGAGCGACGGGGAGAAAGAGCGGGCGCTGAGGAACACAGTTTCAAACAGACTGTCTCCACACAAACAGGCACCTGTCTGCAGGTATCCTAGATCTTGATTCTTGAACTTGAGGAAACACGCGTCTGAGCAAAACTCCCAAACGCTTCCAGGAAAGACACACGCTCTCCCACAAGCACACAAGTGTTTGCCCTCAGCTATAGATCAGGGACAAGCTTGTGAAGAGATGCCCTGCTATTCTTTCGCCTTATGGCATCATGTGTTTCGTTTCTCTTGGAGATCGATTGTTAAACGTCTTTCCTCGGGCGACTGTGAAGCATTTGCCAGCGGAGGAGAAGTAGCACGGAGCAGCATTCAGTACTGCCTACGAGTGTCTTTGCTACCCTACTAGCGGAGCTCCAAGAACAGGCACACATCTTCAGGTACCTTCCAAATGTGGATTCCCCTGCAGCCCCGTAGGCGGGCGTGCAGTACGCCAACCATCAACGGACGTTTTTCCCCTCAAGCCTGTCAGGACGTTGCTCGTCCGTCTTTCCCTCAATAGATGGGAGTAGGCGCGCTTGCGGATATGTGCGTGTGTGGCCACGCGTTTGCTTAGGCATCAGTGTGTGAAAAGGTAGGTGCTTTTCTCTAGCTGCGTGTGCGTGCACGTGGTGCTGGGTGCACATGCCTGGGTGCTCGTGGAAAGGTTTCTGCATGGTTTTCGCTGAGGAATCGTGTGTGTGCACATGGACAAAGAGAAGGCGCAGCAACCAGGTTCCAGCGCCGAAGAAGGCAAATGCAAGGTTTCCGGCGCTATCTCCTTCTCTCCGCAGACCTAGTCGCGCAAAGCAAGCCGCTAAGCCGGCGACCGGCAAGAGAGCTACAACGAAGCATGCCGAACGGAGAAAATAGCAGCAGTGCATCTGTTCACACCTTGTTTCTGCCATGTGCTTGAACGCCAAGACGTTCGCGCTTCTGTGAGATGAAAGACGTCCTTCTGCATATGTGGTTGCTCACACCGGTGCACTTGTTAGTGTATCCATTCAGTCCTGGGCTGCGGGGCATTCAGAAGTGGCTCTGTGGAGACGTCTGCATAGAGGCAGCTGTCAGAACACGCACACTCGATTGTTCACCAAAACATATGCAGACGCGTCCTTAGCCTGTAGATTTGGATGCACAGAGTTCCCTGTGTTCGCAAGAGACAAGGGAATCGCGTCTGTACGCACAGAAGCAATAGCGGACCGTTTCCCTCGGAGCGACCGCGAAAGAGCCGTCTATGTACTCGCAGACACGGGAACGTGCCTCAATGCGGTCACAGAGGCAGCAGCTTTTGCACAGATGCTCTGGTGATTCTGGCACTTTCCAGGCACACTCTTGAAAGTCGCGCACACTGCTGTTCACTCGCTAAACGACCTCTTGGGAAACACGTCTCCGGTCGATGGACCGCTCAGATTGCTTCTCGTGTAACTGTGAACTGTGTCAGCGCAGGGAATCCGTCTCTGTTGAGCAGATGTCAATCCTGCCTCGCTTTTGCTTTGTTGCCTCTACCAAGATGATTTCCCGTTTCTCTCTTCACTGGAGCACGCAGACACAGCCAACGCACATCAAGTGTCAAGAGACACACTCTGCTGAGCTCAACGCTTGTGCAGATGCACATGTGCGACGAAGTCAACACACGTGCTTGTGGAGAGAAAGAAAGGGACTCCCAGGCGTGTGGAGCGACGGGGAGAAAGAGCGGGCGCTGAGGAACACAGTTTCAAACAGACTGTCTCCACACAAACAGGCACCTGTCTGCAGGTATCCTAGATCTTGATTCTTGAACTTGAGGAAACACGCGTCTGAGCAAAGCTCCCAAACGCTTCCAGGAAAGACACAGGCTCTCCCACAAGCACACAAGTGTTTGCCCTCAGCTATAGATCAGGGACAAGCTTGTGAAGAGATGCCCTGCTATTCTTTCGCCTTATGGCATCATGTGTTTCGTTTCTCTTGGAGATCGATTGTTAAACGTCTTTCCTCGGGCGACTGTGAAGCATTTGCCAGCGGAGGAGAAGTAGCACGGAGCAGCATTCAGTACTGCCTACGAGTGTCTTTGCTACCCTACTAGCGGAGCTCCAAGAACAGGCACACATCTTCAGATACCTTCCAAATGTGGATTCCCCTGCAGCCCCGTAGGCGGGCGTGCAGTACGCCAACCATCAACGGACGTTTTTCCCCTCAAGCCTGTCAGGACGTTGCTCGTCCGTCTTTCCCTCAATAGATGGGAGTAGGCGCGCTTGCGGATGTGTGCGTGTGTGTGGCCACGCGTTTGCTTAGGCATCAGTGTGTGAAAAGGTAGGTGGTTTTCTCTAGCTGCGTGTGCGTGCACGTGGTGCTGGGTGCACATCCCTGGGTGCTCGAGGTAAGGTTTCTGCATGGTTTTCGCTGAGGAATCGTGTGTGTGCACATGGACAAAGAGAAGGCGCAGCAACCAGGTTCCAGCGCCGAAGAAGGCAAAAGGCAAGGTTTCCGGCGCTATCTCCTTCACTCCCCAGTCCTAGTCGCGCAAAGCAAGCCGCTAAGCCGGCGACCGGCAAGAGAGCTACAACGAAGCATGCCGAACGGAGAAAATAGCAGCAGCGCATCTGTTCACACCTTGTTTCTGCCATGTGCTTGAACGCCAAGACGTTCGCGCTTCTGTGAGATGAAAGACGTCCTTCTGCATATGTGGTTGCTCACACCGGTGCACTTGTTAGTGTATCCATTCAGTCCTGGGCTGCGGGGCATTCAGAAGTGGCTCTGTGGAGACGTCTGCATAGAGGCAGCTGTCAGAACACGCACACTCGATTGTTCACCAAAACATATGCAGACGCGTCCTTAGCCTGTAGATTTGGATGCACAGAGTTCCCTGTGTTCGCAAGAGACAAGGGAATCGCGTCTGTACGCACAGAAGCAATAGCGGACCGTTTCCCTCGGAGTGAACGCGAAAGAGCCGTCTATATACTCGCAGACACGGGAACGTGCCTCAATGCGGTCACAGAGGCAGCAGCTTTTGCACAGATGCTCTGGTGATTCTGGCACTTTCCACGCACACTCCTGAAAGTCGCGCACACTGCTGTTCACTCGCTAAACGACCTCTTGGGAAACACGTCTCCGGTCGATGGACCGCTCAGATTGCTTCTCGTGTAACTGTGAACTGTGTCAGCGCAGGGAATCCGTCTCTGTTGAGCAGATGTCAATCCTGCCTCGCTTTTGCTTTGTTGCCTCTACCAAGATGATTTCCCGTTTCTCTCTTCACTGGAGCACGCAGACACAGCCAACGCACATCAAGTGTCAAGAGACACACTCTGCTGAGCTCAACGCTTGTGCAGATGCACATGTGCGACGAAGTCAACACACGTGCTTGTGGAGAGAAAGAAAGGGACTCCCAGGCGTGTGGAGCGACGGGGAGAAAGAGCGGGCGCTGAGGAACACAGTTTCAAACAGACTGTCTCCACACAAACAGGCACCTGTCTGCAGGTATCCTAGATCTTGATTCTTGAACTTGAGGAAACACGCGTCTGAGCAAAACTCCCAAACGCTTCCAGGAAAGACACAGGCTCTCCCACAAGCACACAAGTGTTTGCCCTCAGCTATAGATCAGGGACAAGCTTGTGAAGAGATGCCCTGCTATTCTTTCGCCTTATGGCATCATGTGTTTCGTTCCTCTTGGAGATCGATTGTTAAACGTCTTTCCTCGGGCGACTGTGAAGCATTTGCCAGCGGAGGAGAAGTAGCACGGAGCAGCATTCAGTACTGCCTACGAGTGTCTTTGCTACCCTACTAGCGGAGCTCCAAGAGCAGGCACACATCTTCAGGTACCTTCCAAATGTGGATTCCCCTGCAGCCCCGTAGGCGGGCGTGCAGTACGCCAACCATCAACGGACGTTTTTCCCCTCAAGCCTGTCAGGACGTTGCTCGTCCGTCTTTCCCTCAATAGATGGGAGTAGGCGCGCTTGCGGATGTGTGCGTGTGTGTGGCCACGCGTTTGCTTAGGCATCAGTGTGTGAAAAGGTAGGTGCTTTTCTCTAGCTGCGTGTGCGTGCACGTGGTGCTGGGTGCACATCCCTGGGTGCTCGAGGTAAGGTTTCTGCATGGTTTTCGCTGAGGAATCGTGTGTGTGCACATGGACAAAGAGAAGGCGCAGCAACCAGGTTCCAGCGCCGAAGAAGGCAAAAGGCAAGGTTTCCGGCGCTATCTCCTTCACTCCCCAGTCCTAGTCGCGCAAAGCAAGCCGCTAAGCCGGCGACCGGCAAGAGAGCTACAACGAAGCATGCCGAACGGAGAAAATAGCAGCAGCGCATCTGTTCACACCTTGTTTCTGCCATGTGCTTGAACGCCAAGACGTTCGCGCTTCTGTGAGATGAAAGACGTCCTTCTGCATATGTGGTTGCTCACACCGGTGCACTTGTTAGTGTATCCATTCAGTCCTGGGCTGCGGGGCATTCAGAAGTGGCTCTGTGGAGACGTCTGCATAGAGGCAGCTGTCAGAACACGCACACTCGATTGTTCACCAAAACATATGCAGACGCGTCCTTAGCCTGTAGATTTGGATGCACAGAGTTCCCTGTGTTCGCAAGAGACAAGGGAATCGCGTCTGTACGCACAGAAGCAATAGCGGACCGTTTCCCTCGGAGTGAACGCGAAAGAGCCGTCTATATACTCGCAGACACGGGAACGTTCCTCAATGCGGTCACAGAGGCAGCACCTTTTGCACAGATGCTCTGGTGATTGTGGCACTTTCCACGCACACTCCTGAAAGTCGCGCACACTGCTGTTCACTCGCTAAACGACCTCTTGGGAAACACGTCTCCGGTCGATGGACCGCTCAGATTGCTTCTCGTGTAACTGTGAACTGTGTCAGCGCAGGGAATCCGTCTCTGTTGAGCAGATGTCAATCCTGCCTCGCTTTTGCTTTGTTGCCTCTACCAAGATGATTTCCCGTTTCTCTCTTCACTGGAGCACGCAGACACAGCCAACGCACATCAAGTGTCAAGAGACACACTCTGCTGAGCTCAACGCTTGTGCAGATGCACATGTGCGACGAAGTCAACACACGTGCTTGTGGAGAGAAAGAAAGGGACTCCCAGGCGTGTGGAGCGACGGGGAGAAAGAGCGGGCGCTGAGGAACACAGTTTCAAACAGACTGTCTCCACACAAACAGGCACCTGTCTGCAGGTATCCTAGATCTTGATTCTTGAACTTGAGGAAACACGCGTCTGAGCAAAACTCCCAAACGCTTCCAGGAAAGACACAGGCTCTCCCACAAGCACACAAGTGTTTGCCCTCAGCTATAGATCAGGGACAAGCTTGTGAAGAGATGCCCTGCTATTCTTTCGCCTTATGGCATCATGTGTTTCGTTTCTCTTGGAGATCGATTGTTAAACGTCTTTCCTCGGGCGACTGTGAAGCATTTGCCAGCGGAGGAGAAGTAGCACGGAGCAGCATTCAGTACTGCCTACGAGTGTCTTTGCTACCCTACTAGCGGAGCTCCAAGAACAGGCACACATCTTCAGGTACCTTCCAAATGTGGATTCCCCTGCAGCCCCGTAGGCGGGCGTGCAGTACGCCAACCATCAACGGACGTTTTTCCCCTCAAGCCTGTCAGGACTTTGCTCGTCCGTCTTTCCCTCAATAGATGGGAGTAGGCGCGCTTGCGGATGTGTGCGTGTGTGTGGCCACGCGTTTGCTTAGGCATCAGTGTGTGAAAAGGTAGGTGCTTTTCTCTAGCTGCGTGTGCGTGCACGTGGTGCTGGGTGCACATCCCTGGGTGCTCGAGGTAAGGTTTCTGCATGGTTTTCGCTGAGGAATCGTGTGTGTGCACATGGACAAAGAGAAGGCGCAGCAACCAGGTTCCAGCGCCGAAGAAGGCAAAAGGCAAGGTTTCCGGCGCTATCTCCTTCACTCCCCAGTCCTAGTCGCGCAAAGCAAGCCGCTAAGCCGGCGACCGGCAAGAGAGCTACAACGAAGCATGCCGAACGGAGAAAATAGCAGCAGCTCATCTGTTCACACCTTGTTTCTGCCATGTGCTTGAACGCCAAGACGTTCGCGCTTCTGTGAGATGAAAGACGTCCTTCTGCATATGTGGTTGCTCACACCGGTGCACTTGTTAGTGTATCCATTCAGTCCTGGGCTGCGGGGCATTCAGAAGTGGCTCTGTGGAGACGTCTGCATAGAGGCAGCTGTCAGAACACGCACACTCGATTGTTCACCAAAACATATGCAGACGCGTCCTTAGCCTGTAGATTTGGATGCACAGAGTTCCCTGTGTTCGCAAGAGACAAGGGAATCGCGTCTGTACGCACAGAAGCAATAGCGGACCGTTTCCCTCGGAGTGAACGCGAAAGAGCCGTCTATATACTCGCAGACACGGGAACGTGCCTCAATGCGGTCACAGAGGCAGCAGCTTTTGCACAGATGCTCTGGTGATTCTGGCACTTTCCACGCACACTCCTGAAAGTCGCGCACACTGCTGTTCACTCGCTAAACGACCTCTTGGGAAACACGTCTCCGGTCGATGGACCGCTCAGATTGCTTCTCGTGTAACTGTGAACTGTGTCAGCGCAGGGAATCCGTCTCTGTTGAGCAGATGTCAATCCTGCCTCGCTTTTGCTTTGTTGCCTCTACCAAGATGATTTCCCGTTTCTCTCTTCACTGGAGCACGCAGACACAGCCAACGCACATCAAGTGTCAAGAGACACACTCTGCTGAGCTCAACGCTTGTGCAGATGCACATGTGCGACGAAGTCAACACACGTGCTTGTGGAGAGAAAGAAAGGGACTCCCAGGCGTGTGGAGCGACGGGGAGAAAGAGCGGGCGCTGAGGAACACAGTTTCAAACAGACTGTCTCCACACAAACAGGCACCTGTCTGCAGGTATCCTAGATCTTGATTCTTGAACTTGAGGAAACACGCGTCTGAGCAAAACTCCCAAACGCTTCCAGGAAAGACACAGGCTCTCCCACAAGCACACAAGTGTTTGCCCTCAGCTATAGATCAGGGACAAGCTTGTGAAGAGATGCCCTGCTATTCTTTCGCCTTATGGCATCATGTGTTTCGTTTCTCTTGGAGATCGATTGTTAAACGTCTTTCCTCGGGCGACTGTGAAGCATTTGCCAGCGGAGGAGAAGTAGCACGGAGCAGCATTCAGTACTGCCTACGAGTGTCTTTGCTACCCTACTAGCGGAGCTCCAAGAGCAGGCACACATCTTCAGGTACCTTCCAAATGTGGATTCCCCTGCAGCCCCGTAGGCGGGCGTGCAGTACGCCAACCATCAACGGACGTTTTTCCCCTCAAGCCTGTCAGGACGTTGCTCGTCCGTCTTTCCCTCAATAGATGGGAGTAGGCGCGCTTGCGGATGTGTGCGTGTGTGTGGCCACGCGTTTGCTTAGGCATCAGTGTGTGAAAAGGTAGGTGCTTTTCTCTAGCTGCGTGTGCGTGCACGTGGTGCTGGGTGCACATCCCTGGGTGCTCGAGGTAAGGTTTCTGCATGGTTTTCGCTGAGGAATCGTGTGTGTGCACATGGACAAAGAGAAGGCGCAGCAACCAGGTTCCAGCGCCGAAGAAGGCAAAAGGCAAGGTTTCCGGCGCTATCTCCTTCACTCCCCAGTCCTAGTCGCGCAAAGCAAGCCGCTAAGCCGGCGACCGGCAAGAGAGCTACAACGAAGCATGCCGAACGGAGAAAATAGCAGCAGCGCATCTGTTCACACCTTGTTTCTGCCATGTGCTTGAACGCCAAGACGTTCGCGCTTCTGTGAGATGAAAGACGTCCTTCTGCATATGTGGTTGCTCACACCGGTGCACTTGTTAGTGTATCCATTCAGTCCTGGGCTGCGGGGCATTCAGAAGTGGCTCTGTGGAGACGTCTGCATAGAGGCAGCTGTCAGAACACGCACACTCGATTGTTCACCAAAACATATGCAGACGCGTCCTTAGCCTGTAGATTTGGATGCACAGAGTTCCCTGTGTTCGCAAGAGACAAGGGAATCGCGTCTGTACGCACAGAAGCAATAGCGGACCGTTTCCCTCGGAGTGAACGCGAAAGAGCCGTCTATATACTCGCAGACACGGGAACGTTCCTCAATGCGGTCACAGAGGCAGCACCTTTTGCACAGATGCTCTGGTGATTGTGGCACTTTCCACGCACACTCCTGAAAGTCGCGCACACTGCTGTTCACTCGCTAAACGACCTCTTGGGAAACACGTCTCCGGTCGATGGACCGCTCAGATTGCTTCTCGTGTAACTGTGAACTGTGTCAGCGCAGGGAATCCGTCTCTGTTGAGCAGATGTCAATCCTGCCTCGCTTTTGCTTTGTTGCCTCTACCAAGATGATTTCCCGTTTCTCTCTTCACTGGAGCACGCAGACACAGCCAACGCACATCAAGTGTCAAGAGACACACTCTGCTGAGCTCAACGCTTGTGCAGATGCACATGTGCGACGAAGTCAACACACGTGCTTGTGGAGAGAAAGAAAGGGACTCCCAGGCGTGTGGAGCGACGGGGAGAAAGAGCGGGCGCTGAGGAACACAGTTTCAAACAGACTGTCTCCACACAAACAGGCACCTGTCTGCAGGTATCCTAGATCTTGATTCTTGAACTTGAGGAAACACGCGTCTGAGCAAAACTCCCAAACGCTTCCAGGAAAGACACAGGCTCTCCCACAAGCACACAAGTGTTTGCCCTCAGCTATAGATCAGGGACAAGCTTGTGAAGAGATGCCCTGCTATTCTTTCGCCTTATGGCATCATGTGTTTCGTTTCTCTTGGAGATCGATTGTTAAACGTCTTTCCTCGGGCGACTGTGAAGCATTTGCCAGCGGAGGAGAAGTAGCACGGAGCAGCATTCAGTACTGCCTACGAGTGTCTTTGCTACCCTACTAGCGGAGCTCCAAGAACAGGCACACATCTTCAGGTACCTTCCAAATGTGGATTCCCCTGCAGCCCCGTAGGCGGGCGTGCAGTACGCCAACCATCAACGGACGTTTTTCCCCTCAAGCCTGTCAGGACTTTGCTCGTCCGTCTTTCCCTCAATAGATGGGAGTAGGCGCGCTTGCGGATGTGTGCGTGTGTGTGGCCACGCGTTTGCTTAGGCATCAGTGTGTGAAAAGGTAGGTGCTTTTCTCTAGCTGCGTGTGCGTGCACGTGGTGCTGGGTGCACATCCCTGGGTGCTCGAGGTAAGGTTTCTGCATGGTTTTCGCTGAGGAATCGTGTGTGTGCACATGGACAAAGAGAAGGCGCAGCAACCAGGTTCCAGCGCCGAAGAAGGCAAAAGGCAAGGTTTCCGGCGCTATCTCCTTCACTCCCCAGTCCTAGTCGCGCAAAGCAAGCCGCTAAGCCGGCGACCGGCAAGAGAGCTACAACGAAGCATGCCGAACGGAGAAAATAGCAGCAGCTCATCTGTTCACACCTTGTTTCTGCCATGTGCTTGAACGCCAAGACGTTCGCGCTTCTGTGAGATGAAAGACGTCCTTCTGCATATGTGGTTGCTCACACCGGTGCACTTGTTAGTGTATCCATTCAGTCCTGGGCTGCGGGGCATTCAGAAGTGGCTCTGTGGAGACGTCTGCATAGAGGCAGCTGTCAGAACACGCACACTCGATTGTTCACCAAAACATATGCAGACGCGTCCTTAGCCTGTAGATTTGGATGCACAGAGTTCCCTGTGTTCGCAAGAGACAAGGGAATCGCGTCTGTACGCACAGAAGCAATAGCGGACCGTTTCCCTCGGAGTGAACGCGAAAGAGCCGATATATACTCGCAGACACGGGAACGTGCCTCAATGCGGTCACAGAGGCAGCAGCTTTTGCACAGATGCTCTGGTGATTCTGGCACTTTCCAGGCACACTCCTGAAAGTCGCGCACACCGCTGTTCACTCGCTAAACGACCTCTTGGGAAACACGTCTCCGGTCGATGGACCGCTCAGATTGCTTCTCGTGTAACTGTGAACTGTGTCAGCGCAGGGAATCCGTCTCTGTTGAGCAGATGTCAATCCCGCCTCGCTTTTGCTTTGTTGCCTCTACCAAGATGATTTCCCGTTTCTCTCTTCACTGGAGCACGCAGACACAGCCAACGCACATCAAGTGTCAAGAGACACACTCTGCTGAGCTCAACGCTTGTGCAGATGCACATGTGCGACGAAGTCAACACACGTGCTTGTGGAGAGAAAGAAAGGGACTCCCAGGCGTGTGGAGCGACGGGGAGAAAGAGCGGGCGCTGAGGAACACAGTTTCAAACAGACTGTCTCCACACAAACAGGCACCTGTCTGCAGGTATCCTAGATCTTGATTCTTGAACTTGAGGAAACACGCGTCTGAGCAAAACTCCCAAACGCTTCCAGGAAAGACACAGGCTCTCCCACAAGCACACAAGTGTTTGCCCTCAGCTATAGATCAGGGACAAGCTTGTGAAGAGATGCCCTGCTATTCTTTCGCCTTATGGCATCATGTGTTTCGTTTCTCTTGGAGATCGATTGTTAAACATCTTTCCTCGGGCGACTGTGAAGCATTTGCCAGCGGAGGAGAAGTAGCACGGAGCAGCATTCAGTACTGCCTACGAGTGTCTTTGCTACCCTACTAGCGGAGCTCCAAGAACAGGCACACATCTTCAGGTACCTTCCAAATGTGGATTCCCCTGCAGCCCCGTAGGCGGGCGTGCAGTACGCCAACCATCAACGGACGTTTTTCCCCTCAAGCCTGTCAGGACGTTGCTCGTCCGTCTTTCCCTCAATAGATGGGAGTAGGCGCGCTTGCGGATGTGTGCGTGTGTGTGGCCACGCGTTTGCTTAGGCATCAGTGTGTGAAAAGGTAGGTGCTTTTCTCTAGCTGCGTGTGCGTGCACGTGGTGCTGGGTGCACATCCCTGGGTGCTCGAGGTAAGGTTTCTGCATGGTTTTCGCTGAGGAATCGTGTGTGTGCACATGGACAAAGAGAAGGCGCAGCAACCAGGTTCCAGCGCCGAAGAAGGCAAAAGGCAAGGTTTCCGGCGCTATCTCCTTCACTCCCCAGTCCTAGTCGCGCAAAGCAAGCCGCTAAGCCGGCGACCGGCAAGAGAGCTACAACGAAGCATGCCGAACGGAGAAAATAGCAGCAGTTCATCTGTTCACACCTTGTTTCTGCCATGTGCTTGAACGCCAAGACGTTCGCGCTTCTGTGAGATGAAAGACGTCCTTCTGCATATGTGGTTGCTCACACCGGTGCACTTGTTAGTGTATCCATTCAGTCCTGGGCTGCGGGGCATTCAGAAGTGGCTCTGTGGAGACGTCTGCATAGAGGCAGCTGTCAGAACACGCACACTCGATTGTTCACCAAAACATATGCAGACGCGTCCTTAGCCTGTAGATTTGGATGCACAGAGTTCCCTGTGTTCGCAAGAGACAAGGGAATCGCGTCTGTACGCACAGAAGCAATAGCGGACCGTTTCCCTCGGAGTGAATGCGAAAGAGCCGTCTATGTACTCGGAGACACGGGAACGTGCCTCAATGCAGTCACAGAGGCAGCAGCTTTTGCACAGATGCTCTGGTGATTCTGGCACTTTCCAGGCACACTCCTGAAAGTCGCGCACACTGCTGTTCACTCGCTAAACGACCTCTTGGGAAACACGTCTCCGGTCGATGGACCGCTCAGATTGCTTCTCGTGTAACTGTGAACTGTGTCAGCGCAGAGAATCCGTCTCTGTTGAGCAGATGTCAAAACTGCCTCGCTTTTGCTTTGTTGCCTCTACCAAGATGATTTCCCATTTCTCTCTTCACTGGAGCACTCAGACACAGCCAACGCACATCAAGTGTCAAGAGACACACTCTGCTGAGCTCAACGCTTGTGCAGATGCACATGTGCGACGAAGTCAACACACGTGCTTGTGGAGAGAAAGAAAGGGACTCCCAGGCGTGTGGAGCGACGGGGAGAAAGAGCGGGCGCTGAGGAACACAGTTTCAAACAGACTGTCTCCACACAAACAGGCACCTGTCTGCAGGTATCCTAGATCTTGATTCTTGAACTTGAGGAAACACGCGTCTGAGCAAAACTCCCAAACGCTTCCAGGAAACACACAGGCTCTCCCACAAGCACACAAGTGTTTGCCCTCAGCTATAGATCAGGGACAAGCTTGTGAAGAGATGCCCTGCTATTCTTTCGCCTTATGGCATCATGTGTTTCGTTTCTCTTGGAGATCGATTGTTAAACGTCTTTCCTCGGGCGACTGTGAAGCATTTGCCAGCGGAGGAGAAGTAGCACGGAGCAGCATTCAGTACTGCCTACGAGTGTCTTTGCTACCCTACTAGCGGAGCTCCAAGAACAGGCACACATCTTCAGGTACCTTCCAAATGTGGATTCCCCTGCAGCCCCGTAGGCGGGCGTGCAGTACGCCAACCATCAACGGACGTTTTTCCCCTCAAGCCTGTCAGGACTTTGCTCGTCCGTCTTTCCCTCAATAGATGGGAGTAGGCGCGCTTGCGGATGTGTGCGTGTGTGTGGCCACGCGTTTGCTTAGGCATCAGTGTGTGAAAAGGTAGGTGCTTTTCTCTAGCTGCGTGAGCGTGCACGTGGTGCTGGGTGCACATCCCTGGGTGCTCGAGGTAAGGTTTCTGCATGGTTTTCGCTGAGGAATCGTGTGTGTGCACATGGACAAAGAGAAGGCGCAGCAACCAGGTTCCAGCGCCGAAGAAGGCAAAAGGCAAGGTTTCCGGCGCTATCTCCTTCACTCCCCAGTCCTAGTCGCGCAAAGCAAGCCGCTAAGCCGGCGACCGGCAAGAGAGCTACAACGAAGCATGCCGAACGGAGAAAATAGCAGCAGCTCATCTGTTCACACCTTGTTTCTGCCATGTGCTTGAACGCCAAGACGTTCGCGCTTCTGTGAGATGAAAGACGTCCTTCTGCATATGTGGTTGCTCACACCGGTGCACTTGTTAGTGTATCCATTCAGTCCTGGGCTGCGGGGCATTCAGAAGTGGCTCTGTGGAGACGTCTGCATAGAGGCAGCTGTCAGAACACGCACACTCGATTGTTCACCAAAACATATGCAGACGCGTCCTTAGCCTGTAGATTTGGATGCACAGAGTTCCCTGTGTTCGCAAGAGACAAGGGAATCGCGTCTGTACGCACAGAAGCAATAGCGGACCGTTTCCCTCGGAGCGAACGCGAAAGAGCCGTCTATATACTCGCAGACACGGGAACGTGCCTCAATGCGGTCACAGAGGCAGCAGCTTTTGCACAGATGCTCTGGTGATTCTGGCACTTTCCACGCACACTCCTGAAAGTCGCGCACACTGCTGTTCACTCGCTAAACGACCTCTTGGGAAACACGTCTCCGGTCGATGGACCGCTCAGATTGCTTCTCGTGTAACTGTGAACTGTGTCAGCGCAGGGAATCCGTCTCTGTTGAGCAGATGTCAATCCTGCCTCGCTTTTGCTTTGTTGCCTCTACCAAGATGATTTCCCATTTCTCTCTTCACTGGAGCACTCAGACACAGCCAACGCACATCAAGTGTCAAGAGACACACTCTGCTGAGCTCAACGCTTGTGCAGATGCACATGTGCGACGAAGTCAACACACGTGCTTGTGGAGAGAAAGAAAGGGACTCCCAGGCGTGTGGAGCGACGGGGAGAAAGAGCGGGCGCTGAGGAACACAGTTTCAAACAGACTGTCTCCACACAAACAGGCACTTGTCTGCAGGTATCCTAGATCTTGATTCTTGAACTTGAGGAAACACGCGTCTGAGCAAAACTCCCAAACGCTTCCAGGAAAGACACAGGCTCTCCCACAAGCACACAAGTGTTTGCCCTCAGCTATAGATCAGGGACAAGCTTGTGAAGAGATGCCCTGCTATTCTTTCGCCTTATGGCATCATGTGTTTCGTTTCTCTTGGAGATCGATTGTTAAACGCCTTTCCTCGGGCGACTGTGAAGCATTTGCCAGCGGAGGAGAAGTAGCACGGAGCAGCATTCAGTACTGCCTACGAGTGTCTTTGCTACCCTACTAGCGGAGCTCCAAGAACAGGCACACATCTTCAGGTACCTTCCAAATGTGGATTCCCCTGCAGCCCCGTAGGCGGGCGTGCAGTACGCCAACCATCAACGGACGTTTTTCCCCTCAAGCCTGTCAGGACGTTGCTCGTCCGTCTTTCCCTCAATAGATGGGAGTAGGCGCGCTTGCGGATGTGTGCGTGTGTGTGGCCACGCGTTTGCTTAGGCATCAGTGTGTGAAAAGGTAGGTGCTTTTCTCTAGCTGCGTGTGCGTGCACGTGGTGCTGGGTGCACATCCCTGGGTGCTCGTGGAAAGGTTTCTGCATGGTTTTCGCTGAGGAATCGTGTGTGTGCACATGGACAAAGAGAAGGCGCAGCAACCAGGTTCCAGCGCCGAAGAAGGCAAAAGGCAAGGTTTCCGGCGCTATCTCCTTCTCTCCGCAGACCTAGTCGCGCAAAGCAAGCCGCTAAGCCGGCGACCGGCAAGAGAGCTACAACGAAGCATGCCGAACGGAGAAAATAGCAGCAGCGCATCTGTTCACACCTTGTTTCTGCCATGTGCTTGAACGCCAAGACGTTCGCGCTTCTGTGAGATGAAAGACGTCCTTCTGCATATGTGGTTGCTCACACCGGTGCACTTGTTAGTGTATCCATTCAGTCCTGGGCTGCGGGGCATTCAGAAGTGGCTCTGTGGAGACGTCTGCATAGAGGCAGCTGTCAGAACACGCACACTCGATTGTTCACCAAAACATATGCAGACGCGTCCTTAGCCTGTAGATTTGGATGCACAGAGTTCCCTGTGTTCGCAAGAGACAAGGGAATCGCGTCTGTACGCACAGAAGCAATAGCGGACCGTTTCCCTCGGAGCGACCGCGAAAGAGCCGTCTATGTACTCGCAGACACGGGAACGTGCCTCAATGCGGTCACAGAGGCAGCAGCTTTTGCACAGATGCTCTGGTGATTCTGGCACTTTCCACGCACACTCCTGAAAGTCGCGCACACTGCTGTTCACTCGCTAAACGACCTCTTGGGAAACACGTCTCCGGTCGATGGACCGCTCAGATTGCTTCTCGTGTAACTGTGAACTGTGTCAGCGCAGGGAATCCGTCTCTGTTGAGCAGATGTCAATCCTGCCTCGCTTTTGCTTTGTTGCCTCTACCAAGATGATTTCCCGTTTCTCTCTTCACTGGAGCACGCAGACACAGCCAACGCACATCAAGTGTCAAGAGACACACTCTGCTGAGCTCAACGCTTGTGCAGATGCACATGTGCGACGAAGTCAACACACGTGCTTGTGGAGAGAAAGAAAGGGACTCCCAGGCGTGTGGAGCGACGGGGAGAAAGAGCGGGCGCTGAGGAACACAGTTTCAAACAGACTGTCTCCACACAAACAGGCACCTGTCTGCAGGTATCCTAGATCTTGATTCTTGAACTTGAGGAAACACGCGTCTGAGCAAAACTCCCAAACGCTTCCAGGAAAGACACAGGCTCTCCCACAAGCACACAAGTGTTTGCCCTCAGCTATAGATCAGGGACAAGCTTGTGAAGAGATGCCCTGCTATTCTTTCGCCTTATGGCATCATGTGTTTCGTTTCTCTTGGAGATCGATTGTTAAACGTCTTTCCTCGGGCGACTGTGAAGCATTTGCCAGCGGAGGAGAAGTAGCACGGAGCAGCATTCAGTACTGCCTACGAGTGTCTTTGCTACCCTACTAGCGGAGCTCCAAGAACAGGCACACATCTTCAGGTACCTTCCAAATGTGGATTCCCCTGCAGCCCCGTAGGCGGGCGTGCAGTACGCCAACCATCAACGGACGTTTTTCCCCTCAAGCCTGTCAGGACGTTGCTCGTCCGTCTTTCCCTCAATAGATGGGAGTAGGCGCGCTTGCGGATGTGTGCGTGTGTGTGGCCACGCGTTTGCTTAGGCATCAGTGTGTGAAAAGGTAGGTGCTTTTCTCTAGCTGCGTGTGCGTGCACGTGGTGCTGGGTGCACATCCCTGGGTGCTCGAGGTAAGGTTTCTGCATGGTTTTCGCTGAGGAATCGTGTGTGTGCACATGGACAAAGAGAAGGCGCAGCAACCAGGTTCCAGCGCCGAAGAAGGCAAAAGGCAAGGTTTCCGGCGCTATCTCCTTCACTCCCCAGTCCTAGTCGCGCAAAGCAAGCCGCTAAGCCGGCGACCGGCAAGAGAGCTACAACCAAGCATGCCGAACGGAGAAAATAGCAGCAGCGCATCTGTTCACACCTTGTTTCTGCCATGTGCTTGAACGCCAAGACGTTCGCGCTTCTGTGAGATGAAAGACGTCCTTCTGCATATGTGGTTGCTCACACCGGTGCACTTGTTAGTGTATCCATTCAGTCCTGGGCTGCGGGGCATTCAGAAGTGGCTCTGTGGAGACGTCTGCATAGAGGCAGCTGTCAGAACACGCACACTCGATTGTTCACCAAAACATATGCAGACGCGTCCTTAGCCTGTAGATTTGGATGCACAGAGTTCCCTGTGTTCGCAAGAGACAAGGGAATCGCGTCTGTACGCACAGAAGCAATAGCGGACCGTTTCCCTCGGAGTGAACGCGAAAGAGCCGTCTATATACTCGCAGACACGGGAACGTGCCTCAATGCGGTCACAGAGGCAGCAGCTTTTGCACAGATGCTCTGGTGATTCTGGCACTTTCCAGGCACACTCCTGAAAGTCGCGCACACTGCTGTTCACTCGCTAAACGACCTCTTGGGAAACACGTCTCCGGTCGATGGACCGCTCAGATTGCTTCTCGTGTAACTGTGAACTGTGTCAGCGCAGGGAATCCGTCTCTGTTGAGCAGATGTCAATCCCGCCTCGCTTTTGCTTTGTTGCCTCTACCAAGATGATTTCCCGTTTCTCTCTTCACTGGAGCACGCAGACACAGCCAACGCACATCAAGTGTCAAGAGACACACTCTGCTGAGCTCAACGCTTGTGCAGATGCACATGTGCGACGAAGTCAACACACGTGCTTGTGGAGAGAAAGAAAGGGACTCCCAGGCGTGTGGAGCGACGGGGAGAAAGAGCGGGCGCTGAGGAACACAGTTTCAAACAGACTGTCTCCACACAAACAGGCACCTGTCTGCAGGTATCCTAGATCTTGATTCTTGAACTTGAGGAAACACGCGTCTGAGCAAAACTCCCAAACGCTTCCAGGAAAGACACAGGCTCTCCCACAAGCACACAAGTGTTTGCCCTCAGCTATAGATCAGGGACAAGCTTGTGAAGAGATGCCCTGCTATTCTTTCGCCTTATGGCATCATGTGTTTCGTTTCTCTTGGAGATCGATTGTTAAACGTCTTTCCTCGGGCGACTGTGAAGCATTTGCCAGCGGAGGAGAAGTAGCACGGAGCAGCATTCAGTACTGCCTACGAGTGTCTTTGCTACCCTACTAGCGGAGCTCCAAGAACAGGCACACATCTTCAGGTACCTTCCAAATGTGGATTCCCCTGCAGCCCCGTAGGCGGGCGTGCAGTACGCCAACCATCAACGGACGTTTTTCCCCTCAAGCCTGTCAGGACGTTGCTCGTCCGTCTTTCCCTCAATAGATGGGAGTAGGCGCGCTTGCGGATGTGTGCGTGTGTGTGGCCACGCGTTTGCTTAGGCATCAGTGTGTGAAAAGGTAGGTGCTTTTCTCTAGCTGCGTGTGCGTGCACGTGGTGCTGGGTGCACATCCCTGGGTGCTCGAGGTAAGGTTTCTGCATGGTTTTCGCTGAGGAATCGTGTGTGTGCACATGGACAAAGAGAAGGCGCAGCAACCAGGTTCCAGCGCCGAAGAAGGCAAAAGGCAAGGTTTCCGGCGCTATCTCCTTCACTCCCCAGTCCTAGTCGCGCAAAGCAAGCCGCTAAGCCGGCGACCGGCAAGAGAGCTACAACGAAGCATGCCGAACGGAGAAAATAGCAGCAGCGCATCTGTTCACACCTTGTTTCTGCCATGTGCTTGAACGCCAAGACGTTCGCGCTTCTGTGAGATGAAAGACGTCCTTCTGCATATGTGGTTGCTCACACCGGTGCACTTGTTAGTGTATCCATTCAGTCCTGGGCTGCGGGGCATTCAGAAGTGGCTCTGTGGAGACGTCTGCATAGAGGCAGCTGTCAGAACACGCACACTCGATTGTTCACCAAAACATATGCAGACGCGTCCTTAGCCTGTAGATTTGGATGCACAGAGTTCCCTGTGTTCGCAAGAGACAAGGGAATCGCGTCTGTACGCACAGAAGCAATAGCGGACCGTTTCCCTCGGAGTGAATGCGAAAGAGCCGTCTATGTACTCGGAGACACGGGAACGTGCCTCAATGCAGTCACAGAGGCAGCAGCTTTTGCACAGATGCTCTGGTGATTCTGGCACTTTCCAGGCACACTCCTGAAAGTCGCGCACACTGCTGTTCACTCGCTAAACGACCTCTTGGGAAACACGTCTCCGGTCGATGGACCGCTCAGATTGCTTCTCGTGTAACTGTGAACTGTGTCAGCGCAGAGAATCCGTCTCTGTTGAGCAGATGTCAAAACTGCCTCGCTTTTGCTTTGTTGCCTCTACCAAGATGATTTCCCATTTCTCTCTTCACTGGAGCACTCAGACACAGCCAACGCACATCAAGTGTCAAGAGACACACTCTGCTGAGCTCAACGCTTGTGCAGATGCACATGTGCGACGAAGTCAACACACGTGCTTGTGGAGAGAAAGAAAGGGACTCCCAGGCGTGTGGAGCGACGGGGAGAAAGAGCGGGCGCTGAGGAACACAGTTTCAAACAGACTGTCTCCACACAAACAGGCACCTGTCTGCAGGTATCCTAGATCTTGATTCTTGAACTTGAGGAAACACGCGTCTGAGCAAAACTCCCAAACGCTTCCAGGAAAGACACAGGCTCTCCCACAAGCACACAAGTGTTTGCCCTCAGCTATAGATCAGGGACAAGCTTGTGAAGAGATGCCCTGCTATTCTTTCGCCTTATGGCATCATGTGTTTCGTTTCTCTTGGAGATCGATTGTTAAACGTCTTTCCTCGGGCGACTGTGAAGCATTTGCCAGCGGAGGAGAAGTAGCACGGAGCAGCATTCAGTACTGCCTACGAGTGTCTTTGCTACCCTACTAGCGGAGCTCCAAGAACAGGCACACATCTTCAGGTACCTTCCAAATGTGGATTCCCCTGCAGCCCCGTAGGCGGGCGTGCAGTACGCCAACCATCAACGGACGTTTTTCCCCTCAAGCCTGTCAGGACTTTGCTCGTCCGTCTTTCCCTCAATAGATGGGAGTAGGCGCGCTTGCGGATGTGTGCGTGTGTGTGGCCACGCGTTTGCTTAGGCATCAGTGTGTGAAAAGGTAGGTGCTTTTCTCTAGCTGCGTGAGCGTGCACGTGGTGCTGGGTGCACATCCCTGGGTGCTCGAGGTAAGGTTTCTGCATGGTTTTCGCTGAGGAATCGTGTGTGTGCACATGGACAAAGAGAAGGCGCAGCAACCAGGTTCCAGCGCCGAAGAAGGCAAAAGGCAAGGTTTCCGGCGCTATCTCCTTCACTCCCCAGTCCTAGTCGCGCAAAGCAAGCCGCTAAGCCGGCGACCGGCAAGAGAGCTACAACGAAGCATGCCGAACGGAGAAAATAGCAGCAGCGCATCTGTTCACACCTTGTTTCTGCCATGTGCTTGAACGCCAAGACGTTCGCGCTTCTGTGAGATGAAAGACGTCCTTCTGCATATGTGGTTGCTCACACCGGTGCACTTGTTAGTGTATCCATTCAGTCCTGGGCTGCGGGGCATTCAGAAGTGGCTCTGTGGAGACGTCTGCATAGAGGCAGCTGTCAGAACACGCACACTCGATTGTTCACCAAAACATATGCAGACGCGTCCTTAGCCTGTAGATTTGGATGCACAGAGTTCCCTGTGTTCGCAAGAGACAAGGGAATCGCGTCTGTACGCACAGAAGCAATAGCGGACCGTTTCCCTCGGAGTGAATGCGAAAGAGCCGTCTATGTACTCGGAGACACGGGAACGTGCCTCAATGCAGTCACAGAGGCAGCAGCTTTTGCACAGATGCTCTGGTGATTCTGGCACTTTCCAGGCACACTCCTGAAAGTCGCGCACACTGCTGTTCACTCGCTAAACGACCTCTTGGGAAACACGTCTCCGGTCGATGGACCGCTCAGATTGCTTCTCGTGTAACTGTGAACTGTGTCAGCGCAGAGAATCCGTCTCTGTTGAGCAGATGTCAAAACTGCCTCGCTTTTGCTTTGTTGCCTCTACCAAGATGATTTCCCATTTCTCTCTTCACTGGAGCACTCAGACACAGCCAACGCACATCAAGTGTCAAGAGACACACTCTGCTGAGCTCAACGCTTGTGCAGATGCACATGTGCGACGAAGTCAACACACGTGCTTGTGGAGAGAAAGAAAGGGACTCCCAGGCGTGTGGAGCGACGGGGAGAAAGAGCGGGCGCTGAGGAACACAGTTTCAAACAGACTGTCTCCACACAAACAGGCACCTGTCTGCAGGTATCCTAGATCTTGATTCTTGAACTTGAGGAAACACGCGTCTGAGCAAAACTCCCAAACGCTTCCAGGAAAGACACAGGCTCTCCCACAAGCACACAAGTGTTTGCCCTCAGCTATAGATCAGGGACAAGCTTGTGAAGAGATGCCCTGCTATTCTTTCGCCTTATGGCATCATGTGTTTCGTTTCTCTTGGAGATCGATTGTTAAACGTCTTTCCTCGGGCGACTGTGAAGCATTTGCCAGCGGAGGAGAAGTAGCACGGAGCAGCATTCAGTACTGCCTACGAGTGTCTTTGCTACCCTACTAGCGGAGCTCCAAGAACAGGCACACATCTTCAGGTACCTTCCAAATGTGGATTCCCCTGCAGCCCCGTAGGCGGGCGTGCAGTACGCCAACCATCAACGGACGTTTTTCCCCTCAAGCCTGTCAGGACTTTGCTCGTCCGTCTTTCCCTCAATAGATGGGAGTAGGCGCGCTTGCGGATGTGTGCGTGTGTGTGGCCACGCGTTTGCTTAGGCATCAGTGTGTGAAAAGGTAGGTGCTTTTCTCTAGCTGCGTGAGCGTGCACGTGGTGCTGGGTGCACATCCCTGGGTGCTCGAGGTAAGGTTTCTGCATGGTTTTCGCTGAGGAATCGTGTGTGTGCACATGGACAAAGAGAAGGCGCAGCAACCAGGTTCCAGCGCCGAAGAAGGCAAAAGGCAAGGTTTCCGGCGCTATCTCCTTCACTCCCCAGTCCTAGTCGCGCAAAGCAAGCCGCTAAGCCGGCGACCGGCAAGAGAGCTACAACGAAGCATGCCGAACGGAGAAAATAGCAGCAGCTCATCTGTTCACACCTTGTTTCTGCCATGTGCTTGAACGCCAAGACGTTCGCGCTTCTGTGAGATGAAAGACGTCCTTCTGCATATGTGGTTGCTCACACCGGTGCACTTGTTAGTGTATCCATTCAGTCCTGGGCTGCGGGGCATTCAGAAGTGGCTCTGTGGAGACGTCTGCATAGAGGCAGCTGTCAGAACACGCACACTCGATTGTTCACCAAAACATATGCAGACGCGTCCTTAGCCTGTAGATTTGGATGCACAGAGTTCCCTGTGTTCGCAAGAGACAAGGGAATCGCGTCTGTACGCACAGAAGCAATAGCGGACCGTTTCCCTCGGAGCGAACGCGAAAGAGCCGTCTATATACTCGCAGACACGGGAACGTGCCTCAATGCGGTCACAGAGGCAGCAGCTTTTGCACAGATGCTCTGGTGATTCTGGCACTTTCCACGCACACTCCTGAAAGTCGCGCACACTGCTGTTCACTCGCTAAACGACCTCTTGGGAAACACGTCTCCGGTCGATGGACCGCTCAGATTGCTTCTCGTGTAACTGTGAACTGTGTCAGCGCAGGGAATCCGTCTCTGTTGAGCAGATGTCAATCCTGCCTCGCTTTTGCTTTGTTGCCTCTACCAAGATGATTTCCCATTTCTCTCTTCACTGGAGCACTCAGACACAGCCAACGCACATCAAGTGTCAAGAGACACACTCTGCTGAGCTCAACGCTTGTGCAGATGCACATGTGCGACGAAGTCAACACACGTGCTTGTGGAGAGAAAGAAAGGGACTCCCAGGCGTGTGGAGCGACGGGGAGAAAGAGCGGGCGCTGAGGAACACAGTTTCAAACAGACTGTCTCCACACAAACAGGCACTTGTCTGCAGGTATCCTAGATCTTGATTCTTGAACTTGAGGAAACACGCGTCTGAGCAAAACTCCCAAACGCTTCCAGGAAAGACACAGGCTCTCCCACAAGCACACAAGTGTTTGCCCTCAGCTATAGATCAGGGACAAGCTTGTGAAGAGATGCCCTGCTATTCTTTCGCCTTATGGCATCATGTGTTTCGTTTCTCTTGGAGATCGATTGTTAAACGCCTTTCCTCGGGCGACTGTGAAGCATTTGCCAGCGGAGGAGAAGTAGCACGGAGCAGCATTCAGTACTGCCTACGAGTGTCTTTGCTACCCTACTAGCGGAGCTCCAAGAACAGGCACACATCTTCAGGTACCTTCCAAATGTGGATTCCCCTGCAGCCCCGTAGGCGGGCGTGCAGTACGCCAACCATCAACGGACGTTTTTCCCCTCAAGCCTGTCAGGACGTTGCTCGTCCGTCTTTCCCTCAATAGATGGGAGTAGGCGCGCTTGCGGATGTGTGCGTGTGTGTGGCCACGCGTTTGCTTAGGCATCAGTGTGTGAAAAGGTAGGTGCTTTTCTCTAGCTGCGTGTGCGTGCACGTGGTGCTGGGTGCACATCCCTGGGTGCTCGTGGAAAGGTTTCTGCATGGTTTTCGCTGAGGAATCGTGTGTGTGCACATGGACAAAGAGAAGGCGCAGCAACCAGGTTCCAGCGCCGAAGAAGGCAAAAGGCAAGGTTTCCGGCGCTATCTCCTTCACTCCCCAGTCCTAGTCGCGCAAAGCAAGCCGCTAAGCCGGCGACCGGCAAGAGAGCTACAACCAAGCATGCCGAACGGAGAAAATAGCAGCAGCGCATCTGTTCACACCTTGTTTCTGCCATGTGCTTGAACGCCAAGACGTTCGCGCTTCTGTGAGATGAAAGACGTCCTTCTGCATATGTGGTTGCTCACACCGGTGCACTTGTTAGTGTATCCATTCAGTCCTGGGCTGCGGGGCATTCAGAAGTGGCTCTGTGGAGACGTCTGCATAGAGGCAGCTGTCAGAACACGCACACTCGATTGTTCACCAAAACATATGCAGACGCGTCCTTAGCCTGTAGATTTGGATGCACAGAGTTCCCTGTGTTCGCAAGAGACAAGGGAATCGCGTCTGTACGCACAGAAGCAATAGCGGACCGTTTCCCTCGGAGTGAACGCGAAAGAGCCGTCTATATACTCGCAGACACGGGAACGTGCCTCAATGCGGTCACAGAGGCAGCAGCTTTTGCACAGATGCTCTGGTGATTCTGGCACTTTCCACGCACACTCCTGAAAGTCGCGCACACTGCTGTTCACTCGCTAAACGACCTCTTGGGAAACACGTCTCCGGTCGATGGACCGCTCAGATTGCTTCTCGTGTAACTGTGAACTGTGTCAGCGCAGGGAATCCGTCTCTGTTGAGCAGATGTCAATCCTGCCTCGCTTTTGCTTTGTTGCCTCTACCAAGATGATTTCCCGTTTCTCTCTTCACTGGAGCACGCAGACACAGCCAACGCACATCAAGTGTCAAGAGACACACTCTGCTGAGCTCAACGCTTGTGCAGATGCACATGTGCGACGAAGTCAACACACGTGCTTGTGGAGAGAAAGAAAGGGACTCCCAGGCGTGTGGAGCGACGGGGAGAAAGAGCGGGCGCTGAGGAACACAGTTTCAAACAGACTGTCTCCACACAAACAGGCACCTGTCTGCAGGTATCCTAGATCTTGATTCTTGAACTTGAGGAAACACGCGTCTGAGCAAAACTCCCAAACGCTTCCAGGAAAGACACAGGCTCTCCCACAAGCACACAAGTGTTTGCCCTCAGCTATAGATCAGGGACAAGCTTGTGAAGAGATGCCCTGCTATTCTTTCGCCTTATGGCATCATGTGTTTCGTTTCTCTTGGAGATCGATTGTTAAACGTCTTTCCTCGGGCGACTGTGAAGCATTTGCCAGCGGAGGAGAAGTAGCACGGAGCAGCATTCAGTACTGCCTACGAGTGTCTTTGCTACCCTACTAGCGGAGCTCCAAGAACAGGCACACATCTTCAGGTACCTTCCAAATGTGGATTCCCCTGCAGCCCCGTAGGCGGGCGTGCAGTACGCCAACCATCAACGGACGTTTTTCCCCTCAAGCCTGTCAGGACGTTGCTCGTCCGTCTTTCCCTCAATAGATGGGAGTAGGCGCGCTTGCGGATGTGTGCGTGTGTGTGGCCACGCGTTTGCTTAGGCATCAGTGTGTGAAAAGGTAGGTGCTTTTCTCTAGCTGCGTGTGCGTGCACGTGGTGCTGGGTGCACATCCCTGGGTGCTCGAGGTAAGGTTTCTGCATGGTTTTCGCTGAGGAATCGTGTGTGTGCACATGGACAAAGAGAAGGCGCAGCAACCAGGTTCCAGCGCCGAAGAAGGCAAAAGGCAAGGTTTCCGGCGCTATCTCCTTCACTCCCCAGTCCTAGTCGCGCAAAGCAAGCCGCTAAGCCGGCGACCGGCAAGAGAGCTACAACGAAGCATGCCGAACGGAGAAAATAGCAGCAGCGCATCTGTTCACACCTTGTTTCTGCCATGTGCTTGAACGCCAAGACGTTCGCGCTTCTGTGAGATGAAAGACGTCCTTCTGCATATGTGGTTGCTCACACCGGTGCACTTGTTAGTGTATCCATTCAGTCCTGGGCTGCGGGGCATTCAGAAGTGGCTCTGTGGAGACGTCTGCATAGAGGCAGCTGTCAGAACACGCACACTCGATTGTTCACCAAAACATATGCAGACGCGTCCTTAGCCTGTAGATTTGGATGCACAGAGTTCCCTGTGTTCGCAAGAGACAAGGGAATCGCGTCTGTACGCACAGAAGCAATAGCGGACCGTTTCCCTCGGAGCGAACGCGAAAGAGCCGTCTATGTACTCGCAGACACGGGAACGTGCCTCAATGCGGTCACAGAGGCAGCAGCTTTTGCACAGATGCTCTGGTGATTCTGGCACTTTCCAGGCACACTCCTGAAAGTCGCGCACACTGCTGTTCACTCGCTAAACGACCTCTTGGGAAACACGTCTCCGGTCGATGGACCGCTCAGATTGCTTCTCGTGTAACTGTGAACTGTGTCAGCGCAGGGAATCCGTCTCTGTTGAGCAGATGTCAATCCTGCCTCGCTTTTGCTTTGTTGCCTCTACCAAGATGATTTCCCGTTTCTCTCTTCACTGGAGCACGCAGACACAGCCAACGCACATCAAGTGTCAAGAGACACACTCTGCTGAGCTCAACGCTTGTGCAGATGCACATGTGCGACGAAGTCAACACACGTGCTTGTGGAGAGAAAGAAAGGGACTCCCAGGCGTGTGGAGCGACGGGGCGAAAGAGCGGGCGCTGAGGAACACAGTTTCAAACAGACTGTCTCCACACAAACAGGCACCTGTCTGCAGGTATCCTAGATCTTGATTCTTGAACTTGAGGAAACACGCGTCTGAGCAAAACTCCCAAACGCTTCCAGGAAAGACACAGGCTCTCCCACAAGCACACAAGTGTTTGCCCTCAGCTATAGATCAGGGACAAGCTTGTGAAGAGATGCCCTGCTATTCTTTCGCCTTATGGCATCATGTGTTTCGTTTCTCTTGGAGATCGATTGTTAAACGTCTTTCCTCGGGCGACTGTGAAGCATTTGCCAGCGGAGGAGAAGTAGCACGGAGCAGCATTCAGTACTGCCTACGAGTGTCTTTGCTACCCTACTAGCGGAGCTCCAAGAACAGGCACACATCTTCAGGTACCTTCCAAATGTGGATTCCCCTGCAGCCCCGTAGGCGGGCGTGCAGTACGCCAACCATCAACGGACGTTTTTCCCCTCAAGCCTGTCAGGACGTTGCTCGTCCGTCTTTCCCTCAATAGATGGGAGTAGGCGCGCTTGCGGATGTGTGCGTGTGTGTGGCCACGCGTTTGCTTAGGCATCAGTGTGTGAAAAGGTAGGTGCTTTTCTCTAGCTGCGTGTGCGTGCACGTGGTGCTGGGTGCACATCCCTGGGTGCTCGAGGTAAGGTTTCTGCATGGTTTTCGCTGAGGAATCGTGTGTGTGCACATGGACAAAGAGAAGGCGCAGCAACCAGGTTCCAGCGCCGAAGAAGGCAAAAGGCAAGGTTTCCGGCGCTATCTCCTTCACTCCCCAGTCCTAGTCGCGCAAAGCAAGCCGCTAAGCCGGCGACCGGCAAGAGAGCTACAACGAAGCATGCCGAACGGAGAAAATAGCAGCAGCTCATCTGTTCACACCTTGTTTCTGCCATGTGCTTGAACGCCAAGACGTTCGCGCTTCTGTGAGATGAAAGACGTCCTTCTGCATATGTGGTTGCTCACACCGGTGCACTTGTTAGTGTATCCATTCAGTCCTGGGCTGCGGGGCATTCAGAAGTGGCTCTGTGGAGACGTCTGCATAGAGGCAGCTGTCAGAACACGCACACTCGATTGTTCACCAAAACATATGCAGACGCGTCCTTAGCCTGTAGATTTGGATGCACAGAGTTCCCTGTGTTCGCAAGAGACAAGGGAATCGCGTCTGTACGCACAGAAGCAATAGCGGACCGTTTCCCTCGGAGCGAACGCGAAAGAGCCGTCTATATACTCGCAGACACGGGAACGTGCCTCAATGCGGTCACAGAGGCAGCAGCTTTTGCACAGATGCTCTGGTGATTCTGGCACTTTCCACGCACACTCCTGAAAGTCGCGCACACTGCTGTTCACTCGCTAAACGACCTCTTGGGAAACACGTCTCCGGTCGATGGACCGCTCAGATTGCTTCTCGTGTAACTGTGAACTGTGTCAGCGCAGGGAATCCGTCTCTGTTGAGCAGATGTCAATCCTGCCTCGCTTTTGCTTTGTTGCCTCTACCAAGATGATTTCCCGTTTCTCTCTTCACTGGAGCACGCAGACACAGCCAACGCACATCAAGTGTCAAGAGACACATTCTGCTGAGCTCAACGCTTGTGCAGATGCACATGTGCGACGAAGTCAACACACGTGCTTGTGGAGAGAAAGAAAGGGACTCCCAGGCGTGTGGAGCGACGGGGAGAAAGAGCGGGCGCTGAGGAACACAGTTTCAAACAGACTGTCTCCACACAAACAGGCACCTGTCTGCAGGTATCCTAGATCTTGATTCTTGAACTTGAGGAAACACGCGTCTGAGCAAAACTCCCAAACGCTTCCAGGAAAGACACAGGCTCTCCCACAAGCACACAAGTGTTTGCCCTCAGCTATAGATCAGGGACAAGCTTGTGAAGAGATGCCCTGCTATTCTTTCGCCTTATGGCATCATGTGTTTCGTTTCTCTTGGAGATCGATTGTTAAACGTCTTTCCTCGGGCGACTGTGAAGCATTTGCCAGCGGAGGAGAAGTAGCACGGAGCAGCATTCAGTACTGCCTACGAGTGTCTTTGCTACCCTACTAGCGGAGCTCCAAGAACAGGCACACATCTTCAGGTACCTTCCAAATGTGGATTCCCCTGCAGCCCCGTAGGCGGGCGTGCAGTACGCCAACCATCAACGGACGTTTTTCCCCTCAAGCCTGTCAGGACGTTGCTCGTCCGTCTTTCCCTCAATAGATGGGAGTAGGCGCGCTTGCGGATGTGTGCGTGTGTGTGGCCACGCGTTTGCTTAGGCATCAGTGTGTGAAAAGGTAGGTGCTTTTCTCTAGCTGCGTGTGCGTGCACGTGGTGCTGGGTGCACATCCCTGGGTGCTCGAG
The DNA here is from genome assembly GCF_037038585.1 of Patagioenas fasciata. Classification (NCBI taxonomy): domain Eukaryota; kingdom Metazoa; phylum Chordata; class Aves; order Columbiformes; family Columbidae; genus Patagioenas; species Patagioenas fasciata. The sequence goes on from NC_092521.1 coordinate 103,955,847, forward strand.
GTAAGGTTTCTGCATGGTTTTCGCTGAGGAATCGTGTGTGTGCACATGGACAAAGAGAAGGCGCAGCAACCAGGTTCCAGCGCCGAAGAAGGCAAAAGGCAAGGTTTCCGGCGCTATCTCCTTCACTCCCCAGTCCTAGTCGCGCAAAGCAAGCCGCTAAGCCGGCGACCGGCAAGAGAGCTACAACGAAGCATGCCGAACGGAGAAAATAGCAGCAGCTCATCTGTTCACACCTTGTTTCTGCCATGTGCTTGAACGCCAAGACGTTCGCGCTTCTGTGAGATGAAAGACGTCCTTCTGCATATGTGGTTGCTCACACCGGTGCACTTGTTAGTGTATCCATTCAGTCCTGGGCTGCGGGGCATTCAGAAGTGGCTCTGTGGAGACGTCTGCATAGAGGCAGCTGTCAGAACACGCACACTCGATTGTTCACCAAAACATATGCAGACGCGTCCTTAGCCTGTAGATTTGGATGCACAGAGTTCCCTGTGTTCGCAAGAGACAAGGGAATCGCGTCTGTACGCACAGAAGCAATAGCGGACCGTTTCCCTCGGAGCGAACGCGAAAGAGCCGTCTATATACTCGCAGACACGGGAACGTGCCTCAATGCGGTCACAGAGGCAGCAGCTTTTGCACAGATGCTCTGGTGATTCTGGCACTTTCCACGCACACTCCTGAAAGTCGCGCACACTGCTGTTCACTCGCTAAACGACCTCTTGGGAAACACGTCTCCGGTCGATGGACCGCTCAGATTGCTTCTCGTGTAACTGTGAACTGTGTCAGCGCAGGGAATCCGTCTCTGTTGAGCAGATGTCAATCCTGCCTCGCTTTTGCTTTGTTGCCTCTACCAAGATGATTTCCCGTTTCTCTCTTCACTGGAGCACGCAGACACAGCCAACGCACATCAAGTGTCAAGAGACACACTCTGCTGAGCTCAACGCTTGTGCAGATGCACATGTGCGACGAAGTCAACACACGTGCTTGTGGAGAGAAAGAAAGGGACTCCCAGGCGTGTGGAGCGACGGGGAGAAAGAGCGGGCGCTGAGGAACACAGTTTCAAACAGACTGTCTCCACACAAACAGGCACCTGTCTGCAGGTATCCTAGATCTTGATTCTTGAACTTGAGGAAACACGCGTCTGAGCAAAACTCCCAAACGCTTCCAGGAAAGACACAGGCTCTCCCACAAGCACACAAGTGTTTGCCCTCAGCTATAGATCAGGGACAAGCTTGTGAAGAGATGCCCTGCTATTCTTTCGCCTTATGGCATCATGTGTTTCGTTTCTCTTGGAGATCGATTGTTAAACGTCTTTCCTCGGGCGACTGTGAAGCATTTGCCAGCGGAGGAGAAGTAGCACGGAGCAGCATTCAGTACTGCCTACGAGTGTCTTTGCTACCCTACTAGCGGAGCTCCAAGAACAGGCACACATCTTCAGGTACCTTCCAAATGTGGATTCCCCTGCAGCCCCGTAGGCGGGCGTGCAGTACGCCAACCATCAACGGACGTTTTTCCCCTCAAGCCTGTCAGGACGTTGCTCGTCCGTCTTTCCCTCAATAGATGGGAGTAGGCGCGCTTGCGGATGTGTGCGTGTGTGTGGCCACGCGTTTGCTTAGGCATCAGTGTGTGAAAAGGTAGGTGCTTTTCTCTAGCTGCGTGTGCGTGCACGTGGTGCTGGGTGCACATCCCTGGGTGCTCGAGGTAAGGTTTCTGCATGGTTTTCGCTGAGGAATCGTGTGTGTGCACATGGACAAAGAGAAGGCGCAGCAACCAGGTTCCAGCGCCGAAGAAGGCAAAAGGCAAGGTTTCCGGCGCTATCTCCTTCACTCCCCAGTCCTAGTCGCGCAAAGCAAGCCGCTAAGCCGGCGACCGGCAAGAGAGCTACAACGAAGCATGCCGAACGGAGAAAATAGCAGCAGCGCATCTGTTCACACCTTGTTTCTGCCATGTGCTTGAACGCCAAGACGTTCGCGCTTCTGTGAGATGAAAGACGTCCTTCTGCATATGTGGTTGCTCACACCGGTGCACTTGTTAGTGTATCCATTCAGTCCTGGGCTGCGGGGCATTCAGAAGTGGCTCTGTGGAGACGTCTGCATAGAGGCAGCTGTCAGAACACGCACACTCGATTGTTCACCAAAACATATGCAGACGCGTCCTTAGCCTGTAGATTTGGATGCACAGAGTTCCCTGTGTTCGCAAGAGACAAGGGAATCGCGTCTGTACGCACAGAAGCAATAGCGGACCGTTTCCCTCGGAGCGAACGCGAAAGAGCCGTCTATATACTCGCAGACACGGGAACGTGCCTCAATGCGGTCACAGAGGCAGCAGCTTTTGCACAGATGCTCTGGTGATTCTGGCACTTTCCACGCACACTCCTGAAAGTCGCGCACACTGCTGTTCACTCGCTAAACGACCTCTTGGGAAACACGTCTCCGGTCGATGGACCGCTCAGATTGCTTCTCGTGTAACTGTGAACTGTGTCAGCGCAGGGAATCCGTCTCTGTTGAGCAGATGTCAATCCTGCCTCGCTTTTGCTTTGTTGCCTCTACCAAGATGATTTCCCGTTTCTCTCTTCACTGGAGCACGCAGACACAGCCAACGCACATCAAGTGTCAAGAGACACGCTCTGCTGAGCTCAACGCTTGTGCAGATGCACATGTGCGACGAAGTCAACACACGTGCTTGTGGAGAGAAAGAAAGGGACTCCCAGGCGTGTGGAGCGACGGGGAGAAAGAGCGGGCGCTGAGGAACACAGTTTCAAACAGACTGTCTCCACACAAACAGGCACCTGTCTGCAGGTATCCTAGATCTTGATTCTTGAACTTGAGGAAACACGCGTCTGAGCAAAACTCCCAAACGCTTCCAGGAAAGACACAGGCTCTCCCACAAGCACACAAGTGTTTGCCCTCAGCTATAGATCAGGGACAAGCTTGTGAAGAGATGCCCTGCTATTCTTTCGCCTTATGGCATCATGTGTTTCGTTTCTCTTGGAGATCGATTGTTAAACGTCTTTCCTCGGGCGACTGTGAAGCATTTGCCAGCGGAGGAGAAGTAGCACGGAGCAGCATTCAGTACTGCCTACGAGTGTCTTTGCTACCCTACTAGCGGAGCTCCAAGAACAGGCACACATCTTCAGGTACCTTCCAAATGTGGATTCCCCTGCAGCCCCGTAGGCGGGCGTGCAGTACGCCAACCATCAACGGACGTTTTTCCCCTCAAGCCTGTCAGGACGTTGCTCGTCCGTCTTTCCCTCAATAGATGGGAGTAGGCGCGCTTGCGGATGTGTGCGTGTGTGTGGCCACGCGTTTGCTTAGGCATCAGTGTGTGAAAAGGTAGGTGCTTTTCTCTAGCTGCGTGTGCGTGCACGTGGTGCTGGGTGCACATCCCTGGGTGCTCGAGGTAAGGTTTCTGCATGGTTTTCGCTGAGGAATCGTGTGTGTGCACATGGACAAAGAGAAGGCGCAGCAACCAGGTTCCAGCGCCGAAGAAGGCAAAAGGCAAGGTTTCCGGCGCTATCTCCTTCACTCCCCAGTCCTAGTCGCGCAAAGCAAGCCGCTAAGCCGGCGACCGGCAAGAGAGCTACAACGAAGCATGCCGAACGGAGAAAATAGCAGCAGCGCATCTGTTCACACCTTGTTTCTGCCATGTGCTTGAACGCCAAGACGTTCGCGCTTCTGTGAGATGAAAGACGTCCTTCTGCATATGTGGTTGCTCACACCGGTGCACTTGTTAGTGTATCCATTCAGTCCTGGGCTGCGGGGCATTCAGAAGTGGCTCTGTGGAGACGTCTGCATAGAGGCAGCTGTCAGAACACGCACACTCGATTGTTCACCAAAACATATGCAGACGCGTCCTTAGCCTGTAGATTTGGATGCACAGAGTTCCCTGTGTTCGCAAGAGACAAGGGAATCGCGTCTGTACGCACAGAAGCAATAGCGGACCGTTTCCCTCGGAGCGAACGCGAAAGAGCCGTCTATATACTCGCAGACACGGGAACGTGCCTCAATGCGGTCACAGAGGCAGCAGCTTTTGCACAGATGCTCTGGTGATTCTGGCACTTTCCACGCACACTCCTGAAAGTCGCGCACACTGCTGTTCACTCGCTAAACGACCTCTTGGGAAACACGTCTCCGGTCGATGGACCGCTCAGATTGCTTCTCGTGTAACTGTGAACTGTGTCAGCGCAGGGAATCCGTCTCTGTTGAGCAGATGTCAATCCTGCCTCGCTTTTGCTTTGTTGCCTCTACCAAGATGATTTCCCGTTTCTCTCTTCACTGGAGCACGCAGACACAGCCAACGCACATCAAGTGTCAAGAGACACATTCTGCTGAGCTCAACGCTTGTGCAGATGCACATGTGCGACGAAGTCAACACACGTGCTTGTGGAGAGAAAGAAAGGGACTCCCAGGCGTGTGGAGCGACGGGGAGAAAGAGCGGGCGCTGAGGAACACAGTTTCAAACAGACTGTCTCCACACAAACAGGCACCTGTCTGCAGGTATCCTAGATCTTGATTCTTGAACTTGAGGAAACACGCGTCTGAGCAAAACTCCCAAACGCTTCCAGGAAAGACACAGGCTCTCCCACAAGCACACAAGTGTTTGCCCTCAGCTATAGATCAGGGACAAGCTTGTGAAGAGATGCCCTGCTATTCTTTCGCCTTATGGCATCATGTGTTTCGTTTCTCTTGGAGATCGATTGTTAAACGTCTTTCCTCGGGCGACTGTGAAGCATTTGCCAGCGGAGGAGAAGTAGCACGGAGCAGCATTCAGTACTGCCTACGAGTGTCTTTGCTACCCTACTAGCGGAGCTCCAAGAACAGGCACACATCTTCAGGTACCTTCCAAATGTGGATTCCCCTGCAGCCCCGTAGGCGGGCGTGCAGTACGCCAACCATCAACGGACGTTTTTCCCCTCAAGCCTGTCAGGACGTTGCTCGTCCGTCTTTCCCTCAATAGATGGGAGTAGGCGCGCTTGCGGATGTGTGCGTGTGTGTGGCCACGCGTTTGCTTAGGCATCAGTGTGTGAAAAGGTAGGTGCTTTTCTCTAGCTGCGTGTGCGTGCACGTGGTGCTGGGTGCACATCCCTGGGTGCTCGAGGTAAGGTTTCTGCATGGTTTTCGCTGAGGAATCGTGTGTGTGCACATGGACAAAGAGAAGGCGCAGCAACCAGGTTCCAGCGCCGAAGAAGGCAAAAGGCAAGGTTTCCGGCGCTATCTCCTTCACTCCCCAGTCCTAGTCGCGCAAAGCAAGCCGCTAAGCCGGCGACCGGCAAGAGAGCTACAACGAAGCATGCCGAACGGAGAAAATAGCAGCAGCTCATCTGTTCACACCTTGTTTCTGCCATGTGCTTGAACGCCAAGACGTTCGCGCTTCTGTGAGATGAAAGACGTCCTTCTGCATATGTGGTTGCTCACACCGGTGCACTTGTTAGTGTATCCATTCAGTCCTGGGCTGCGGGGCATTCAGAAGTGGCTCTGTGGAGACGTCTGCATAGAGGCAGCTGTCAGAACACGCACACTCGATTGTTCACCAAAACATATGCAGACGCGTCCTTAGCCTGTAGATTTGGATGCACAGAGTTCCCTGTGTTCGCAAGAGACAAGGGAATCGCGTCTGTACGCACAGAAGCAATAGCGGACCGTTTCCCTCGGAGCGAACGCGAAAGAGCCGTCTATATACTCGCAGACACGGGAACGTGCCTCAATGCGGTCACAGAGGCAGCAGCTTTTGCACAGATGCTCTGGTGATTCTGGCACTTTCCACGCACACTCCTGAAAGTCGCGCACACTGCTGTTCACTCGCTAAACGACCTCTTGGGAAACACGTCTCCGGTCGATGGACCGCTCAGATTGCTTCTCGTGTAACTGTGAACTGTGTCAGCGCAGGGAATCCGTCTCTGTTGAGCAGATGTCAATCCTGCCTCGCTTTTGCTTTGTTGCCTCTACCAAGATGATTTCCCGTTTCTCTCTTCACTGGAGCACGCAGACACAGCCAACGCACATCAAGTGTCAAGAGACACACTCTGCTGAGCTCAACGCTTGTGCAGATGCACATGTGCGACGAAGTCAACACACGTGCTTGTGGAGAGAAAGAAAGGGACTCCCAGGCGTGTGGAGCGACGGGGAGAAAGAGCGGGCGCTGAGGAACACAGTTTCAAACAGACTGTCTCCACACAAACAGGCACCTGTCTGCAGGTATCCTAGATCTTGATTCTTGAACTTGAGGAAACACGCGTCTGAGCAAAACTCCCAAACGCTTCCAGGAAAGACACAGGCTCTCCCACAAGCACACAAGTGTTTGCCCTCAGCTATAGATCAGGGACAAGCTTGTGAAGAGATGCCCTGCTATTCTTTCGCCTTATGGCATCATGTGTTTCGTTTCTCTTGGAGATCGATTGTTAAACGTCTTTCCTCGGGCGACTGTGAAGCATTTGCCAGCGGAGGAGAAGTAGCACGGAGCAGCATTCAGTACTGCCTACGAGTGTCTTTGCTACCCTACTAGCGGAGCTCCAAGAACAGGCACACATCTTCAGGTACCTTCCAAATGTGGATTCCCCTGCAGCCCCGTAGGCGGGCGTGCAGTACGCCAACCATCAACGGACGTTTTTCCCCTCAAGCCTGTCAGGACGTTGCTCGTCCGTCTTTCCCTCAATAGATGGGAGTAGGCGCGCTTGCGGATGTGTGCGTGTGTGTGGCCACGCGTTTGCTTAGGCATCAGTGTGTGAAAAGGTAGGTGCTTTTCTCTAGCTGCGTGTGCGTGCACGTGGTGCTGGGTGCACATCCCTGGGTGCTCGAGGTAAGGTTTCTGCATGGTTTTCGCTGAGGAATCGTGTGTGTGCACATGGACAAAGAGAAGGCGCAGCAACCAGGTTCCAGCGCCGAAGAAGGCAAAAGGCAAGGTTTCCGGCGCTATCTCCTTCACTCCCCAGTCCTAGTCGCGCAAAGCAAGCCGCTAAGCCGGCGACCGGCAAGAGAGCTACAACGAAGCATGCCGAACGGAGAAAATAGCAGCAGCGCATCTGTTCACACCTTGTTTCTGCCATGTGCTTGAACGCCAAGACGTTCGCGCTTCTGTGAGATGAAAGACGTCCTTCTGCATATGTGGTTGCTCACACCGGTGCACTTGTTAGTGTATCCATTCAGTCCTGGGCTGCGGGGCATTCAGAAGTGGCTCTGTGGAGACGTCTGCATAGAGGCAGCTGTCAGAACACGCACACTCGATTGTTCACCAAAACATATGCAGACGCGTCCTTAGCCTGTAGATTTGGATGCACAGAGTTCCCTGTGTTCGCAAGAGACAAGGGAATCGCGTCTGTACGCACAGAAGCAATAGCGGACCGTTTCCCTCGGAGCGAACGCGAAAGAGCCGTCTATATACTCGCAGACACGGGAACGTGCCTCAATGCGGTCACAGAGGCAGCAGCTTTTGCACAGATGCTCTGGTGATTCTGGCACTTTCCACGCACACTCCTGAAAGTCGCGCACACTGCTGTTCACTCGCTAAACGACCTCTTGGGAAACACGTCTCCGGTCGATGGACCGCTCAGATTGCTTCTCGTGTAACTGTGAACTGTGTCAGCGCAGGGAATCCGTCTCTGTTGAGCAGATGTCAATCCTGCCTCGCTTTTGCTTTGTTGCCTCTACCAAGATGATTTCCCGTTTCTCTCTTCACTGGAGCACGCAGACACAGCCAACGCACATCAAGTGTCAAGAGACACGCTCTGCTGAGCTCAACGCTTGTGCAGATGCACATGTGCGACGAAGTCAACACACGTGCTTGTGGAGAGAAAGAAAGGGACTCCCAGGCGTGTGGAGCGACGGGGAGAAAGAGCGGGCGCTGAGGAACACAGTTTCAAACAGACTGTCTCCACACAAACAGGCACCTGTCTGCAGGTATCCTAGATCTTGATTCTTGAACTTGAGGAAACACGCGTCTGAGCAAAACTCCCAAACGCTTCCAGGAAAGACACAGGCTCTCCCACAAGCACACAAGTGTTTGCCCTCAGCTATAGATCAGGGACAAGCTTGTGAAGAGATGCCCTGCTATTCTTTCGCCTTATGGCATCATGTGTTTCGTTTCTCTTGGAGATCGATTGTTAAACGTCTTTCCTCGGGCGACTGTGAAGCATTTGCCAGCGGAGGAGAAGTAGCACGGAGCAGCATTCAGTACTGCCTACGAGTGTCTTTGCTACCCTACTAGCGGAGCTCCAAGAACAGGCACACATCTTCAGGTACCTTCCAAATGTGGATTCCCCTGCAGCCCCGTAGGCGGGCGTGCAGTACGCCAACCATCAACGGACGTTTTTCCCCTCAAGCCTGTCAGGACGTTGCTCGTCCGTCTTTCCCTCAATAGATGGGAGTAGGCGCGCTTGCGGATGTGTGCGTGTGTGTGGCCACGCGTTTGCTTAGGCATCAGTGTGTGAAAAGGTAGGTGCTTTTCTCTAGCTGCGTGTGCGTGCACGTGGTGCTGGGTGCACATCCCTGGGTGCTCGAGGTAAGGTTTCTGCATGGTTTTCGCTGAGGAATCGTGTGTGTGCACATGGACAAAGAGAAGGCGCAGCAACCAGGTTCCAGCGCCGAAGAAGGCAAAAGGCAAGGTTTCCGGCGCTATCTCCTTCACTCCCCAGTCCTAGTCGCGCAAAGCAAGCCGCTAAGCCGGCGACCGGCAAGAGAGCTACAACGAAGCATGCCGAACGGAGAAAATAGCAGCAGCGCATCTGTTCACACCTTGTTTCTGCCATGTGCTTGAACGCCAAGACGTTCGCGCTTCTGTGAGATGAAAGACGTCCTTCTGCATATGTGGTTGCTCACACCGGTGCACTTGTTAGTGTATCCATTCAGTCCTGGGCTGCGGGGCATTCAGAAGTGGCTCTGTGGAGACGTCTGCATAGAGGCAGCTGTCAGAACACGCACACTCGATTGTTCACCAAAACATATGCAGACGCGTCCTTAGCCTGTAGATTTGGATGCACAGAGTTCCCTGTGTTCGCAAGAGACAAGGGAATCGCGTCTGTACGCACAGAAGCAATAGCGGACCGTTTCCCTCGGAGCGAACGCGAAAGAGCCGTCTATGTACTCGGAGACACGGGAACGTGCCTCAATGCGGTCACAGAGGCAGCAGCTTTTGCACAGATGCTCTGGTGATTCTGGCACTTTCCAGGCACACTCCTGAAAGTCGCGCACACTGCTGTTCACTCGCTAAACGACCTCTTGGGAAACACGTCTCCGGTCGATGGACCGCTCAGATTGCTTCTCGTGTAACTGTGAACTGTGTCAGCGCAGGGAATCCGTCTCTGTTGAGCAGATGTCAATCCTGCCTCGCTTTTGCTTTGTTGCCTCTACCAAGATGATTTCCCGTTTCTCTCTTCACTGGAGCACGCAGACACAGCCAACGCACATCAAGTGTCAAGAGACACACTCTGCTGAGCTCAACGCTTGTGCAGATGCACATGTGCGACGAAGTCAACACACGTGCTTGTGGAGAGAAAGAAAGGGACTCCCAGGCGTGTGGAGCGACGGGGAGAAAGAGCGGGCGCTGAGGAACACAGTTTCAAACAGACTGTCTCCACACAAACAGGCACCTGTCTGCAGGTATCCTAGATCTTGATTCTTGAACTTGAGGAAACACGCGTCTGAGCAAAACTCCCAAACGCTTCCAGGAAAGACACAGGCTCTCCCACAAGCACACAAGTGTTTGCCCTCAGCTATAGATCAGGGACAAGCTTGTGAAGAGATGCCCTGCTATTCTTTCGCCTTATGGCATCATGTGTTTCGTTTCTCTTGGAGATCGATTGTTAAACGTCTTTCCTCGGGCGACTGTGAAGCATTTGCCAGCGGAGGAGAAGTAGCACGGAGCAGCATTCAGTACTGCCTACGAGTGTCTTTGCTACCCTACTAGCGGAGCTCCAAGAACAGGCACACATCTTCAGGTACCTTCCAAATGTGGATTCCCCTGCAGCCCCGTAGGCGGGCGTGCAGTACGCCAACCATCAACGGACGTTTTTCCCCTCAAGCCTGTCAGGACGTTGCTCGTCCGTCTTTCCCTCAATAGATGGGAGTAGGCGCGCTTGCGGATGTGTGCGTGTGTGTGGCCACGCGTTTGCTTAGGCATCAGTGTGTGAAAAGGTAGGTGCTTTTCTCTAGCTGCGTGTGCGTGCACGTGGTGCTGGGTGCACATCCCTGGGTGCTCGAGGTAAGGTTTCTGCATGGTTTTCGCTGAGGAATCGTGTGTGTGCACATGGACAAAGAGAAGGCGCAGCAACCAGGTTCCAGCGCCGAAGAAGGCAAAAGGCAAGGTTTCCGGCGCTATCTCCTTCACTCCCCAGTCCTAGTCGCGCAAAGCAAGCCGCTAAGCCGGCGACCGGCAAGAGAGCTACAACGAAGCATGCCGAACGGAGAAAATAGCAGCAGCGCATCTGTTCACACCTTGTTTCTGCCATGTGCTTGAACGCCAAGACGTTCGCGCTTCTGTGAGATGAAAGACGTCCTTCTGCATATGTGGTTGCTCACACCGGTGCACTTGTTAGTGTATCCATTCAGTCCTGGGCTGCGGGGCATTCAGAAGTGGCTCTGTGGAGACGTCTGCATAGAGGCAGCTGTCAGAACACGCACACTCGATTGTTCACCAAAACATATGCAGACGCGTCCTTAGCCTGTAGATTTGGATGCACAGAGTTCCCTGTGTTCGCAAGAGACAAGGGAATCGCGTCTGTACGCACAGAAGCAATAGCGGACCGTTTCCCTCGGAGCGAACGCGAAAGAGCCGTCTATGTACTCGGAGACACGGGAACGTGCCTCAATGCGGTCACAGAGGCAGCAGCTTTTGCACAGATGCTCTGGTGATTCTGGCACTTTCCACGCACACTCCTGAAAGTCGCGCACACTGCTGTTCACTCGCTAAACGACCTCTTGGGAAACACGTCTCCGGTCGATGGACCGCTCAGATTGCTTCTCGTGTAACTGTGAACTGTGTCAGCGCAGGGAATCCGTCTCTGTTGAGCAGATGTCAATCCTGCCTCGCTTTTGCTTTGTTGCCTCTACCAAGATGATTTCCCGTTTCTCTCTTCACTGGAGCACGCAGACACAGCCAACGCACATCAAGTGTCAAGAGACACACTCTGCTGAGCTCAACGCTTGTGCAGATGCACATGTGCGACGAAGTCAACACACGTGCTTGTGGAGAGAAAGAAAGGGACTCCCAGGCGTGTGGAGCGACGGGGAGAAAGAGCGGGCGCTGAGGAACACAGTTTCAAACAGACTGTCTCCACACAAACAGGCACCTGTCTGCAGGTATCCTAGATCTTGATTCTTGAACTTGAGGAAACACGCGTCTGAGCAAAACTCCCAAACGCTTCCAGGAAAGACACAGGCTCTCCCACAAGCACACAAGTGTTTGCCCTCAGCTATAGATCAGGGACAAGCTTGTGAAGAGATGCCCTGCTATTCTTTCGCCTTATGGCATCATGTGTTTCGTTTCTCTTGGAGATCGATTGTTAAACGTCTTTCCTCGGGCGACTGTGAAGCATTTGCCAGCGGAGGAGAAGTAGCACGGAGCAGCATTCAGTACTGCCTACGAGTGTCTTTGCTACCCTACTAGCGGAGCTCCAAGAACAGGCACACATCTTCAGGTACCTTCCAAATGTGGATTCCCCTGCAGCCCCGTAGGCGGGCGTGCAGTACGCCAACCATCAACGGACGTTTTTCCCCTCAAGCCTGTCAGGACGTTGCTCGTCCGTCTTTCCCTCAATAGATGGGAGTAGGCGCGCTTGCGGATGTGTGCGTGTGTGTGGCCACGCGTTTGCTTAGGCATCAGTGTGTGAAAAGGTAGGTGCTTTTCTCTAGCTGCGTGTGCGTGCACGTGGTGCTGGGTGCACATCCCTGGGTGCTCGAGGTAAGGTTTCTGCATGGTTTTCGCTGAGGAATCGTGTGTGTGCACATGGACAAAGAGAAGGCGCAGCAACCAGGTTCCAGCGCCGAAGAAGGCAAAAGGCAAGGTTTCCGGCGCTATCTCCTTCACTCCCCAGTCCTAGTCGCGCAAAGCAAGCCGCTAAGCCGGCGACCGGCAAGAGAGCTACAACGAAGCATGCCGAACGGAGAAAATAGCAGCAGCTCATCTGTTCACACCTTGTTTCTGCCATGTGCTTGAACGCCAAGACGTTCGCGCTTCTGTGAGATGAAAGACGTCCTTCTGCATATGTGGTTGCTCACACCGGTGCACTTGTTAGTGTATCCATTCAGTCCTGGGCTGCGGGGCATTCAGAAGTGGCTCTGTGGAGACGTCTGCATAGAGGCAGCTGTCAGAACACGCACACTCGATTGTTCACCAAAACATATGCAGACGCGTCCTTAGCCTGTAGATTTGGATGCACAGAGTTCCCTGTGTTCGCAAGAGACAAGGGAATCGCGTCTGTACGCACAGAAGCAATAGCGGACCGTTTCCCTCGGAGCGAACGCGAAAGAGCCGTCTATATACTCGCAGACACGGGAACGTGCCTCAATGCGGTCACAGAGGCAGCAGCTTTTGCACAGATGCTCTGGTGATTCTGGCACTTTCCACGCACACTCCTGAAAGTCGCGCACACTGCTGTTCACTCGCTAAACGACCTCTTGGGAAACACGTCTCCGGTCGATGGACCGCTCAGATTGCTTCTCGTGTAACTGTGAACTGTGTCAGCGCAGGGAATCCGTCTCTGTTGAGCAGATGTCAATCCTGCCTCGCTTTTGCTTTGTTGCCTCTACCAAGATGATTTCCCGTTTCTCTCTTCACTGGAGCACGCAGACACAGCCAACGCACATCAAGTGTCAAGAGACACACTCTGCTGAGCTCAACGCTTGTGCAGATGCACATGTGCGACGAAGTCAACACACGTGCTTGTGGAGAGAAAGAAAGGGACTCCCAGGCGTGTGGAGCGACGGGGAGAAAGAGCGGGCGCTGAGGAACACAGTTTCAAACAGACTGTCTCCACACAAACAGGCACCTGTCTGCAGGTATCCTAGATCTTGATTCTTGAACTTGAGGAAACACGCGTCTGAGCAAAACTCCCAAACGCTTCCAGGAAAGACACAGGCTCTCCCACAAGCACACAAGTGTTTGCCCTCAGCTATAGATCAGGGACAAGCTTGTGAAGAGATGCCCTGCTATTCTTTCGCCTTATGGCATCATGTGTTTCGTTTCTCTTGGAGATCGATTGTTAAACGTCTTTCCTCGGGCGACTGTGAAGCATTTGCCAGCGGAGGAGAAGTAGCACGGAGCAGCATTCAGTACTGCCTACGAGTGTCTTTGCTACCCTACTAGCGGAGCTCCAAGAACAGGCACACATCTTCAGGTACCTTCCAAATGTGGATTCCCCTGCAGCCCCGTAGGCGGGCGTGCAGTACGCCAACCATCAACGGACGTTTTTCCCCTCAAGCCTGTCAGGACGTTGCTCGTCCGTCTTTCCCTCAATAGATGGGAGTAGGCGCGCTTGCGGATGTGTGCGTGTGTGTGGCCACGCGTTTGCTTAGGCATCAGTGTGTGAAAAGGTAGGTGCTTTTCTCTAGCTGCGTGTGCGTGCACGTGGTGCTGGGTGCACATCCCTGGGTGCTCGAGGTAAGGTTTCTGCATGGTTTTCGCTGAGGAATCGTGTGTGTGCACATGGACAAAGAGAAGGCGCAGCAACCAGGTTCCAGCGCCGAAGAAGGCAAAAGGCAAGGTTTCCGGCGCTATCTCCTTCACTCCCCAGTCCTAGTCGCGCAAAGCAAGCCGCTAAGCCGGCGACCGGCAAGAGAGCTACAACGAAGCATGCCGAACGGAGAAAATAGCAGCAGCGCATCTGTTCACACCTTGTTTCTGCCATGTGCTTGAACGCCAAGACGTTCGCGCTTCTGTGAGATGAAAGACGTCCTTCTGCATATGTGGTTGCTCACACCGGTGCACTTGTTAGTGTATCCATTCAGTCCTGGGCTGCGGGGCATTCAGAAGTGGCTCTGTGGAGACGTCTGCATAGAGGCAGCTGTCAGAACACGCACACTCGATTGTTCACCAAAACATATGCAGACGCGTCCTTAGCCTGTAGATTTGGATGCACAGAGTTCCCTGTGTTCGCAAGAGACAAGGGAATCGCGTCTGTACGCACAGAAGCAATAGCGGACCGTTTCCCTCGGAGCGAACGCGAAAGAGCCGTCTATGTACTCGGAGACACGGGAACGTGCCTCAATGCGGTCACAGAGGCAGCAGCTTTTGCACAGATGCTCTGGTGATTCTGGCACTTTCCAGGCACACTCCTGAAAGTCGCGCACACTGCTGTTCACTCGCTAAACGACCTCTTGGGAAACACGTCTCCGGTCGATGGACCGCTCAGATTGCTTCTCGTGTAACTGTGAACTGTGTCAGCGCAGGGAATCCGTCTCTGTTGAGCAGATGTCAATCCTGCCTCGCTTTTGCTTTGTTGCCTCTACCAAGATGATTTCCCGTTTCTCTCTTCACTGGAGCACGCAGACACAGCCAACGCACATCAAGTGTCAAGAGACACACTCTGCTGAGCTCAACGCTTGTGCAGATGCACATGTGCGACGAAGTCAACACACGTGCTTGTGGAGAGAAAGAAAGGGACTCCCAGGCGTGTGGAGCGACGGGGAGAAAGAGCGGGCGCTGAGGAACACAGTTTCAAACAGACTGTCTCCACACAAACAGGCACCTGTCTGCAGGTATCCTAGATCTTGATTCTTGAACTTGAGGAAACACGCGTCTGAGCAAAACTCCCAAACGCTTCCAGGAAAGACACAGGCTCTCCCACAAGCACACAAGTGTTTGCCCTCAGCTATAGATCAGGGACAAGCTTGTGAAGAGATGCCCTGCTATTCTTTCGCCTTATGGCATCATGTGTTTCGTTTCTCTTGGAGATCGATTGTTAAACGTCTTTCCTCGGGCGACTGTGAAGCATTTGCCAGCGGAGGAGAAGTAGCACGGAGCAGCATTCAGTACTGCCTACGAGTGTCTTTGCTACCCTACTAGCGGAGCTCCAAGAACAGGCACACATCTTCAGGTACCTTCCAAATGTGGATTCCCCTGCAGCCCCGTAGGCGGGCGTGCAGTACGCCAACCATCAACGGACGTTTTTCCCCTCAAGCCTGTCAGGACGTTGCTCGTCCGTCTTTCCCTCAATAGATGGGAGTAGGCGCGCTTGCGGATGTGTGCGTGTGTGTGGCCACGCGTTTGCTTAGGCATCAGTGTGTGAAAAGGTAGGTGCTTTTCTCTAGCTGCGTGTGCGTGCACGTGGTGCTGGGTGCACATCCCTGGGTGCTCGAGGTAAGGTTTCTGCATGGTTTTCGCTGAGGAATCGTGTGTGTGCACATGGACAAAGAGAAGGCGCAGCAACCAGGTTCCAGCGCCGAAGAAGGCAAAAGGCAAGGTTTCCGGCGCTATCTCCTTCACTCCCCAGTCCTAGTCGCGCAAAGCAAGCCGCTAAGCCGGCGACCGGCAAGAGAGCTACAACGAAGCATGCCGAACGGAGAAAATAGCAGCAGCGCATCTGTTCACACCTTGTTTCTGCCATGTGCTTGAACGCCAAGACGTTCGCGCTTCTGTGAGATGAAAGACGTCCTTCTGCATATGTGGTTGCTCACACCGGTGCACTTGTTAGTGTATCCATTCAGTCCTGGGCTGCGGGGCATTCAGAAGTGGCTCTGTGGAGACGTCTGCATAGAGGCAGCTGTCAGAACACGCACACTCGATTGTTCACCAAAACATATGCAGACGCGTCCTTAGCCTGTAGATTTGGATGCACAGAGTTCCCTGTGTTCGCAAGAGACAAGGGAATCGCGTCTGTACGCACAGAAGCAATAGCGGACCGTTTCCCTCGGAGCGAACGCGAAAGAGCCGTCTATGTACTCGGAGACACGGGAACGTGCCTCAATGCGGTCACAGAGGCAGCAGCTTTTGCACAGATGCTCTGGTGATTCTGGCACTTTCCACGCACACTCCTGAAAGTCGCGCACACTGCTGTTCACTCGCTAAACGACCTCTTGGGAAACACGTCTCCGGTCGATGGACCGCTCAGATTGCTTCTCGTGTAACTGTGAACTGTGTCAGCGCAGGGAATCCGTCTCTGTTGAGCAGATGTCAATCCTGCCTCGCTTTTGCTTTGTTGCCTCTACCAAGATGATTTCCCGTTTCTCTCTTCACTGGAGCACGCAGACACAGCCAACGCACATCAAGTGTCAAGAGACACACTCTGCTGAGCTCAACGCTTGTGCAGATGCACATGTGCGACGAAGTCAACACACGTGCTTGTGGAGAGAAAGAAAGGGACTCCCAGGCGTGTGGAGCGACGGGGAGAAAGAGCGGGCGCTGAGGAACACAGTTTCAAACAGACTGTCTCCACACAAACAGGCACCTGTCTGCAGGTATCCTAGATCTTGATTCTTGAACTTGAGGAAACACGCGTCTGAGCAAAACTCCCAAACGCTTCCAGGAAAGACACAGGCTCTCCCACAAGCACACAAGTGTTTGCCCTCAGCTATAGATCAGGGACAAGCTTGTGAAGAGATGCCCTGCTATTCTTTCGCCTTATGGCATCATGTGTTTCGTTTCTCTTGGAGATCGATTGTTAAACGTCTTTCCTCGGGCGACTGTGAAGCATTTGCCAGCGGAGGAGAAGTAGCACGGAGCAGCATTCAGTACTGCCTACGAGTGTCTTTGCTACCCTACTAGCGGAGCTCCAAGAACAGGCACACATCTTCAGGTACCTTCCAAATGTGGATTCCCCTGCAGCCCCGTAGGCGGGCGTGCAGTACGCCAACCATCAACGGACGTTTTTCCCCTCAAGCCTGTCAGGACGTTGCTCGTCCGTCTTTCCCTCAATAGATGGGAGTAGGCGCGCTTGCGGATGTGTGCGTGTGTGTGGCCACGCGTTTGCTTAGGCATCAGTGTGTGAAAAGGTAGGTGCTTTTCTCTAGCTGCGTGTGCGTGCACGTGGTGCTGGGTGCACATCCCTGGGTGCTCGAGGTAAGGTTTCTGCATGGTTTTCGCTGAGGAATCGTGTGTGTGCACATGGACAAAGAGAAGGCGCAGCAACCAGGTTCCAGCGCCGAAGAAGGCAAAAGGCAAGGTTTCCGGCGCTATCTCCTTCACTCCCCAGTCCTAGTCGCGCAAAGCAAGCCGCTAAGCCGGCGACCGGCAAGAGAGCTACAACGAAGCATGCCGAACGGAGAAAATAGCAGCAGCTCATCTGTTCACACCTTGTTTCTGCCATGTGCTTGAACGCCAAGACGTTCGCGCTTCTGTGAGATGAAAGACGTCCTTCTGCATATGTGGTTGCTCACACCGGTGCACTTGTTAGTGTATCCATTCAGTCCTGGGCTGCGGGGCATTCAGAAGTGGCTCTGTGGAGACGTCTGCATAGAGGCAGCTGTCAGAACACGCACACTCGATTGTTCACCAAAACATATGCAGACGCGTCCTTAGCCTGTAGATTTGGATGCACAGAGTTCCCTGTGTTCGCAAGAGACAAGGGAATCGCGTCTGTACGCACAGAAGCAATAGCGGACCGTTTCCCTCGGAGCGAACGCGAAAGAGCCGTCTATATACTCGCAGACACGGGAACGTGCCTCAATGCGGTCACAGAGGCAGCAGCTTTTGCACAGATGCTCTGGTGATTCTGGCACTTTCCACGCACACTCCTGAAAGTCGCGCACACTGCTGTTCACTCGCTAAACGACCTCTTGGGAAACACGTCTCCGGTCGATGGACCGCTCAGATTGCTTCTCGTGTAACTGTGAACTGTGTCAGCGCAGGGAATCCGTCTCTGTTGAGCAGATGTCAATCCTGCCTCGCTTTTGCTTTGTTGCCTCTACCAAGATGATTTCCCGTTTCTCTCTTCACTGGAGCACGCAGACACAGCCAACGCACATCAAGTGTCAAGAGACACACTCTGCTGAGCTCAACGCTTGTGCAGATGCACATGTGCGACGAAGTCAACACACGTGCTTGTGGAGAGAAAGAAAGGGACTCCCAGGCGTGTGGAGCGACGGGGAGAAAGAGCGGGCGCTGAGGAACACAGTTTCAAACAGACTGTCTCCACACAAACAGGCACCTGTCTGCAGGTATCCTAGATCTTGATTCTTGAACTTGAGGAAACACGCGTCTGAGCAAAACTCCCAAACGCTTCCAGGAAAGACACAGGCTCTCCCACAAGCACACAAGTGTTTGCCCTCAGCTATAGATCAGGGACAAGCTTGTGAAGAGATGCCCTGCTATTCTTTCGCCTTATGGCATCATGTGTTTCGTTTCTCTTGGAGATCGATTGTTAAACGTCTTTCCTCGGGCGACTGTGAAGCATTTGCCAGCGGAGGAGAAGTAGCACGGAGCAGCATTCAGTACTGCCTACGAGTGTCTTTGCTACCCTACTAGCGGAGCTCCAAGAACAGGCACACATCTTCAGGTACCTTCCAAATGTGGATTCCCCTGCAGCCCCGTAGGCGGGCGTGCAGTACGCCAACCATCAACGGACGTTTTTCCCCTCAAGCCTGTCAGGACGTTGCTCGTCCGTCTTTCCCTCAATAGATGGGAGTAGGCGCGCTTGCGGATGTGTGCGTGTGTGTGGCCACGCGTTTGCTTAGGCATCAGTGTGTGAAAAGGTAGGTGCTTTTCTCTAGCTGCGTGTGCGTGCACGTGGTGCTGGGTGCACATCCCTGGGTGCTCGAGGTAAGGTTTCTGCATGGTTTTCGCTGAGGAATCGTGTGTGTGCACATGGACAAAGAGAAGGCGCAGCAACCAGGTTCCAGCGCCGAAGAAGGCAAAAGGCAAGGTTTCCGGCGCTATCTCCTTCACTCCCCAGTCCTAGTCGCGCAAAGCAAGCCGCTAAGCCGGCGACCGGCAAGAGAGCTACAACGAAGCATGCCGAACGGAGAAAATAGCAGCAGCGCATCTGTTCACACCTTGTTTCTGCCATGTGCTTGAACGCCAAGACGTTCGCGCTTCTGTGAGATGAAAGACGTCCTTCTGCATATGTGGTTGCTCACACCGGTGCACTTGTTAGTGTATCCATTCAGTCCTGGGCTGCGGGGCATTCAGAAGTGGCTCTGTGGAGACGTCTGCATAGAGGCAGCTGTCAGAACACGCACACTCGATTGTTCACCAAAACATATGCAGACGCGTCCTTAGCCTGTAGATTTGGATGCACAGAGTTCCCTGTGTTCGCAAGAGACAAGGGAATCGCGTCTGTACGCACAGAAGCAATAGCGGACCGTTTCCCTCGGAGCGAACGCGAAAGAGCCGTCTATGTACTCGGAGACACGGGAACGTGCCTCAATGCGGTCACAGAGGCAGCAGCTTTTGCACAGATGCTCTGGTGATTCTGGCACTTTCCAGGCACACTCCTGAAAGTCGCGCACACTGCTGTTCACTCGCTAAACGACCTCTTGGGAAACACGTCTCCGGTCGATGGACCGCTCAGATTGCTTCTCGTGTAACTGTGAACTGTGTCAGCGCAGGGAATCCGTCTCTGTTGAGCAGATGTCAATCCTGCCTCGCTTTTGCTTTGTTGCCTCTACCAAGATGATTTCCCGTTTCTCTCTTCACTGGAGCACGCAGACACAGCCAACGCACATCAAGTGTCAAGAGACACACTCTGCTGAGCTCAACGCTTGTGCAGATGCACATGTGCGACGAAGTCAACACACGTGCTTGTGGAGAGAAAGAAAGGGACTCCCAGGCGTGTGGAGCGACGGGGAGAAAGAGCGGGCGCTGAGGAACACAGTTTCAAACAGACTGTCTCCACACAAACAGGCACCTGTCTGCAGGTATCCTAGATCTTGATTCTTGAACTTGAGGAAACACGCGTCTGAGCAAAACTCCCAAACGCTTCCAGGAAAGACACAGGCTCTCCCACAAGCACACAAGTGTTTGCCCTCAGCTATAGATCAGGGACAAGCTTGTGAAGAGATGCCCTGCTATTCTTTCGCCTTATGGCATCATGTGTTTCGTTTCTCTTGGAGATCGATTGTTAAACGTCTTTCCTCGGGCGACTGTGAAGCATTTGCCAGCGGAGGAGAAGTAGCACGGAGCAGCATTCAGTACTGCCTACGAGTGTCTTTGCTACCCTACTAGCGGAGCTCCAAGAACAGGCACACATCTTCAGGTACCTTCCAAATGTGGATTCCCCTGCAGCCCCGTAGGCGGGCGTGCAGTACGCCAACCATCAACGGACGTTTTTCCCCTCAAGCCTGTCAGGACGTTGCTCGTCCGTCTTTCCCTCAATAGATGGGAGTAGGCGCGCTTGCGGATGTGTGCGTGTGTGTGGCCACGCGTTTGCTTAGGCATCAGTGTGTGAAAAGGTAGGTGCTTTTCTCTAGCTGCGTGTGCGTGCACGTGGTGCTGGGTGCACATCCCTGGGTGCTCGAGGTAAGGTTTCTGCATGGTTTTCGCTGAGGAATCGTGTGTGTGCACATGGACAAAGAGAAGGCGCAGCAACCAGGTTCCAGCGCCGAAGAAGGCAAAAGGCAAGGTTTCCGGCGCTATCTCCTTCACTCCCCAGTCCTAGTCGCGCAAAGCAAGCCGCTAAGCCGGCGACCGGCAAGAGAGCTACAACGAAGCATGCCGAACGGAGAAAATAGCAGCAGCGCATCTGTTCACACCTTGTTTCTGCCATGTGCTTGAACGCCAAGACGTTCGCGCTTCTGTGAGATGAAAGACGTCCTTCTGCATATGTGGTTGCTCACACCGGTGCACTTGTTAGTGTATCCATTCAGTCCTGGGCTGCGGGGCATTCAGAAGTGGCTCTGTGGAGACGTCTGCATAGAGGCAGCTGTCAGAACACGCACACTCGATTGTTCACCAAAACATATGCAGACGCGTCCTTAGCCTGTAGATTTGGATGCACAGAGTTCCCTGTGTTCGCAAGAGACAAGGGAATCGCGTCTGTACGCACAGAAGCAATAGCGGACCGTTTCCCTCGGAGCGAACGCGAAAGAGCCGTCTATGTACTCGGAGACACGGGAACGTGCCTCAATGCGGTCACAGAGGCAGCAGCTTTTGCACAGATGCTCTGGTGATTCTGGCACTTTCCAGGCACACTCCTGAAAGTCGCGCACACTGCTGTTCACTCGCTAAACGACCTCTTGGGAAACACGTCTCCGGTCGATGGACCGCTCAGATTGCTTCTCGTGTAACTGTGAACTGTGTCAGCGCAGGGAATCCGTCTCTGTTGAGCAGATGTCAATCCTGCCTCGCTTTTGCTTTGTTGCCTCTACCAAGATGATTTCCCGTTTCTCTCTTCACTGGAGCACGCAGACACAGCCAACGCACATCAAGTGTCAAGAGACACACTCTGCTGAGCTCAACGCTTGTGCAGATGCACATGTGCGACGAAGTCAACACACGTGCTTGTGGAGAGAAAGAAAGGGACTCCCAGGCGTGTGGAGCGACGGGGAGAAAGAGCGGGCGCTGAGGAACACAGTTTCAAACAGACTGTCTCCACACAAACAGGCACCTGTCTGCAGGTATCCTAGATCTTGATTCTTGAACTTGAGGAAACACGCGTCTGAGCAAAACTCCCAAACGCTTCCAGGAAAGACACAGGCTCTCCCACAAGCACACAAGTGTTTGCCCTCAGCTATAGATCAGGGACAAGCTTGTGAAGAGATGCCCTGCTATTCTTTCGCCTTATGGCATCATGTGTTTCGTTTCTCTTGGAGATCGATTGTTAAACGTCTTTCCTCGGGCGACTGTGAAGCATTTGCCAGCGGAGGAGAAGTAGCACGGAGCAGCATTCAGTACTGCCTACGAGTGTCTTTGCTACCCTACTAGCGGAGCTCCAAGAACAGGCACACATCTTCAGGTACCTTCCAAATGTGGATTCCCCTGCAGCCCCGTAGGCGGGCGTGCAGTACGCCAACCATCAACGGACGTTTTTCCCCTCAAGCCTGTCAGGACGTTGCTCGTCCGTCTTTCCCTCAATAGATGGGAGTAGGCGCGCTTGCGGATGTGTGCGTGTGTGTGGCCACGCGTTTGCTTAGGCATCAGTGTGTGAAAAGGTAGGTGCTTTTCTCTAGCTGCGTGTGCGTGCACGTGGTGCTGGGTGCACATCCCTGGGTGCTCGAGGTAAGGTTTCTGCATGGTTTTCGCTGAGGAATCGTGTGTGTGCACATGGACAAAGAGAAGGCGCAGCAACCAGGTTCCAGCGCCGAAGAAGGCAAAAGGCAAGGTTTCCGGCGCTATCTCCTTCACTCCCCAGTCCTAGTCGCGCAAAGCAAGCCGCTAAGCCGGCGACCGGCAAGAGAGCTACAACGAAGCATGCCGAACGGAGAAAATAGCAGCAGCTCATCTGTTCACACCTTGTTTCTGCCATGTGCTTGAACGCCAAGACGTTCGCGCTTCTGTGAGATGAAAGACGTCCTTCTGCATATGTGGTTGCTCACACCGGTGCACTTGTTAGTGTATCCATTCAGTCCTGGGCTGCGGGGCATTCAGAAGTGGCTCTGTGGAGACGTCTGCATAGAGGCAGCTGTCAGAACACGCACACTCGATTGTTCACCAAAACATATGCAGACGCGTCCTTAGCCTGTAGATTTGGATGCACAGAGTTCCCTGTGTTCGCAAGAGACAAGGGAATCGCGTCTGTACGCACAGAAGCAATAGCGGACCGTTTCCCTCGGAGCGAACGCGAAAGAGCCGTCTATATACTCGCAGACACGGGAACGTGCCTCAATGCGGTCACAGAGGCAGCAGCTTTTGCACAGATGCTCTGGTGATTCTGGCACTTTCCAGGCACACTCCTGAAAGTCGCGCACACTGCTGTTCACTCGCTAAACGACCTCTTGGGAAACACGTCTCCGGTCGATGGACCGCTCAGATTGCTTCTCGTGTAACTGTGAACTGTGTCAGCGCAGGGAATCCGTCTCTGTTGAGCAGATGTCAATCCTGCCTCGCTTTTGCTTTGTTGCCTCTACCAAGATGATTTCCCGTTTCTCTCTTCACTGGAGCACGCAGACACAGCCAACGCACATCAAGTGTCAAGAGACACACTCTGCTGAGCTCAACGCTTGTGCAGATGCACATGTGCGACGAAGTCAACACACGTGCTTGTGGAGAGAAAGAAAGGGACTCCCAGGCGTGTGGAGCGACGGGGAGAAAGAGCGGGCGCTGAGGAACACAGTTTCAAACAGACTGTCTCCACACAAACAGGCACCTGTCTGCAGGTATCCTAGATCTTGATTCTTGAACTTGAGGAAACACGCGTCTGAGCAAAACTCCCAAACGCTTCCAGGAAAGACACAGGCTCTCCCACAAGCACACAAGTGTTTGCCCTCAGCTATAGATCAGGGACAAGCTTGTGAAGAGATGCCCTGCTATTCTTTCGCCTTATGGCATCATGTGTTTCGTTTCTCTTGGAGATCGATTGTTAAACGTCTTTCCTCGGGCGACTGTGAAGCATTTGCCAGCGGAGGAGAAGTAGCACGGAGCAGCATTCAGTACTGCCTACGAGTGTCTTTGCTACCCTACTAGCGGAGCTCCAAGAACAGGCACACATCTTCAGGTACCTTCCAAATGTGGATTCCCCTGCAGCCCCGTAGGCGGGCGTGCAGTACGCCAACCATCAACGGACGTTTTTCCCCTCAAGCCTGTCAGGACGTTGCTCGTCCGTCTTTCCCTCAATAGATGGGAGTAGGCGCGCTTGCGGATGTGTGCGTGTGTGTGGCCACGCGTTTGCTTAGGCATCAGTGTGTGAAAAGGTAGGTGCTTTTCTCTAGCTGCGTGTGCGTGCACGTGGTGCTGGGTGCACATCCCTGGGTGCTCGAGGTAAGGTTTCTGCATGGTTTTCGCTGAGGAATCGTGTGTGTGCACATGGACAAAGAGAAGGCGCAGCAACCAGGTTCCAGCGCCGAAGAAGGCAAAAGGCAAGGTTTCCGGCGCTATCTCCTTCACTCCCCAGTCCTAGTCGCGCAAAGCAAGCCGCTAAGCCGGCGACCGGCAAGAGAGCTACAACGAAGCATGCCGAACGGAGAAAATAGCAGCAGCGCATCTGTTCACACCTTGTTTCTGCCATGTGCTTGAACGCCAAGACGTTCGCGCTTCTGTGAGATGAAAGACGTCCTTCTGCATATGTGGTTGCTCACACCGGTGCACTTGTTAGTGTATCCATTCAGTCCTGGGCTGCGGGGCATTCAGAAGTGGCTCTGTGGAGACGTCTGCATAGAGGCAGCTGTCAGAACACGCACACTCGATTGTTCACCAAAACATATGCAGACGCGTCCTTAGCCTGTAGATTTGGATGCACAGAGTTCCCTGTGTTCGCAAGAGACAAGGGAATCGCGTCTGTACGCACAGAAGCAATAGCGGACCGTTTCCCTCGGAGCGAACGCGAAAGAGCCGTCTATGTACTCGGAGACACGGGAACGTGCCTCAATGCGGTCACAGAGGCAGCAGCTTTTGCACAGATGCTCTGGTGATTCTGGCACTTTCCAGGCACACTCCTGAAAGTCGCGCACACTGCTGTTCACTCGCTAAACGACCTCTTGGGAAACACGTCTCCGGTCGATGGACCGCTCAGATTGCTTCTCGTGTAACTGTGAACTGTGTCAGCGCAGGGAATCCGTCTCTGTTGAGCAGATGTCAATCCTGCCTCGCTTTTGCTTTGTTGCCTCTACCAAGATGATTTCCCGTTTCTCTCTTCACTGGAGCACGCAGACACAGCCAACGCACATCAAGTGTCAAGAGACACACTCTGCTGAGCTCAACGCTTGTGCAGATGCACATGTGCGACGAAGTCAACACACGTGCTTGTGGAGAGAAAGAAAGGGACTCCCAGGCGTGTGGAGCGACGGGGAGAAAGAGCGGGCGCTGAGGAACACAGTTTCAAACAGACTGTCTCCACACAAACAGGCACCTGTCTGCAGGTATCCTAGATCTTGATTCTTGAACTTGAGGAAACACGCGTCTGAGCAAAACTCCCAAACGCTTCCAGGAAAGACACAGGCTCTCCCACAAGCACACAAGTGTTTGCCCTCAGCTATAGATCAGGGACAAGCTTGTGAAGAGATGCCCTGCTATTCTTTCGCCTTATGGCATCATGTGTTTCGTTTCTCTTGGAGATCGATTGTTAAACGTCTTTCCTCGGGCGACTGTGAAGCATTTGCCAGCGGAGGAGAAGTAGCACGGAGCAGCATTCAGTACTGCCTACGAGTGTCTTTGCTACCCTACTAGCGGAGCTCCAAGAACAGGCACACATCTTCAGGTACCTTCCAAATGTGGATTCCCCTGCAGCCCCGTAGGCGGGCGTGCAGTACGCCAACCATCAACGGACGTTTTTCCCCTCAAGCCTGTCAGGACGTTGCTCGTCCGTCTTTCCCTCAATAGATGGGAGTAGGCGCGCTTGCGGATGTGTGCGTGTGTGTGGCCACGCGTTTGCTTAGGCATCAGTGTGTGAAAAGGTAGGTGCTTTTCTCTAGCTGCGTGTGCGTGCACGTGGTGCTGGGTGCACATCCCTGGGTGCTCGAGGTAAGGTTTCTGCATGGTTTTCGCTGAGGAATCGTGTGTGTGCACATGGACAAAGAGAAGGCGCAGCAACCAGGTTCCAGCGCCGAAGAAGGCAAAAGGCAAGGTTTCCGGCGCTATCTCCTTCACTCCCCAGTCCTAGTCGCGCAAAGCAAGCCGCTAAGCCGGCGACCGGCAAGAGAGCTACAACGAAGCATGCCGAACGGAGAAAATAGCAGCAGCGCATCTGTTCACACCTTGTTTCTGCCATGTGCTTGAACGCCAAGACGTTCGCGCTTCTGTGAGATGAAAGACGTCCTTCTGCATATGTGGTTGCTCACACCGGTGCACTTGTTAGTGTATCCATTCAGTCCTGGGCTGCGGGGCATTCAGAAGTGGCTCTGTGGAGACGTCTGCATAGAGGCAGCTGTCAGAACACGCACACTCGATTGTTCACCAAAACATATGCAGACGCGTCCTTAGCCTGTAGATTTGGATGCACAGAGTTCCCTGTGTTCGCAAGAGACAAGGGAATCGCGTCTGTACGCACAGAAGCAATAGCGGACCGTTTCCCTCGGAGCGAACGCGAAAGAGCCGTCTATGTACTCGGAGACACGGGAACGTGCCTCAATGCGGTCACAGAGGCAGCAGCTTTTGCACAGATGCTCTGGTGATTCTGGCACTTTCCAGGCACACTCCTGAAAGTCGCGCACACTGCTGTTCACTCGCTAAACGACCTCTTGGGAAACACGTCTCCGGTCGATGGACCGCTCAGATTGCTTCTCGTGTAACTGTGAACTGTGTCAGCGCAGGGAATCCGTCTCTGTTGAGCAGATGTCAATCC
The DNA here is from genome assembly GCF_037038585.1 of Patagioenas fasciata. Lineage (NCBI taxonomy): Eukaryota > Metazoa > Chordata > Aves > Columbiformes > Columbidae > Patagioenas > Patagioenas fasciata. The sequence continues at coordinate 103,982,137 of NC_092521.1, forward strand.
TGCCTCGCTTTTGCTTTGTTGCCTCTACCAAGATGATTTCCCGTTTCTCTCTTCACTGGAGCACGCAGACACAGCCAACGCACATCAAGTGTCAAGAGACACACTCTGCTGAGCTCAACGCTTGTGCAGATGCACATGTGCGACGAAGTCAACACACGTGCTTGTGGAGAGAAAGAAAGGGACTCCCAGGCGTGTGGAGCGACGGGGAGAAAGAGCGGGCGCTGAGGAACACAGTTTCAAACAGACTGTCTCCACACAAACAGGCACCTGTCTGCAGGTATCCTAGATCTTGATTCTTGAACTTGAGGAAACACGCGTCTGAGCAAAACTCCCAAACGCTTCCAGGAAAGACACAGGCTCTCCCACAAGCACACAAGTGTTTGCCCTCAGCTATAGATCAGGGACAAGCTTGTGAAGAGATGCCCTGCTATTCTTTCGCCTTATGGCATCATGTGTTTCGTTTCTCTTGGAGATCGATTGTTAAACGTCTTTCCTCGGGCGACTGTGAAGCATTTGCCAGCGGAGGAGAAGTAGCACGGAGCAGCATTCAGTACTGCCTACGAGTGTCTTTGCTACCCTACTAGCGGAGCTCCAAGAACAGGCACACATCTTCAGGTACCTTCCAAATGTGGATTCCCCTGCAGCCCCGTAGGCGGGCGTGCAGTACGCCAACCATCAACGGACGTTTTTCCCCTCAAGCCTGTCAGGACGTTGCTCGTCCGTCTTTCCCTCAATAGATGGGAGTAGGCGCGCTTGCGGATGTGTGCGTGTGTGTGGCCACGCGTTTGCTTAGGCATCAGTGTGTGAAAAGGTAGGTGCTTTTCTCTAGCTGCGTGTGCGTGCACGTGGTGCTGGGTGCACATCCCTGGGTGCTCGAGGTAAGGTTTCTGCATGGTTTTCGCTGAGGAATCGTGTGTGTGCGCATGGACAAAGAGAAGGCGCAGCAACCAGGTTCCAGCGCCGAAGAAGGCAAAAGGCAAGGTTTCCGGCGCTATCTCCTTCACTCCCCAGTCCTAGTCGCGCAAAGCAAGCCGCTAAGCCGGCGACCGGCAAGAGAGCTACAACGAAGCATGCCGAACGGAGAAAATAGCAGCAGCGCATCTGTTCACACCTTGTTTCTGCCATGTGCTTGAACGCCAAGACGTTCGCGCTTCTGTGAGATGAAAGACGTCCTTCTGCATATGTGGTTGCTCACACCGGTGCACTTGTTAGTGTATCCATTCAGTCCTGGGCTGCGGGGCATTCAGAAGTGGCTCTGTGGAGACGTCTGCATAGAGGCAGCTGTCAGAACACGCACACTCGATTGTTCACCAAAACATATGCAGACGCGTCCTTAGCCTGTAGATTTGGATGCACAGAGTTCCCTGTGTTCGCAAGAGACAAGGGAATCGCGTCTGTACGCACAGAAGCAATAGCGGACCGTTTCCCTCGGAGCGAACGCGAAAGAGCCGTCTATGTACTCGGAGACACGGGAACGTGCCTCAATGCGGTCACAGAGGCAGCAGCTTTTGCACAGATGCTCTGGTGATTCTGGCACTTTCCAGGCACACTCCTGAAAGTCGCGCACACTGCTGTTCACTCGCTAAACGACCTCTTGGGAAACACGTCTCCGGTCGATGGACCGCTCAGATTGCTTCTCGTGTAACTGTGAACTGTGTCAGCGCAGGGAATCCGTCTCTGTTGAGCAGATGTCAATCCTGCCTCGCTTTTGCTTTGTTGCCTCTACCAAGATGATTTCCCGTTTCTCTCTTCACTGGAGCACGCAGACACAGCCAACGCACATCAAGTGTCAAGAGACACACTCTGCTGAGCTCAACGCTTGTGCAGATGCACATGTGCGACGAAGTCAACACACGTGCTTGTGGAGAGAAAGAAAGGGACTCCCAGGCGTGTGGAGCGACGGGGAGAAAGAGCGGGCGCTGAGGAACACAGTTTCAAACAGACTGTCTCCACACAAACAGGCACCTGTCTGCAGGTATCCTAGATCTTGATTCTTGAACTTGAGGAAACACGCGTCTGAGCAAAACTCCCAAACGCTTCCAGGAAAGACACAGGCTCTCCCACAAGCACACAAGTGTTTGCCCTCAGCTATAGATCAGGGACAAGCTTGTGAAGAGATGCCCTGCTATTCTTTCGCCTTATGGCATCATGTGTTTCGTTTCTCTTGGAGATCGATTGTTAAACGTCTTTCCTCGGGCGACTGTGAAGCATTTGCCAGCGGAGGAGAAGTAGCACGGAGCAGCATTCAGTACTGCCTACGAGTGTCTTTGCTACCCTACTAGCGGAGCTCCAAGAACAGGCACACATCTTCAGGTACCTTCCAAATGTGGATTCCCCTGCAGCCCCGTAGGCGGGCGTGCAGTACGCCAACCATCAACGGACGTTTTTCCCCTCAAGCCTGTCAGGACGTTGCTCGTCCGTCTTTCCCTCAATAGATGGGAGTAGGCGCGCTTGCGGATGTGTGCGTGTGTGTGGCCACGCGTTTGCTTAGGCATCAGTGTGTGAAAAGGTAGGTGCTTTTCTCTAGCTGCGTGTGCGTGCACGTGGTGCTGGGTGCACATCCCTGGGTGCTCGAGGTAAGGTTTCTGCATGGTTTTCGCTGAGGAATCGTGTGTGTGCACATGGACAAAGAGAAGGCGCAGCAACCAGGTTCCAGCGCCGAAGAAGGCAAAAGGCAAGGTTTCCGGCGCTATCTCCTTCACTCCCCAGTCCTAGTCGCGCAAAGCAAGCCGCTAAGCCGGCGACCGGCAAGAGAGCTACAACGAAGCATGCCGAACGGAGAAAATAGCAGCAGCGCATCTGTTCACACCTTGTTTCTGCCATGTGCTTGAACGCCAAGACGTTCGCGCTTCTGTGAGATGAAAGACGTCCTTCTGCATATGTGGTTGCTCACACCGGTGCACTTGTTAGTGTATCCATTCAGTCCTGGGCTGCGGGGCATTCAGAAGTGGCTCTGTGGAGACGTCTGCATAGAGGCAGCTGTCAGAACACGCACACTCGATTGTTCACCAAAACATATGCAGACGCGTCCTTAGCCTGTAGATTTGGATGCACAGAGTTCCCTGTGTTCGCAAGAGACAAGGGAATCGCGTCTGTACGCACAGAAGCAATAGCGGACCGTTTCCCTCGGAGCGAACGCGAAAGAGCCGTCTATGTACTCGGAGACACGGGAACGTGCCTCAATGCGGTCACAGAGGCAGCAGCTTTTGCACAGATGCTCTGGTGATTCTGGCACTTTCCAGGCACACTCCTGAAAGTCGCGCACACTGCTGTTCACTCGCTAAACGACCTCTTGGGAAACACGTCTCCGGTCGATGGACCGCTCAGATTGCTTCTCGTGTAACTGTGAACTGTGTCAGCGCAGGGAATCCGTCTCTGTTGAGCAGATGTCAATCCTGCCTCGCTTTTGCTTTGTTGCCTCTACCAAGATGATTTCCCGTTTCTCTCTTCACTGGAGCACGCAGACACAGCCAACGCACATCAAGTGTCAAGAGACACACTCTGCTGAGCTCAACGCTTGTGCAGATGCACATGTGCGACGAAGTCAACACACGTGCTTGTGGAGAGAAAGAAAGGGACTCCCAGGCGTGTGGAGCGACGGGGAGAAAGAGCGGGCGCTGAGGAACACAGTTTCAAACAGACTGTCTCCACACAAACAGGCACCTGTCTGCAGGTATCCTAGATCTTGATTCTTGAACTTGAGGAAACACGCGTCTGAGCAAAACTCCCAAACGCTTCCAGGAAAGACACAGGCTCTCCCACAAGCACACAAGTGTTTGCCCTCAGCTATAGATCAGGGACAAGCTTGTGAAGAGATGCCCTGCTATTCTTTCGCCTTATGGCATCATGTGTTTCGTTTCTCTTGGAGATCGATTGTTAAACGTCTTTCCTCGGGCGACTGTGAAGCATTTGCCAGCGGAGGAGAAGTAGCACGGAGCAGCATTCAGTACTGCCTACGAGTGTCTTTGCTACCCTACTAGCGGAGCTCCAAGAACAGGCACACATCTTCAGGTACCTTCCAAATGTGGATTCCCCTGCAGCCCCGTAGGCGGGCGTGCAGTACGCCAACCATCAACGGACGTTTTTCCCCTCAAGCCTGTCAGGACGTTGCTCGTCCGTCTTTCCCTCAATAGATGGGAGTAGGCGCGCTTGCGGATGTGTGCGTGTGTGTGGCCACGCGTTTGCTTAGGCATCAGTGTGTGAAAAGGTAGGTGCTTTTCTCTAGCTGCGTGTGCGTGCACGTGGTGCTGGGTGCACATCCCTGGGTGCTCGAGGTAAGGTTTCTGCATGGTTTTCGCTGAGGAATCGTGTGTGTGCACATGGACAAAGAGAAGGCGCAGCAACCAGGTTCCAGCGCCGAAGAAGGCAAAAGGCAAGGTTTCCGGCGCTATCTCCTTCACATCCCCAGTCCTAGTCGCGCAAAGCAAGCCGCTAAGCCGGCGACCGGCAAGAGAGCTACAACGAAGCATGCCGAACGGAGAAAATAGCAGCAGCGCATCTGTTCACACCTTGTTTCTGCCATGTGCTTGAACGCCAAGACGTTCGCGCTTCTGTGAGATGAAAGACGTCCTTCTGCATATGTGGTTGCTCACACCGGTGCACTTGTTAGTGTATCCATTCAGTCCTGGGCTGCGGGGCATTCAGAAGTGGCTCTGTGGAGACGTCTGCATAGAGGCAGCTGTCAGAACACGCACACTCGATTGTTCACCAAAACATATGCAGACGCGTCCTTAGCCTGTAGATTTGGATGCACAGAGTTCCCTGTGTTCGCAAGAGACAAGGGAATCGCGTCTGTACGCACAGAAGCAATAGCGGACCGTTTCCCTCGGAGCGAACGCGAAAGAGCCGTCTATGTACTCGGAGACACGGGAACGTGCCTCAATGCGGTCACAGAGGCAGCAGAACTTTTGCACAGATGCTCTGGTGATTCTGGCACTTTCCACGCACACTCCTGAAAGTCGCGCACACTGCTGTTCACTCGCTAAACGACCTCTTGGGAAACACGTCTCCGGTCGATGGACCGCTCAGATTGCTTCTCGTGTAACTGTGAACTGTGTCAGCGCAGGGAATCCGTCTCTGTTGAGCAGATGTCAATCCTGCCTCGCTTTTGCTTTGTTGCCTCTACCAAGATGATTTCCCGTTTCTCTCTTCACTGGAGCACGCAGACACAGCCAACGCACATCAAGTGTCAAGAGACACACTCTGCTGAGCTCAACGCTTGTGCAGATGCACATGTGCGACGAAGTCAACACACGTGCTTGTGGAGAGAAAGAAAGGGACTCCCAGGCGTGTGGAGCGACGGGGAGAAAGAGCGGTGCGCTGAGGAACACAGTTTCAAACAGACTGTCTCCACACAAACAGGCACCTGTCTGCAGGTATCCTAGATCTTGATTCTTGAACTTGAGGAAACACGCGTCTGAGCAAAACTCCCAAACGCTTCCAGGAAAGACACAGGCTCTCCCACAAGCACACAAGTGTTTGCCCTCAGCTATAGATCAGGGACAAGCTTGTGAAGAGATGCCCTGCTATTCTTTCGCCTTATGGCATCATGTGTTTCGTTTCTCTTGGAGATCGATTGTTAAACGTCTTTCCTCGGGCGACTGTGAAGCATTTGCCAGCGGAGGAGAAGTAGCACGGAGCAGCATTCAGTACTGCCTACGAGTGTCTTTGCTACCCTACTAGCGGAGCTCCAAGAACAGGCACACATCTTCAGGTACCTTCCAAATGTGGATTCCCCTGCAGCCCCGTAGGCGGGCGTGCAGTACGCCAACCATCAACGGACGTTTTTCCCCTCAAGCCTGTCAGGACGTTGCTCGTCCGTCTTTCCCTCAATAGATGGGAGTAAGGCGCGCTTGCGGATGTGTGCGTGTGTGTGGCCACGCGTTTGCTTAGGCATCAGTGTGTGAAAAGGTAGGTGCTTTTCTCTAGCTGCGTGTGCGTGCACGTGGTGCTGGGTGCACATCCCTGGGTGCTCGAGGTAAGGTTTCTGCATGGTTTTCGCTGAGGAATCGTGTGTGTGCACATGGACAAAGAGAAGGCGCAGCAACCAGGTTCCAGCGCCGAAGAAGGCAAAAGGCAAGGTTTCCGGCGCTATCTCCTTCACTCCCCAGTCCTAGTCGCGCAAAGCAAGCCGCTAAGCCGGCGACCGGCAAGAGAGCTACAACGAAGCATGCCGAACGGAGAAAATAGCAGCAGCGCATCTGTTCACACCTTGTTTCTGCCATGTGCTTGAACGCCAAGACGTTCGCGCTTCTGTGAGATGAAAGACGTCCTTCTGCATATGTGGTTGCTCACACCGGTGCACTTGTTAGTGTATCCATTCAGTCCTGGGCTGCGGGGCATTCAGAAGTGGCTCTGTGGAGACGTCTGCATAGAGGCAGCTGTCAGAACACGCACACTCGATTGTTCACCAAAACATATGCAGACGCGTCCTTAGCCTGTAGATTTGGATGCACAGAGTTCCCTGTGTTCGCAAGAGACAAGGGAATCGCGTCTGTACGCACAGAAGCAATAGCGGACCGTTTCCCTCGGAGCGAACGCGAAAGAGCCGTCTATGTACTCGGAGACACGGGAACGTGCCTCAATGCGGTCACAGAGGCAGCAGCTTTTGCACAGATGCTCTGGTGATTCTGGCACTTTCCACGCACACTCCTGAAAGTCGCGCACACTGCTGTTCACTCGCTAAACGACCTCTTGGGAAACACGTCTCCGGTCGATGGACCGCTCAGATTGCTTCTCGTGTAACTGTGAACTGTGTCAGCGCAGGGAATCCGTCTCTGTTGAGCAGATGTCAATCCTGCCTCGCTTTTGCTTTGTTGCCTCTACCAAGATGATTTCCCGTTTCTCTCTTCACTGGAGCACGCAGACACAGCCAACGCACATCAAGTGTCAAGAGACACACTCTGCTGAGCTCAACGCTTGTGCAGATGCACATGTGCGACGAAGTCAACACACGTGCTTGTGGAGAGAAAGAAAGGGACTCCCAGGCGTGTGGAGCGACGGGGAGAAAGAGCGGGCGCTGAGGAACACAGTTTCAAACAGACTGTCTCCACACAAACAGGCACCTGTCTGCAGGTATCCTAGATCTTGATTCTTGAACTTGAGGAAACACGCGTCTGAGCAAAACTCCCAAACGCTTCCAGGAAAGACACAGGCTCTCCCACAAGCACACAAGTGTTTGCCCTCAGCTATAGATCAGGGACAAGCTTGTGAAGAGATGCCCTGCTATTCTTTCGCCTTATGGCATCATGTGTTTCGTTTCTCTTGGAGATCGATTGTTAAACGTCTTTCCTCGGGCGACTGTGAAGCATTTGCCAGCGGAGGAGAAGTAGCACGGAGCAGCATTCAGTACTGCCTACGAGTGTCTTTGCTACCCTACTAGCGGAGCTCCAAGAACAGGCACACATCTTCAGGTACCTTCCAAATGTGGATTCCCCTGCAGCCCCGTAGGCGGGCGTGCAGTACGCCAACCATCAACGGACGTTTTTCCCCTCAAGCCTGTCAGGACGTTGCTCGTCCGTCTTTCCCTCAATAGATGGGAGTAGGCGCGCTTGCGGATGTGTGCGTGTGTGTGGCCACGCGTTTGCTTAGGCATCAGTGTGTGAAAAGGTAGGTGCTTTTCTCTAGCTGCGTGTGCGTGCACGTGGTGCTGGGTGCACATCCCTGGGTGCTCGAGGTAAGGTTTCTGCATGGTTTTCGCTGAGGAATCGTGTGTGTGCACATGGACAAAGAGAAGGCGCAGCAACCAGGTTCCAGCGCCGAAGAAGGCAAAAGGCAAGGTTTCCGGCGCTATCTCCTTCACTCCCCAGTCCTAGTCGCGCAAAGCAAGCCGCTAAGCCGGCGACCGGCAAGAGAGCTACAACGAAGCATGCCGAACGGAGAAAATAGCAGCAGCGCATCTGTTCACACCTTGTTTCTGCCATGTGCTTGAACGCCAAGACGTTCGCGCTTCTGTGAGATGAAAGACGTCCTTCTGCATATGTGGTTGCTCACACCGGTGCACTTGTTAGTGTATCCATTCAGTCCTGGGCTGCGGGGCATTCAGAAGTGGCTCTGTGGAGACGTCTGCATAGAGGCAGCTGTCAGAACACGCACACTCGATTGTTCACCAAAACATATGCAGACGCGTCCTTAGCCTGTAGATTTGGATGCACAGAGTTCCCTGTGTTCGCAAGAGACAAGGGAATCGCGTCTGTACGCACAGAAGCAATAGCGGACCGTTTCCCTCGGAGCGAACGCGAAAGAGCCGTCTATGTACTCGGAGACACGGGAACGTGCCTCAATGCGGTCACAGAGGCAGCAGCTTTTGCACAGATGCTCTGGTGATTCTGGCACTTTCCAGGCACACTCCTGAAAGTCGCGCACACTGCTGTTCACTCGCTAAACGACCTCTTGGGAAACACGTCTCCGGTCGATGGACCGCTCAGATTGCTTCTCGTGTAACTGTGAACTGTGTCAGCGCAGGGAATCCGTCTCTGTTGAGCAGATGTCAATCCTGCCTCGCTTTTGCTTTGTTGCCTCTACCAAGATGATTTCCCGTTTCTCTCTTCACTGGAGCACGCAGACACAGCCAACGCACATCAAGTGTCAAGAGACACACTCTGCTGAGCTCAACGCTTGTGCAGATGCACATGTGCGACGAAGTCAACACACGTGCTTGTGGAGAGAAAGAAAGGGACTCCCAGGCGTGTGGAGCGACGGGGAGAAAGAGCGGGCGCTGAGGAACACAGTTTCAAACAGACTGTCTCCACACAAACAGGCACCTGTCTGCAGGTATCCTAGATCTTGATTCTTGAACTTGAGGAAACACGCGTCTGAGCAAAACTCCCAAACGCTTCCAGGAAAGACACAGGCTCTCCCACAAGCACACAAGTGTTTGCCCTCAGCTATAGATCAGGGACAAGCTTGTGAAGAGATGCCCTGCTATTCTTTCGCCTTATGGCATCATGTGTTTCGTTTCTCTTGGAGATCGATTGTTAAACGTCTTTCCTCGGGCGACTGTGAAGCATTTGCCAGCGGAGGAGAAGTAGCACGGAGCAGCATTCAGTACTGCCTACGAGTGTCTTTGCTACCCTACTAGCGGAGCTCCAAGAACAGGCACACATCTTCAGGTACCTTCCAAATGTGGATTCCCCTGCAGCCCCGTAGGCGGGCGTGCAGTACGCCAACCATCAACGGACGTTTTTCCCCTCAAGCCTGTCAGGACGTTGCTCGTCCGTCTTTCCCTCAATAGATGGGAGTAGGCGCGCTTGCGGATGTGTGCGTGTGTGTGGCCACGCGTTTGCTTAGGCATCAGTGTGTGAAAAGGTAGGTGCTTTTCTCTAGCTGCGTGTGCGTGCACGTGGTGCTGGGTGCACATCCCTGGGTGCTCGAGGTAAGGTTTTCTGCATGGTTTTCGCTGAGGAATCGTGTGTGTGCACATGGACAAAGAGAAGGCGCAGCAACCAGGTTCCAGCGCCGAAGAAGGCAAAAGGCAAGGTTTCCGGCGCTATCTCCTTCACTCCCCAGTCCTAGTCGCGCAAAGCAAGCCGCTAAGCCGGCGACCGGCAAGAGAGCTACAACGAAGCATGCCGAACGGAGAAAATAGCAGCAGCTCATCTGTTCACACCTTGTTTCTGCCATGTGCTTGAACGCCAAGACGTTCGCGCTTCTGTGAGATGAAAGACGTCCTTCTGCATATGTGGTTGCTCACACCGGTGCACTTGTTAGTGTATCCATTCAGTCCTGGGCTGCGGGGCATTCAGAAGTGGCTCTGTGGAGACGTCTGCATAGAGGCAGCTGTCAGAACACGCACACTCGATTGTTCACCAAAACATATGCAGACGCGTCCTTAGCCTGTAGATTTGGATGCACAGAGTTCCCTGTGTTCGCAAGAGACAAGGGAATCGCGTCTGTACGCACAGAAGCAATAGCGGACCGTTTCCCTCGGAGCGAACGCGAAAGAGCCGTCTATATACTCGCAGACACGGGAACGTGCCTCAATGCGGTCACAGAGGCAGCAGCTTTTGCACAGATGCTCTGGTGATTCTGGCACTTTCCACGCACACTCCTGAAAGTCGCGCACACTGCTGTTCACTCGCTAAACGACCTCTTGGGAAACACGTCTCCGGTCGATGGACCGCTCAGATTGCTTCTCGTGTAACTGTGAACTGTGTCAGCGCAGGGAATCCGTCTCTGTTGAGCAGATGTCAATCCTGCCTCGCTTTTGCTTTGTTGCCTCTACCAAGATGATTTCCCGTTTCTCTCTTCAAGCAGACACAGCCAACGCACATCAAGTGTCAAGAGACACACTCTGCTGAGCTCAACGCTTGTGCAGATGCACATGTGCGACGAAGTCAACACACGTGCTTGTGGAGAGAAAGAAAGGGACTCCCAGGCGTGTGGAGCGACGGGGAGAAAGAGCGGGCGCTGAGGAACACAGTTTCAAACAGACTGTCTCCACACAAACAGGCACCTGTCTGCAGGTATCCTAGATCTTGATTCTTGAACTTGAGGAAACACGCGTCTGAGCAAAACTCCCAAACGCTTCCAGGAAAGACACAGGCTCTCCACAAGCACACAAGTGTTTGCCCTCAGCTATAGATCAGGGACAAGCTTGTGAAGAGATGCCCTGCTATTCTTTCGCCTTATGGCATCATGTGTTTCGTTTCTCTTGGAGATCGATTGTTAAACGTCTTTCCTCGGGCGACTGTGAAGCATTTGCCAGCGGAGGAGAAGTAGCACGGAGCAGCATTCAGTACTGCCTACGAGTGTCTTTGCTACCCTACTAGCGGAGCTCCAAGAACAGGCACACATCTTCAGGTACCTTCCAAATGTGGATTCCCCTGCAGCCCCGTAGGCGGGCGTGCAGTACGCCAACCATCAACGGACGTTTTTCCCCTCAAGCCTGTCAGGACGTTGCTCGTCCGTCTTTCCCTCAATAGATGGGAGTAGGCGCGCTTGCGGATGTGTGCGTGTGTGTGGCCACGCGTTTGCTTAGGCATCAGTGTGTGAAAAGGTAGGTGCTTTTCTCTAGCTGCGTGTGCGTGCACGTGGTGCTGGGTGCACATCCCTGGGTGCTCGAGGTAAGGTTCTGCATGGTTTTCGCTGAGGAATCGTGTGTGTGCGCATGGACAAAGAGAAGGCGCAGCAACCAGGTTCCAGCGCCGAAGAAGGCAAAAGGCAAGGTTTCCGGCGCTATCTCCTTCACTCCCCAGTCCTAGTCGCGCAAAGCAAGCCGCTAAGCCGGCGACCGGCAAGAGAGCTACAACGAAGCATGCCGAACGGAGAAAATAGCAGCAGCGCATCTGTTCACACCTTGTTTCTGCCATGTGCTTGAACGCCAAGACGTTCGCGCTTCTGTGAGATGAAAGACGTCCTTCTGCATATGTGGTTGCTCACACCGGTGCACTTGTTAGTGTATCCATTCAGTCCTGGGCTGCGGGGCATTCAGAAGTGGCTCTGTGGAGACGTCTGCATAGAGGCAGCTGTCAGAACACGCACACTCGATTGTTCACCAAAACATATGCAGACGCGTCCTTAGCCTGTAGATTTGGATGCACAGAGTTCCCTGTGTTCGCAAGAGACAAGGGAATCGCGTCTGTACGCACAGAAGCAATAGCGGACCGTTTCCCTCGGAGCGAACGCGAAAGAGCCGTCTATGTACTCGGAGACACGGGAACGTGCCTCAATGCGGTCACAGAGGCAGCAGCTTTTGCACAGATGCTCTGGTGATTCTGGCACTTTCCAGGCACACTCCTGAAAGTCGCGCACACTGCTGTTCACTCGCTAAACGACCTCTTGGGAAACACGTCTCCGGTCGATGGACCGCTCAGATTGCTTCTCGTGTAACTGTGAACTGTGTCAGCGCAGGGAATCCGTCTCTGTTGAGCAGATGTCAATCCTGCCTCGCTTTTGCTTTGTTGCCTCTACCAAGATGATTTCCCGTTTCTCTCTTCACTGGAGCACGCAGACACAGCCAACGCACATCAAGTGTCAAGAGACACACTCTGCTGAGCTCAACGCTTGTGCAGATGCACATGTGCGACGAAGTCAACACACGTGCTTGTGGAGAGAAAGAAAGGGACTCCAGGCGTGTGGAGCGACGGGGAGAAAGAGCGGGGCGCTGAGGAACACAGTTTCAAACAGACTGTCTCCACACAAACAGGCACCTGTCTGCAGGTATCCTAGATCTTGATTCTTGAACTTGAGGAAACACGCGTCTGAGCAAAACTCCCAAACGCTTCCAGGAAAGACACAGGCTCTCCCACAAGCACACAAGTGTTTGCCCTCAGCTATAGATCAGGGACAAGCTTGTGAAGAGATGCCCTGCTATTCTTTCGCCTTATGGCATCATGTGTTTCGTTTCTCTTGGAGATCGATTGTTAAACGTCTTTCCTCGGGCGACTGTGAAGCATTTGCCAGCGGAGGAGAAGTAGCACGGAGCAGCATTCAGTACTGCCTACGAGTGTCTTTGCTACCCTACTAGCGGAGCTCCAAGAACAGGCACACATCTTCAGGTACCTTCCAAATGTGGATTCCCCTGCAGCCCCGTAGGCGGGCGTGCAGTACGCCAACCATCAACGGACGTTTTTCCCCTCAAGCCTGTCAGGACGTTGCTCGTCCGTCTTTCCCTCAATAGATGGGAGTAGGCGCGCTTGCGGATGTGTGCGTGTGTGTGGCCACGCGTTTGCTTAGGCATCAGTGTGTGAAAAGGTAGGTGCTTTTCTCTAGCTGCGGTGTGCGTGCACGTGGTGCTGGGTGCACATCCCTGGGTGCTCGAGGTAAGGTTTCTGCATGGTTTTCGCTGAGGAATCGTGTGTGTGCACATGGACAAAGAGAAGGCGCAGCAACCAGGTTCCAGCGCCGAAGAAGGCAAAAGGCAAGGTTTCCGGCGCTATCTCCTTCACTCCCCAGTCCTAGTCGCGCAAAGCAAGCCGCTAAGCCGGCGACCGGCAAGAGAGCTACAACGAAGCATGCCGAACGGAGAAAATAGCAGCAGCTCATCTGTTCACACCTTGTTTCTGCCATGTGCTTGAACGCCAAGACGTTCGCGCTTCTGTGAGATGAAAGACGTCCTTCTGCATATGTGGTTGCTCACACCGGTGCACTTGTTAGTGTATCCATTCAGTCCTGGGCTGCGGGGCATTCAGAAGTGGCTCTGTGGAGACGTCTGCATAGAGGCAGCTGTCAGAACACGCACACTCGATTGTTCACCAAAACATATGCAGACGCGTCCTTAGCCTGTAGATTTGGATGCACAGAGTTCCCTGTGTTCGCAAGAGACAAGGGAATCGCGTCTGTACGCACAGAAGCAATAGCGGACCGTTTCCCTCGGAGCGAACGCGAAAGAGCCGTCTATATACTCGCAGACACGGGAACGTGCCTCAATGCGGTCACAGAGGCAGCAGCTTTTGCACAGATGCTCTGGTGATTCTGGCACTTTCCACGCACACTCCTGAAAGTCGCGCACACTGCTGTTCACTCGCTAAACGACCTCTTGGGAAACACGTCTCCGGTCGATGGACCGCTCAGATTGCTTCTCGTGTAACTGTGAACTGTGTCAGCGCAGGGAATCCGTCTCTGTGAGCAGATGTCAATCCTGCCTCGCTTTTGCTTTGTTGCCTCTACCAAGATGATTTCCCGTTTCTCTCTTCACTGGAGCACGCAGACACAGCCAACGCACATCAAGTGTCAAGAGACACACTCTGCTGAGCTCAACGCTTGTGCAGATGCACATGTGCGACGAAGTCAACACACGTGCTTGTGGAGAGAAAGAAAGGGACTCCCA